>NC_134691.1:1084772-1459772 GCF_050947455.1 Rhinoderma darwinii | reverse complement strand
GCTCCAATTACGGCCAAAGAAGTGACAGGTCACTTCTTTGACGCGGGCGTCTATTTACGCGCCGTCATTTGACAGCGGCGCGTAAATATACGCCTCGTGTGAACAGACAAACGTCTGCCCATTGCTTTCAATGGGCAGATGTTTGTCAGCGCTATTGAGGCGCTATTTTCGGACGTGATTCGGGGCAAAAACGCCCGAATTACGTCCGTAAATAGGCCGTGTGAACATACCCTAATGAAGAAGAAGAGAAAATGAAGAGGCCGAAAGACGCAAGAAGATAATAGATTAGAACCTATCTGAGGAGGGATTTATAGGTAACAGGTGAGGGGCAAGAGGGGAACAGAGAAGTGACAAGAGGAACTGGAGGAGGGACAAGAGGGAACAGAGGAGGGACAAGAGGAACCAGAGGAGGGACAAGAGTAACCAGAGGAGGGACAAGAGGAACCAGAGGAGAGACAAGAGGTACCAGAGGAGGGACAAGAGGAACCAGAGGAGGGACAAGAGGGAACAGAGGAGGGACAAGAGCAACCGGAGGAGGGACAAGAGGGAACAGAGGAGGGACAAGAGGAACTGGAGGAGAAACAAGAGGGAACAGAGAAGTGACAAGAGGAACTGGAGGAGGGACAAGAGGGAACAGAGAAGTGACAAGAGGAACTGGAGGAGAAACAAGAGGGAACAGAGAAGTGACAAGAGGAACTGGAGGAGGGACAAGAGGGAACAGAGAAGTGACAAGAGGAACTGGAGGAGGGACAAGAGGGAACAGAGGAGGGACAAGAGGAACCAGAGGAGGGACAAGAGGAACCAGAGGAGGGACAAGAGGAACCAGAGGAGAGACAAGAGGTACCAGAGGAGGGACAAGAGGAACCAGACGAGGGACAAGAGGGAACAGAGGAGGGACAAGAGGAACTGGAGGAGGGACAAGAGGGAACAGAGAAGTGACAAAAGGAACTGGAGGAGAAACAAGAGGGAACAGAGAAGTGACAAGAGGAACTGGAGGAGGGACAAGAGGGAACAGATAAGTGACAAGAGGAACTGGAGGAGGGACAAGAGGGAACAGAGAAGTGACAAGAGGTACTAGAGGAGGGGCAAGAGGGGAACAGAGAAGTGACAAGAGGAACCAAAGGAGGGACAAGAGGAGGGACAAGAGGAACCAGAAGAGGGACAAGAGGAACCAGAGGAGGGGCAAGAGGAGCCAGAGGAGGGACAAGAGGAGCCAGAGGATGGACAAGAGGAACCAGAGGAGGGACAAGAGGAACCAGAGGAGGGTCAAGAGGAACCAGAGGATGGACAAGAGGGAACAGAGAAGTGACAAGAGGAACTGGAGGAGGGACAAGAGGGAACAGAGAAGTGACAAGAGGAGCCAGAGGAGGGACAAGAGGAACCAGAAGAGGGACAAGAGGAGCCAGAGGAGGGACAAGAGGAACCAGAAGAGGGACAAGAGGAGCCAGAGGAGGGACAAGAGGAACCAGGGGAGGGACAAGAGGAGCCAGAGGAGGGACAAGAGGAACCAGAGGAGGGACAAGAGGAGCCAGAGGAGGGACAAGAGGAACCAGAGGAGGGACAAGAGGAACCAGAGGAGGGACAAGAGGAGCCAGAGGATGGACAAGAGGAGCCAGAGGAGGGACAAGAGGAAACAGAGGAGGACAAGAGGAACCAGAGGAGGGACAAGAGGAAACAGAGGAGGGACAAGAGGAACCAGAGGAGGGACAAGAGGAGCCAGAGAAGGGACAAGAGGAACCAGAGGATGGGCAAGAGGAATCAGAGGAGGGACAAGAGGAACCAGAGGAGGGACAAGAGGAACCAGAGGAGGGACAAGCGGAACCAGAGGAGAGAGAAGAGGAACCAGAGGAGGGAGAAGAGGAACCAGAGGAGGGACAAGAGGGAACAGAGGAGAGACAAGAGGTACCAGAGGAGAGACAAGAGGTACCAGAGGAGGGACAAGAGGAACCAGACGAGGGACAAGAGGGAACAGAGGAGGGACAAGAGGAACTGGAGGAGGGACAAGAGGGAACAGAGAAGTGACAAAAGGAACTGGAGGAGAAACAAGAGGGAACAGAGAAGTGACAAGAGGAACTGGAGGAGGGACAAGAGGGAACAGATAAGTGACAAGAGGAACTGGAGGAGGGACAAGAGGGAACAGAGAAGTGACAAGAGGTACTAGAGGAGGGGCAAGAGGGGAACAGAGAAGTGACAAGAGGAACCAAAGGAGGGACAAGAGGAGGGACAAGAGGAACCAGAAGAGGGACAAGAGGAACCAGAGGAGGGGCAAGAGGAGCCAGAGGAGGGACAAGAGGAGCCAGAGGATGGACAAGAGGAACCAGAGGAGGGACAAGAGGAACCAGAGGAGGGTCAAGAGGAACCAGAGGATGGACAAGAGGGAACAGAGAAGTGACAAGAGGAACTGGAGGAGGGACAAGAGGGAACAGAGAAGTGACAAGAGGAGCCAGAGGAGGGACAAGAGGAACCAGAAGAGGGACAAGAGGAGCCAGAGGAGGGACAAGAGGAACCAGAAGAGGGACAAGAGGAGCCAGAGGAGGGACAAGAGGAACCAGGGGAGGGACAAGAGGAGCCAGAGGAGGGACAAGAGGAACCAGAGGAGGGACAAGAGGAGCCAGAGGAGGGACAAGAGGAACCAGAGGAGGGACAAGAGGAACCAGAGGAGGGACAAGAGGAGCCAGAGGATGGACAAGAGGAGCCAGAGGAGGGACAAGAGGAAACAGAGGAGGACAAGAGGAACCAGAGGAGGGACAAGAGGAAACAGAGGAGGGACAAGAGGAACCAGAGGAGGGACAAGAGGAGCCAGAGAAGGGACAAGAGGAACCAGAGGATGGGCAAGAGGAATCAGAGGAGGGACAAGAGGAACCAGAGGAGGGACAAGAGGAACCAGAGGAGGGACAAGCGGAACCAGAGGAGAGAGAAGAGGAACCAGAGGAGGGAGAAGAGGAACCAGAGGAGGGACAAGAGGGAACAGAGAAGAGGAACCAAAGGAGGGACAAGAGGAACCAGAGGAGGGACAAGAGGAGCCAGAGGAGGGACAAGAGGGAACAGAGGAGGGACAAGAGGAACCAGAGGAGGGACAAGAGGAACCAGAGGAGAGACAAGAGGTACCAGAGGAGGGACAAGAGGAACCAGACGAGGGACAAGAGGGAACAGAGGAGGGACAAGAGGAACTGGAGGAGGGACAAGAGGGAACAGAGAAGTGACAAAAGGAACTGGAGGAGAAACAAGAGGGAACAGAGAAGTGACAAGAGGAACTGGAGGAGGGACAAGAGGGAACAGATAAGTGACAAGAGGAACTGGAGGAGGGACAAGAGGGAACAGAGAAGTGACAAGAGGTACTAGAGGAGGGGCAAGAGGGGAACAGAGAAGTGACAAGAGGAACCAAAGGAGGGACAAGAGGAGGGACAAGAGGAACCAGAAGAGGGACAAGAGGAACCAGAGGAGGGGCAAGAGGAGCCAGAGGAGGGACAAGAGGAGCCAGAGGATGGACAAGAGGAACCAGAGGAGGGACAAGAGGAACCAGAGGAGGGACAAGAGGAACCAGAGGATGGACAAGAGGGAACAGAGAAGTGACAAGAGGAACTGGAGGAGGGACAAGAGGGAACAGAGAAGTGACAAGAGGAACCAAAGGAGGGACAAGAGGAACCAGAGGAGGGACAAGAGGAACCAGAAGAGGGACAAGAGGAGCCAGAGGAGGGACAAGAGGAACCAGAGGAGGGACAAGAGGAGCCAGAGGAGGGACAAGAGGAACCAGAGGAGGGACAAGAGGAACCAGAGGAGGGACAAGAGGAGCCAGAGGATGGACAAGAGGAGCCAGAGGAGGGACAAGAGGAAACAGAGCAGGACAAGAGGAACCAGAGGAGGGACAAGAGGAAACAGAGGAGGGACAAGAGGAACCAGAGGAGGGACAAGAGGAACCAGAGAAGGGACAAGAGGAACCAGAGGATGGGCAAGAGGAATCAGAGGAGGGACAAGAGGAACCAGAGGAGGGACAAGAGGAACCAGAGGAGGGACAAGCGGAACCAGAGGAGGGAGAAGAGGAACCAGAGGAGGGAGAAGAGGAACCAGAGGAGGGACAAGAGGGAACAGAGAAGAGGAACCAAAGGAGGGACAAGAGGAACCAGAGGAGGGACAAGAGGAGCCAGAGGAGGGACAAGAGGGAACAGAGGAGGGACAAGAGGAACCAGAGGAGGGGCAATAGGAACCAGAGGAGGGACAAGAGGAACCAGAGGAGGGACAAGAGGAACCAGAGGAGGGACAAGAGGGAACAGCAGTGATGAGTAGTTAAGAAACAAGGAGACATTAAAGGAAAAACATCTAACAAATGCTGAATGAAAAGGAGACAGAAAAGCAGGAAATAGAGGAGAGAAAAGAAGGCAGAGATGTGGGATAATAAGGAGCGATGACAAGGAGCGGTCCGGCCTTCTAAGCAGCCAAATGTAAGATATTATTTCCAATCTGTGATAATGAGGGCGGGGCCATGACTACCATTTTCACGAGCAGGATGGTGGTTGTCACCATATTAGCTGTAATACATGTTACTTGCTACAGTGCCATTTTTTGATTACACATTTGAGTTATTACCCACAAAACCTCTTCTTTTTGGCTCCATGTATTGGACATATTCACGGGGACTCAGGGCCGCCTCGTGGCTGTGTCCGGCACAGGGCGCATCTTCGTACCCTGTAAAACATGACAATGTGCTGAGAATATTTGAGATTTCTATAGAAATCAATAAGTGAATGACATCTCCAGCAGCCCGGTGCCTGTAGGGACACAGCAGTCCCTGCCCGGCCTGGACCATGTCATCCCAGCAGGAGACCTCCATTCATTTTATGGCCATGCTTCACTTCTCTGCAGTCATTAATCTAGAAAACCTGGGTATGTCTCCCGCCACGTGCGGGTAGTTCTACAAGTCCGGGAGTCTTATTAGCCGTGTTCGGAGGGCGCTGCACATTCATACGACACTCTTCTGACTTCGTAAAGCGATAGATATATAAAGTGATATCTTGGTAAAGCATGGTGGACACCTTAGAGCTGCTCCTATTAGTCTTGCTGCCTTGTTTTACCTCTTGCCTTGCGGCCAGTAGGAGGCGCTGCGACACTAACCTGATCGCCGGTCACCTGAGCTATTGAGGAGTATAAATTGTGAGCAGACCCCGAGCTGACGGCCTGACACTCTGCGGTCCTCTCCCTGATTAACATGCCACACTTGAGTTAAGGCGAACATTAAGATTTGATGAGGAATTGATCAGGGCATCAACTAGGATCTTCAGCCGGACACTGACAATAGCCACAGGATTTGATTGCTGTAACCCTTCGCTTGCTGAATCCAACGACATCTGTGTAAAAAAGTGTAAGGGTCATTCTATAAGAGCGAGTCCAAGAAACGATTATATAAGGAACGCAGGACAATTGACCTCCAGTGACGGTCGTACAGTTAAAGGAACACTCCGGGCAAAACTGTATGAATGAAGGGGCGGAGCATGACACAAGGATTCTCCATTTGGGGTCATGCTCCGCCCCTTCCACGGTTTATACATTTTGCCTGGAATGTGCCTTTAATGAAGCTACAGGAAGACTGTTCATCATACAATGGATTTCAGAAAACTCCTATACCGTGTAGGGAATATACTCACCTTTTCCTGCTGTTGGTCCTCCAGGTGGTGATGTCAAATCCATCACATGACCAGACCAGCCAATCGTGGCATGTCTGTGGACACGAGCCGAGCTGCATGCGAGGTGTAAATGAGTTAATCAGACCAGCAGGCTTTTCCTAGCTTGGTACCATTATGACATAATATGCAACAGCAGGGCTCGTTACAGGGTCATGTAATGAACACACAGGTGCAGGGCTCGTTACATGGTCATGTGATGGACACACAGGTGCAGGGCTTGTTACAGGGTCATGTAATGGACAGACAGGTGCAGGGATTGTTACAGGGTCATGTGATGGACACACAGCTGCAGGGCTCGTTACAGGGTCATGTAATGAACACACAGGTGCAGGGCTCATTACAGGGTCATGTGATGGACACACAAGTGCAGGGCTCGTTATAGGGTCATGTAATGGTCACACAGCTGCAGGGCTCGTTACAGGGTCATGTAATGAACACACAGGTGCAGGGCTCGTTACATGGTCATGTGATGGACACACAGGTGCAGGGCTTGTTACAGGGTCATGTAATGGACAGACAGGTGCAGGGATTGTTACAGGGTCATGTGATGGACACACAGCTGCAGGGCTCGTTACAGGGTCATGTAATGAACACACAGGTGCAGGGCTCATTACAGGGTCATGTGATGGACACACAGGTGCAGGTCTCGTTATAGGGTCATGTAATGGTCACACAGCTGCAGGGCTCGTTACAGGGTCATGTAATGAACACACAGGTGCAGGGCTCGTTACATGGTCATGTAATGGACACACAGGTGCAGGTATTGTTACAGGGTCATGTGATGGACATACAGGTGCACGGCTCATTACAGGGTCATGTAATGGACAGACAAGTGCAGTGCTCGTTACAGGGTCATGTAATGGACACACAGGTGCTGGGCTCGTTATAGGGTCATGTAATGGTCACACAGCTGCAGGGCTCGTTACAGGTCATGTAATGAACACACAGGTGCAGGGCTCGTTACATGGTCATGTAATGGACACACAGGTGCAGGGCTTGTTACAGGGTCATGTAATGGACAGACAGGTGCAGTGCTCGTTACAGGGTCATGTAATGGACAGACAAGTGCAGTGCTCGTTACAGGGTCATGTAATGGACACACAGGTGCTGGGCTCGTTACAGGGTCATGTAATGGACACACAGGTGCTGGGTTCGTTACAGGGTCATGTAATGGACACACAGGTGCTGGGATCATTAGTAGACACAGCTCTGATACACATACTGTAACGATCCCAGCATCGGTGTCCATCACATGACCATGAACAGAATGGTATCCACTGGAAGTAACTAATGGATGAAACTACTGAATGACAGCAAGCAGAGATCTTAAAAATGTGAAGAATTAATAATTGAAAAATTGTACAACTTTTCATTATACAAAGCATAACATTTATTTGCTGAAACAGGACAACCCCTTTAACCCCTTAATGCATCATGACGTAAGTGCACGTCATGGTGCAAGGGGAGAGGTATGGAGCGGGCTCACGCGCTGAGCGTGCTCCATACGCTGGGGGTGTCAGCACTGTATCACAGCTGACACCCGGCACTAATGGCCAGGAACAGCGATCGTGTTGTTCCTGACCCTGTAATCCCTAATTTGCTGTGGTCAATCGCGACCGCAGCATCTGAGGCGTTATAAAGAGGGGTGCGGCCCACTCTCTTCGCCCCCCCCCCCCCACGGCGCAATCGTGGGGCACCGATGGTTGTCATGGCAGCCCAGGGGCCTAATGAAGGCCCCCAGGTCAGCCTTCACTGTGCCTCTGTTAAGCCCTGCCTGTGGCGCGGTTTAACAGACGCCTGTGAAACTGACTGTACGCTGAAATACATCAGTAATGCAGTGTATTGTACCAGCGATCCAATGATCACTAGTTTAAGTAAGTTAAATAAAGTTTTAGTAGTGAAAAAAAACAACTTTTTTTTAAAAGTTAAATAAAAAAACCTTTTCCCATTTTTCCTCTGAAGTGATGTCAAATATAAAAAAATAAGCAAAATTGGTATCGCTGCGTCCATAAAAGTCCAAACTATTACAATATAGCATTATTTAACGCGCACGTTGAACGTCGTAAAAAGAAAAACCGCCAGAATCCCTGTTTTTTGGTCAAATTAGCGGTGATTTCGTTCGGTTTCCCAGTACATTATATAATACTTTAAATGGTGCCAATAAAAACTACAACTCCTGCCGCAAAAAAAAACCAAAAACATTCACGCCGCTCCATTGACGGAAAATAAGAACGTTATGGCTCGTAGAAGGCGGGGAGTGAAAAAACAAAAATGAAAAATAAAAAAATGGCTTGGACTCTAAGGGGTTAATTACAATGTTACTTAAAGGGGTAAATTGGTCACACCCTCGTAACCACTTGGCCAAAGATAGGGTACCGGCTTGTCCTAGGAGGCCTAGCTGTTCTATACAGGTACGTCTGCACCCATATACAGCAACATATTATAAGACATAATTACTAGGAGGACATAGAGGCTACACCAGTGACAACCACTTATGCCTTCATATCGGGGAGAGCTCTGTTTTTCTGCTTGTCCGTTTGTCTGCCTGCAGCCACCACTAGGGGGAGCTCACTGCATGCTGTGTTATTATTGAGTCCAATGTACAGTATGTAGTGAGCTCCCTCTAGTGGTGGCTGCAGGAAGACAGAATTTTATCAAGTAACTCTATATCTATGCAGGAGATTTGGAGCTCTGTATCAGGAAAGTTAAGCTCTGACTATGATAGAGATGCAGTAAGAAGAAAGCCTAGACCTATTTAGATTGAAAACACAAAATAATGCTCAAGGGTGGACATTCCCTGTAAGGTCCGGTGGGTCATTAATTCTTCCTCTCTTATGATGGAATTATCTTCGTAGATATTTCCGGCAGGTCGTACATATTGATCTGTGAGCGTCAGTAATGGTTCGTACATGAGGACCCCTGTATCTCAGGATTAATGCTCATTTTATTGTCCCAACCTAAAACTATGCAGAGAAGATGTGGAGCCTCAGACCGGGCAGCGGTGATTTATTCCGTGAACGACGCATCATATCTGGCCGGTGACGAGGAGCCGCGGTGTCAGGCGTCAGGGGAGCGCTTGATTTGTGCACATGTGGGACCCCCACTGAATCAATGTTTACAAGTGGATGAGCGGCCCCTCTCGGAGCCGGACAAGGCGAATGTTAAATCAAATCAGGACATTTTAGTGCTTTATCAAACCTTTATAAGATCACAAAATGAGATTACGCCTGGCGGTACAAAAGGTCAAAGCAAATCAATGCGCTAATTAATTGAAACTAAGCGAAAAACATCTTCATCTACACGGGGAATGGAGAGACTTCCCTGCACTCGGGAGATAACGCCGCAGCTATAATATGTGCCCCCCCCCCCCAGCTCTCAGTCATTATATCAGAGTCATAGGGATTATTATATCAGAGTAATAGGGATTATTATATCAGAGTAATAGGGATTATTATATCAGAGTTATAGGGATTATTATATCAGAGTCATAGGGATTATTATATCAGAGTAATAGGGATTATTATATCAGAGTCATAGGGATTATTATATCAGAGTAATAGGGATTATTATATCAGAGTAATAGGGATTATTATATCAGAGTAATAGGGATTATTATATCAGAGTTATAGGGATTATTATATCAGAGTCATAGGGATTATTATATCAGAGTAATAGGGATTATTATATCAGAGTCATAGGGATTATTATATCAGAGTATAGGGATTATTATATCAGAGTAATAGGGATTATTATATCAGAGTTATAGGGATTATTATATCAGAGTCATAGGGATTATTATATCAGAGTCATAGGGATTATTATATCAGAGTCATAGGGATTATTATATCAGAGTCATAGGGATTATTATATCAGAGTCATAGGGATTATTATATCAGAGTCATAGGGATTATTATATCAGAGTAATAGGGATTATTATATCAGAGTAATAGGGATTATTATATCAGAGTAATAGGGATTATTATATCAGAGTAATAGGGATTATTATATCAGAGTAATAGGGATTATATCAGAGTAATAGGGATTATTATATCAGAGTAATAGGGATTATTATATCAGAGTAATAGGGATTATTATATCAGAGTAATAGGGATTATTAGTATGAGATGCTGAGATTAGCAATGATGACCCGTTGTGCTGCTTCATGCCCAGAGGGTTAAACTTTATTCCTCAAATTCCGATATTAGTCTCTATTCACACCGGCTTTTGCAATGTCTGTCGGAGGTAAACGTATCCCCATCGTACTGTATACAGTATATATAGAGGCACAATAGATAGATAGATAGATAGATAGATAGATAGATAGATAGATAGATAGATAGATAGATAGATAGATAGATAGATAGATAGATAGATAGATATGAGATAGATAGATAGATAGATAGATAGATAGATAGATAGATAGATAGATAGATAGATAGATAGATAGATAGATAGATAGATAGATAGATAGATAGATAGATAGATAGATAGATAGATATGAGATAGATAGATAGATAGATAGATAGATAGATAGATAGATAGATAGATAGATAGATAGATAGATAGATAGATAGATAGATAGATAGATATGGGATAGATAGATAGATAGATAGATAGATAGATAGATAGATAGATAGATAGATAGATAGATAGATAGATAGATAGATAGATAGATAGATAGATAGATAGATAGATAGATAGATAGATATGGGATAGATAGATAGATAGATAGATAGATAGATAGATAGATAGATAGATAGATAGATAGATAGATAGATAGATAGATAGATAGATTAGGAGATAGATAGATATGGGATAGATAGATAGATAGATAGATAGATAGATAGATAGATAGATAGATAGATAGATAGATAGATAGATAGATAGATAGATAGATAGATAGATAGATAGATAGATAGATAGATAGAGTTGTGTGTTCCCTTTATAGAGAGGGCGGTCGGGGGAGTCATTGTGTAGTAGTTGCTGCAGGGCAGGACATATAGACGGTTCACCTACACAGGGGCCAAGTGAAAGAAGGGGCCACTATGGCTAAAGGGTGTTCTACAACAAGTGTCCGGATTATCTCATCCCCACCCCCGCACACATTCCCACAGACACTGCGTCATTCCAGACAGCCAATCACGGAGCCTCTATAATTGTCTGAGCTGCTCTGTGATTGGCTGATAGCTGATGATATAGTGTCTGTGCGGTCTATAGTCACAGATGGAGGAGGAAGATGGAGGAGGAAGAGGAAGGAGTCCTGCAGCCTCCGGTGCAGGGAGTTAAGGGTCAGTTCACACAGGTTTTTTGGCGCTGATTTTGATGGGGAAAAAAGCATCAAAACAACTGTGGCAATTCAAAGTGTGCCTCGAAATTCCTTCATGCAGATTTTTTCTGTGTGAACTAGGCCTTATCCTCCTCACTGCCCGAAACCACCAGGAATATCACTAGAATTTCTCCAGAGAGATAACAGCAAAACCATTTTTACTGACTTTCCTTATTTCTGAGTAAATTGTGGGTTTTCTGGCAGGAAGTGCAGGAAGTGCAGGAAGGGCAGTAAGTGCAGGAAGGGCAGGAAGGGCAGGAAGTGCAGGAAGGGCAGTAAGTGCAGGAAGTGCAGGAAGGGCAGGAAGTGCAGGAAGTTCAGGAAGTGCAGGAAGGGCAGTAAGTGCAGGAAGGGCAGGAAGGGCAGGAAGTGCAGGAAGGGCAGTAAGTGCAGGAAGGGCAGGAAGGGCAGGAAGTGCAGGAAGTTCAGGAAGTGCAGGAAGTGCAGGAAGGGCAGTAAGTGCAGGAAGAGCAGGAAGGGCAGTAAGTGCAGGAAGTGCAGGAAGGGCAGGAAGTGCAGTAAGTGCAGGAAGTGCAGGAAGGGCAGGGAGTGCAGGAAGGGCAGTGAGTGCAGGAAGTGCAGGAAGGGCAGTAAGTGCAGGAAGGGCAGGAAGTGCAGGAAGTGCAGGAAGGGCAGTAAGTGCAGGAAGGGCAGGAAGTGCAGGAAGGGCAGGAAGTGCAGGAAGTGCAGGAAGGGCAGGAAGGGCGCATACGTGACTTCTGCACATGGACCCTCAGTTCTCTTTGTCCGTCCCTGAGATGGTCACAGGTTATAGCAGAATACTGTCATGTGGTCTGCTAAAAGGAGGCATCTCTGGGGCATCTCTGGGGCATCTCCGCAGCATTTGGGGGTTACTACAAATCTTATCAATACAAGGATTGTTCCATGATCGACATTTATCACCAGTCCACAGAATATGAGATAAATGTCTGAACTCTGGGGGCCCCACCACTGGGTCTTCCACCGATCACTAGAACTGGGGTTCAGAGCCCCCCGTTCTTCCTCACTGCACCTCCCACCGTGAAAAGGAGCGTATGCGGTGCAGCAGTTGAGCATGTGTCCTGCCCCCCAGTCAATGTATATGTGACTGATGGAGAAAGCTGAACGCTGCACTCTCTGTCTCCGTCAGTCACATAGACCCCTCCATTCAAACTCTTCCCGTAGATAGGTGATAATTGTTGATCTTGGCACAACCAATTTAATTGTAGAGGACCGTTATTAAATGACACATAGAGCTGTTATTTGGTGACTGTATGGTGGTATTATGTGAGCAGTGTATGGTGGTATTATGTGAGCAGTGTATGGTGGTATTATGTGAGCACTGTATGGTGGTATTATTTGAGCACTGTATGGTGGTATTATGTGAGCAGTGTATGGTGGTATTATGTGAGCAGTGTATGGTGGTATTATGTGAGCAATGTATGGTGGTATTATGTGAGCAGTGTATGGTGGTATTATGTGAGCAGTGTATGGTGGTATTATGTGAGCAGTGTATGGCGGTATTATATGTGCACTGTATGGTGGGATTATGTGAGCAGTGTATGTTGGTATTATGTGAGCAGTGTATGGTGGTATTATGTGAGCAGTGTATGGTGGTATTATGTGAGCAGTGTATGGTGGTATTATGTGAGCAGTGTGTGGTGGTATTATGTCAGCACTGTATGGTGGTATTATGTGAGCACTGTATGGTGGTATTATGTGAGCAGTGTATGGTGGTATTATGTGAGCAGTGTATGGTGGTATTATGTGAGCAGTGTGTGGTGGTATTATGTGAGCAGTGTGTGGCGGTGTTATGTGAGCAGTGTATGGTGGTATTATGTGAGCAGTGTATGGTGGTATTATGTGAGCAGTGTGTGGCGGTATTATGTGAGCAGTGTATGATGGTATTATGTGAGCAGTGTATAGTGGTATCATATAAGCACTGTATGTTGGTATTATGTGAGCAGTGTATGGTGGTATTATGTGAGCAGTGTATGGTGGTATTATGTGAGCAGTGTATGGTGGTATTATGTGAGCACTGTATGGTGGTATTATGTGAGCAGTGTATGGTGGTATTATGTGAGCAGTGTACGATGGTATTATTTGAGCACTGTATGGTGGTATTATGTGAGCAGTGTATGGTGGTATTATGTGAGCAGTGTATGGAGGTATTATGTGAGCAGTGTATGGTGGTATTATGTGAGCAGTGTATGGTGGTATTATGTGAGCACTGTATGGTGGTATTATGTGAGCAGTGTATGGTGGTATTATGTGAGCAGTGTATGGTGGTATTATGTGAGCAATGTATGGTGGTATTATGTGAGCAGTGTATGGTGGTATTATGTGAGCAGTGTATGGTGGTATTATGTGAGCAGTGTATGGCGGTATTATATGTGCACTGTATGGTGGGATTATGTGAGCAGTGTATGTTGGTATTATGTGAGCAGTGTATGGTGGTATTATGTGAGCAGTGTATGGTGGTATTATGTGAGCAGTGTATGGTGGTATCATATAAGCACTGTATGTTGGTATTATGTGAGCAGTGTATGGTGGTATTATGTGAGCAGTGTATGGTGGTATTATGTGAGCAGTGTATGGTGGTATTATGTGAGCACTGTATGGTGGTATTATTTGAGCACTGTATGGTGGTATTATGTGAGCAGTGTATGGTGGTATTATGTGAGCAGTGTATGGTGGTATTATGTGAGCAATGTATGGTGGTATTATGTGAGCAGTGTATGGTGGTATTATGTGAGCAGTGTATGGTGGTATTATGTGAGCAATGTATGGTGTGGTATTATGTGAGCAGTGTATGGTGGTATTATGTGAGCAGTGTATGGTGGTATTATGTGAGCACTGTATGGTGGTATTATTTGAGCACTCTATGGTGGTATTATGTGAGCACTGTATGGTGGTATTATTTGAGCACTGTATGGTGGTATTATGTGAGCACTGTATGGTGGTATTATTTGAGCACTGTATGGTGGTATTATGTGAGCAGTGTATGGTGGTATTATGTGAGCAGTGTATGGTGGTATTATGTGAGCAGTGTATGGTGGTATTATGTGAGCAGTGTATGGCGGTATTATGTGAGCAGTGTATGGCGGTATTATGTGAGCACTGTATGGTGGTATTATGTGAGCAGTGTATGGTGGTATTATGTGAGCAGTGCATGGTGGTATTATGTGAGCACTGTATGGTGTTATTATTTGAGCACTGTATGGTGGTATTATGTGAGCACTGTATGGTGGTATTATGTGAGCAGTGTATGGTGGTATTATGTGAGCAGTGTATGGTGGTATTATATGAGCAGTGTATGGTGGTATTATGTGAGCACTGTATGGTGGTATTATGTGAGCAGTGTATGGTGGTATTATGTGAGCAGTGTATGGTGGTATTATGTGAGCACTGTATGGTGGTATTATTTGAGCACTGTATGGTGGTATTATGTGAGCACTGTATGGTGGTATTATTTGAGCACTGTATGGTGGTATTATGTGAGCAGTGTATGGTGGTATTATGTGAGCAGTGTATGGTGGTATTATATGAGCAGTGTATGGCGGTATTATGTGAGCACTGTATGGTGGTATTATGTGAGCAGTGTATGGTGGTATTATGTGAGCAGTGTATGGTGGTATTAAGTGAGCAGTGTATGGTGGTATTATGTGAGCACTGTATGGTGGTATTATGTGAGCAGTGTATGGAGGTATTATGTGAGCAGTGTATGGTGGTATTATGTGAGCAGTGTATGGTGGTATTATGTGAGCAGTGTATGGTGGTATTATGTGAGCACTGTATGGTGGTATTATGTGAGCAGTGTACGGTGGTATTATGTGAGCAGTGTATGGTGGTATTATGTGAGCAGTGTATGGTGGTATTATGTGAGCAGTGTATGGTGATATTATGTGAGCAGTGTATGGTGGTATTATATGTGCACTGTATGGTGGTATTATGTGAGCAGTGTATGGTGGTATTATGTGAGCAGTGTATGGCGGTATTATGTGAGCACTGTATGATTGTATTATGTGAGCAGTGTATGGTGGTATTATGTGACCAGTGTATGATGGTATTATGTGAGCAGTGTATGGTGGTATTATGTGAGCAGTGTATGGTGGTATTATATGTGCACTGTATGGTGGTATTATGTGAGCAGTGTGTGGTGATATTATGTGAGCAGTGTATGGCGGTATTATGTGAGCAGTGTATGGTGGTATTATGTGAGCACTGTATGGTGGTGTTATGTGAGCAGTGTATGGTGGTATTATGTGAGCAGTGTATGGTGGTATTATGTGAGCAGTGTATGGTGGTATTATGTGAGCAGTGTGTGGTGGTATTATGTGAGCAGTGTGTGGTGGTATTATGTGAGCAGTGTATGGTGGTATTATGTGAGCAGTGTATGGTGGTATTATGTGAGCAGTGTATGGCGGTATTATATGTGCACTGTATGGTGGGATTATGTGAGCAGTGTATGTTGGTATTATGTGAGCAGTGTATGGTGGTATTATGTGAGCAGTGTATGGTGGTATTATGTGAGCAGTGTATGGTGGTATTATGTGAGCAGTGTGTGGTGGTATTATGTGAGCACTGTATGGTGGTATTATGTGAGCACTGTATGGTGGTATTATGTGAGCAGTGTATGGTGGTATTATGTGAGCAGTGTATGGTGGTATTATGTGAGCAGTGTGTGGTGGTATTATGTGAGCAGTGTGTGGCGGTGTTATGTGAGCAGTGTATGGTGGTATTATGTGAGCAGTGTATGGTGGTATTATGTGAGCAGTGTGTGGCGGTATTATGTGAGCAGTGTATGATGGTATTATGTGAGCAGTGTATAGTGGTATCATATAAGCACTGTATGTTGGTATTATGTGAGCAGTGTATGGTGGTATTATGTGAGCAGTGTATGGTGGTATTATGTGAGCAGTGTATGGTGGTATTATGTGAGCACTGTATGGTGGTATTATGTGAGCAGTGTATGGTGGTATTATGTGAGCAGTGTACGATGGTATTATTTGAGCACTGTATGGTGGTATTATGTGAGCAGTGTATGGTGGTATTATGTGAGCAGTGTATGGAGGTATTATGTGAGCAGTGTATGGTGGTATTATGTGAGCAGTGTATGGTGGTATTATGTGAGCACTGTATGGTGGTATTATGTGAGCAGTGTATGGTGGTATTATGTGAGCAGTGTATGGTGGTATTATGTGAGCAATGTATGGTGGTATTATGTGAGCAGTGTATGGTGGTATTATGTGAGCAGTGTATGGTGGTATTATGTGAGCAGTGTATGGCGGTATTATATGTGCACTGTATGGTGGGATTATGTGAGCAGTGTATGTTGGTATTATGTGAGCAGTGCATGGTGGTATTATGTGAGCAGTGTATGGTGGTATTATGTGAGCAGTGTATGGTGGTATCATATAAGCACTGTATGTTGGTATTATGTGAGCAGTGTATGGTGGTATTATGTGAGCAGTGTATGGTGGTATTATGTGAGCAGTGTATGGTGGTATTATGTGAGCACTGTATGGTGGTATTATTTGAGCACTGTATGGTGGTATTATGTGAGCAGTGTATGGTGGTATTATGTGAGCAGTGTATGGTGGTATTATGTGAGCAATGTATGGTGGTATTATGTGAGCAGTGTATGGTGGTATTATGTGAGCAGTGTATGGTGGTATTATGTGAGCAATGTATGGTGTGGTATTATGTGAGCAGTGTATGGTGGTATTATGTGAGCAGTGTATGGTGGTATTATGTGAGCACTGTATGGTGGTATTATTTGAGCACTCTATGGTGGTATTATGTGAGCACTGTATGGTGGTATTATTTGAGCACTGTATGGTGGTATTATGTGAGCACTGTATGGTGGTATTATTTGAGCACTGTATGGTGGTATTATGTGAGCAGTGTATGGTGGTATTATGTGAGCAGTGTATGGTGGTATTATGTGAGCAGTGTATGGTGGTATTATGTGAGCAGTGTATGGCGGTATTATGTGAGCAGTGTATGGCGGTATTATGTGAGCACTGTATGGTGGTATTATGTGAGCAGTGTATGGTGGTATTATGTGAGCAGTGCATGGTGGTATTATGTGAGCACTGTATGGTGTTATTATTTGAGCACTGTATGGTGGTATTATGTGAGCACTGTATGGTGGTATTATGTGAGCAGTGTATGGTGGTATTATGTGAGCAGTGTATGGTGGTATTATATGAGCAGTGTATGGTGGTATTATGTGAGCACTGTATGGTGGTATTATGTGAGCAGTGTATGGTGGTATTATGTGAGCAGTGTATGGTGGTATTATGTGAGCACTGTATGGTGGTATTATTTGAGCACTGTATGGTGGTATTATGTGAGCACTGTATGGTGGTATTATTTGAGCACTGTATGGTGGTATTATGTGAGCAGTGTATGGTGGTATTATGTGAGCAGTGTATGGTGGTATTATATGAGCAGTGTATGGCGGTATTATGTGAGCACTGTATGGTGGTATTATGTGAGCAGTGTATGGTGGTATTATGTGAGCAGTGTATGGTGGTATTAAGTGAGCAGTGTATGGTGGTATTATGTGAGCACTGTATGGTGGTATTATGTGAGCAGTGTATGGAGGTATTATGTGAGCAGTGTATGGTGGTATTATGTGAGCAGTGTATGGTGGTATTATGTGAGCAGTGTATGGTGGTATTATGTGAGCACTGTATGGTGGTATTATGTGAGCAGTGTACGGTGGTATTATGTGAGCAGTGTATGGTGGTATTATGTGAGCAGTGTATGGTGGTATTATGTGAGCAGTGTATGGTGATATTATGTGAGCAGTGTATGGTGGTATTATATGTGCACTGTATGGTGGTATTATGTGAGCAGTGTATGGTGGTATTATGTGAGCAGTGTATGGCGGTATTATGTGAGCACTGTATGATTGTATTATGTGAGCAGTGTATGGTGGTATTATGTGACCAGTGTATGATGGTATTATGTGAGCAGTGTATGGTGGTATTATGTGAGCAGTGTATGGTGGTATTATATGTGCACTGTATGGTGGTATTATGTGAGCAGTGTATGGTGGTATTATGTGAGCACTGTATGGTGGTATTATATGTGCACTATATGGTGGTATTATGTGAGCAGTGTGTGGTGGTATTATGTGAGCAGTGTATGGTGGTATTATATGAGCACTGTATGGTGGTATTATGTGAGCACTGTATGGTGGTATTATGTGAGCAGTGTATGGTGGTATTATGTGAGCAGTGTATGGTGGTATTATGTGAGCAGTGTACGGTGGTATTATGTGAGCAGTGTATGGTGGTATTATGTGAGCAGTGTATGGTGGTATTACATGTGCACTGTATGGTGGTATTATGTGAGCAGTGTGTGGTGATATTATGTGAGCAGTGTATGGCGGTATTATGTGAGCAGTGTATGGTGGTATTATGTGAGCACTGTATGGTGGTATTATGTGAGCACTGTATGGTGGTATTATGTGAGCAGTGTATGGTGGTATTATGTGAGCAGTGTATGGTGGTATTATGTGAGCAGTGTATGGTGGTATTATGTGAGCAGTGTGTGGCGGTATTATGTGAGCAGTGTATGATGGTATTATGTGAGCACTGTATGGTGGTATTATATGTGCACTGTATGGTGGTATTATGTGAGCAGTGTATGGTGGTATTATGTGAGCAGTGTGTGGTGGTATTATGTGAGCAGTGTATGGTGATATTATGTGAGCAGTGTATGATGGTATTATGTGAGCAGTGTATGGTGGTATTATGTGAGCACTGTATGGTGGTATTATGTGAGCAGTGTATGATGGTATTATGTGAGCAGTGTATGGTGGTATTATGTGAGCAGTGTATGGTGGTGTTATGTGAGCAGTGTATGGTGGTATTATATGTGCACTGTATGGTGGTATTATGTGAGCAGTGTATGGTGGTATTATGTGAGCAGTGTGTGGTGGTATTATGTGAGCAGTGTATGGTGGTATTATGTGAGCAGTGTATGATGGTATTATGTGAGCAGTGTATGGTGGTATTATGTGAGCACTGTATGGTGGTATTATATGTGCACTGTATGGTGGTATTATGTGAGCAGTGTATGGTGGTATTATGTGAGCAGTGTGTGGTGGTATTATGTGAGCAGTGTATGGTGGTATTATGTGAGCACTGTATGGTGGTATTATGTGAGCAGTGTGTGGTGGTATTATGTGAGCAGTGTATGGTGGTATTATGTGAGCAGTGTATGGTGGTATTATGTGAGCAGTGTATGGTGGTATTATGTGAGCACTGTATGGTGGTATTATATGTGCACTGTATGGTGGTATTATGTGAGCAGTGTATGGTGGTATTATGTGAGCACTGTATGGTGGTATTATGTGAGCACTGTATGGTGGTATGGTGGTATTATACACTACCGTTCAAAAGTTTAGGGTCACCCAGACAATTTTGTGTTTTCCATGAAAATTCACACTTATATTTATCAAATGAGTTGCAAAATGACTTGAAAATATAGTCAAGACATTGACAAGGTTAGAAATCATGCTTTTTATTTGAAATAATAATTTTCTCCTTCAGACTTTGCTTTCGTCAAAGAATGCTCCATTTGCAGCAATTCCAGCATTGCAGACCTTTGGCATTCTAGCTGTTAATTTGCTAAGGTAATCGGGAGAAATTTCACCCCATGCTTCCAGAAGGCCCTCCCATAAGTTGGATTGGCTTGATGGGCATTTCTTGCGTGCCATACGGTCAAGCTGCTCCCACAACAGCTCTATGGGGTTGAGATCTGGTGACTGCGCTGGCCACTCCATTACAGATAGAATACCAGCTGCTGGCTTCTTCCCTAAATAGTTCTTGCATCATTTGGAGGTGCTTTGGGTCATTGTCCTGTTGTAGGATGAAATTGGCTCCAATCAAGAGCTGTCCACAGGGTATGGCATGGCGTTGCAAAATGGAGTGATAGCCTTCCTTATTCAAAATCCCTTTTACCTTGTACAAATCTCCCACTTTACCAGCACCAAAGCAACCCCAGACCATCACATTACCTCCACCATGCTTGACAGATGGCGTCAGGCACTCTTCCAGCATCTTTTCAGTTGTTCTGCGTCTCACAAATGTTCTTCTGTGTGATCCAAACACCTCAAACGTCGATTCGTCTGTCCATAGCACTTTTTTCCAATATTCATCTGTCCAATGTCTGTGTGCTTTTGCCCATATTAATCTTTTCCTTTTATTAGCCAGTCTCAGATATGGCTTTTTCTTTGCCACTCTGCCCTGAAGGCCAGCATCCCGGAGTCGCCTCTTCACTGTAGACGTTGGCACTGGGGATTTGCAGGTACTATTTAATGAAGCTGCCAGTTGAGGACCTTTGAGGCGTCTATTTCTCAAACTAGAGACTCTAATGTACTTGTCTTGTTGCTCAGTTGTGCAGCGGGGCCTCCCACTTCTCTTTCTACTCTGGTTAGAGCCTGTTTGTTCTGTCCTCTGAAGGGAGTAGTACACACCGTTGTAGGAAATCTTCGGTTTCTTGGCAATTTCTCGCATGGAATAGCCTTCATTTCTAAGAACAAGAATAGACTGTCGAGTTTCACATGAAACCTCTCTTTTTATAGCCATTTTGGGAGTTTAATCGAACCCACAAATGTAATGCTCGAGATTCTCAACTAGCTCAAAGGAAGGTCAGTTTTATAGCTCCTCTAAACAGCAAAACTGTTTACTGCGGTGCTAACATAATTGCACAAGGGTTTTCAAGTGTTTTCTAATCATCCATTGGCCTTCTAACACAGCAAACACAATGTACCATTAGAACACTGGAGTGATGGTTGCTGGAAATGGGCCTCTATACACCTATGTAGATATTGCATTAAAAACCAGACGTTTGCAGCTAGAATAGTCATTTAGCACATTAACAATGTATAGAGTGGATTTCTGATTCATTTAATGTTATCTTCATTGAAAAAAACTGGGCTTTTCTTTCAAAAATAAGGACATTTCTAAGCGACCCTAAACTTTTGAACGGTAGTGTATGTGCACTGTATGGTGGTATTATGTGAGCAGTGTATGGTGGTATTATGTGAGCAGTGTATGGTGGTATTATGTGAGCACTGTATGGTGGTATTATGTGAGCAGTGTATGGTGGTATTATGTGAGCAGTGTGTGGCGGTATTATGTGAGCAGTGTGTGGTGGTATTATGTGATCAGTGTATGGTGGTATTATGTGAGCAATGTATGGTGGTATTATGTGAGCAGTGTGTGGTGGTATTATGTGAGCAGTGTGTGGTGGTATTATGTGAGCAGTGTATGGTGGTATTATGTGAGCAGTGTGTGGTGGTTTTATGTGAGCAGTGTATGGTGGTATTATGTGAGCACTGTATGGTGGTATTATGTGAGCAGTGTATGGTGGTATTATATGTGCACTGTATGGTGGTATTATATGTGCACTGTATGGTGGTATTATATGTGCACTGTATGGTGGTATTATGTGAGCAGTGTATGGTGGTATTATATGTGCACTGTATGGTGGTATTATATGTGCACTGTATGGTGGTATTATGTGAGCAGTGTATGGTGGTAATATGTGAGCAGTGTATGGTGGTATTATGTGAGCAGTGTATGGTGGTATTATATGTGCACTGTATGGTAGTTTTATATGTGCACTGTATGGTGGTATTATATGTGCACTGTATGGTGGTATTATGTGAGCCGTGTTAGGTGGTATTATATGTGCACTGTATGGTGGTATTATATGTGCACTGTATGGTGGTATTATATGTGCACTGTATGGTGGTATTATATGTGCACTGTATGGTGGTATTATGTGAGCAGTCTATGGTGGTATTATGTGAGCAGTGTATGGTGGTATTATATGTGCACAGTATGGTGGTATTATATGAGCACTGTTTGGTAGTATTATATGTGCACTCTATGGTGGTATTATATGTGCACTGTATGGTGGTATTATATGTGCACTGTATGGTGGTATTATATGTGCACTGTATGGTGGTATTATGTGAGCAGTGTATGGTGGTATTATGTGAGCAGTGTATGGTGGTATTATGTGAGCATTGTATGGTGGTATTATGTGAGCACTGTATGGTGGTATTATGTGAGCAGTGTGTGGTGGTATTATGTGAGCAGTGTATGGTGGTATTATGTGAGCAGTGTATGGTGGTATTATGTGAGCAGTGTATGGTGGTATTATGTGAGCAGTGTATGGTGGTATTATGTGAGCAGTGTATGGTGGTATTATGTGAGCAGTGTATGGTGGTATTATATGAGCACTTTTTGGTAGTATTATATGTGCACTCTATGGTGGTATTATGTGAGCAGTGTATGGCGGTATTATGTGAGCAGTGTATGGTGGTATTATGTGAGCAGTGTATGGTGGTATTATGTGAGCAGTGTATGGTGGTATTATATGTGCACAGTATGGTGGTATTATATGAGCACTTTTTGGTAGTATTATATGTGCACTCTATGGTGGTATTATGTGAGCAGTGTATGGCGGTATTATATGTGCACTGTATGGTGGTATTATATGTGCACTCTATGGTGGTATTACAGTTAGGTCCAGAATTATTTGGACAGTGACACAATCTTCATGATTTGGGTTTTGCTGCCACCACATTGGATTTGAAATGAAACATCTGAGATGCAATTAAAGTTTAGACTTTCAGGTTTAATTCAAGAGGTTGAAAAAAAAATTTCTTGTGAAAAGTACTTAATACTTTGTAGAGAATCCTGCGCAGCAATGACTGCCTGAAGTTTGGACCCATGGACATCACCACACGCTGGTTTCCTCCTTTGTGAGGCTTTGCCCGACCGTTACTGCAGAATCTTCACTTGTCGCTTGTTTGTGGCTCTTTCTGCCTTAAGTTTTGTCTTCAGCAGGTGAAATGCTGGATCGGGGTGAAATGCTGGATCGGGTTGAGATCTGGTGACTCGGCCATTGCAGAATATTCCACTTCTTTCCTTATAAACTCCTCGGTCGCTTTCTCAGGATGTTTTGGGTCATTTTCCATCTGTCCTGTGAAGCGACGTCCAATCAACCTGCTGCAAGTGGTGGAATCTGAGCAGAAAGTAAAACCCTGAACACTTCACAATTCATCCGCCTGCTTCTGTCTCCAGTCACATCATCAATAAACACTAGTGACCCAGTGCCTTTGGCAGCCATGCATGCCCATGCCATCACACTGCCTCCACCATGCCATCACACTGCCCCCACCATGCCATCACACTGCCCCCACCATGCCATCACACTGCACCCACCATGCCATCACACTGCCTCCATCATGCCATCCCACTGCCCCCACCATGCCATCACACTGCCCCCACCATGCCATCACACTGCCTCCACCATGCCATCACACTGCCCCCACCATGCCATCACACTGCCTCCACCATGCCATCACACTGCCCCCTCCATGCCATCACACTGCCTCCACCATGCCATCACACTGCACCCACCATGCCATCACACTGCCTCCATCATGCCATCACACTGCCCCCACCATGCCATCACACTGCCCCCACCATGCCATCACAATGTCTCCACCATGCCATCACACTGCCTCCACCATGCCATCACACTGCCCCCACCATGCCATCACACTGCCTCCACCATGCCATCACACTGCCCCCACCATGCCATCACACTGCCCCCACCATGCCCCCACCATGCCATCACACTGCACCCACCATGCCATCACACTGCCTCCATCATGCTATCACACTGCCCCCACCATGCCGTCACACTGCCCCCACCATGCCATCACACCGTCCCACCATGCCATCACACTGCCCCCACAATGCCATCACACTGCCCCCACCATGCCATCACACTGCCCCCGCCATGTGTTACAGAGGATGTGGTGGATTTGGATCATGAGACTTTCCAAGCCTTCTTCATACTTTCTTCCTCCCATCATTCTGGTCCACGTTGATCTTAGTTTCGCTTCTTTACATGTTGTTTAGCAAAGTCTAATCTGGCCTTTCTATTTTTGAGTCTGATTAATGGTTTGCACCTTGTGGTGAAGCTTCTGTATTTGCTCTCATGAAGTCTTCTCTTTATGGTGGACTTAGATAATGATGCACCTACTTCCAGGAGAGTCTTCACTTGGGTAGATGTTGTGAAGGGGTTTTTCTTCACCATGGAAAGGATTCTGCGATCATCCACCACTGTCGTCCTCCGTGGACGTCCGGGCCTTTGGAGTTCACGAGATCACCAGTGTGCTCTTTTTTCCTGACATTTGTGCTTCTCTCTCTGATGGATTTCTTCATTTCTTTCAGCCTAACGATGGTCGGTTTCACTTGCATTGAGATCTCCTTTTACCTCATGTTGTGGGTTCACAGCAACATCTTCCAAATGCTGCACCTGGAATCAACTCCAGACCTTTTACCTGCTTAATTGATGACAGATTAACGAGGGAATAGCCCATGCAGCCCATTAAATAGCTTTTAAGATAATTGTCCAATTACCTTTGGTCCCTTGAAAAAGAGGCAGCTACATATTAAAGAGCTGTAATTCCTAGACCCTTCCTCAAATTAGGATGTGAATACCCTCAAATTAAAGCTGAGAGTCTGCACTTTAAGCCCAGATTGATTATATAACTGTATATTCAATATGTTTTGGTAAACAGCTAAAATGACAAAACATTTGTCACTGTCCAAATAATTCTGGACCTAACTGTATGTGAGCACTGTATGGTGGTATTATGTGAGCAGTGTATGGTGGTATTATGTGAGCAGTGTATGGTGGTATTATGTGAGCAGTGTATGGTGGTATTATGTGAGCACTGTATGGTGGTATTATGTGAGCACTGTATGGTGGTATTATGTGAGCAGTGTGTGGTGGTATTATGTGAGCAGTGTGTGGTGGTATTATGTGAGCAGTGTATGTTGGTATTATGTGAGCAGTGTATGGTGGTATTATGTGAGCAGTGTATGGTGGTATTATGTGAGCAGTGTATGGTGGTATTATGTGAGCAGTGTATGGTGGTATTATGTGAGCAGTGTATGGTGGTATTATGTGAGCACTGTATGGTGGTATTATGTGAGCAGTGTATGGTGGTATTATGTGAGCACTGTATGGTGGTATTATGTGAGCAGTGTATGGCGGTATTATGTGAGCAGTGTATGGTGGTGTTATGTGAGCAGTGTATGGTGGTATTATGTGAGCAGTGTATGGTGGTATTATGTGAGCAGTATATGGTGGTATTATGTGAGCAGTGTATGGTGGTATTATGTGAGCAGTGTATGGTGGTATTATGTGAGCAGTGTATGGTGGTATTATGTGAGCTCTGTATGGTGGTATTATGTGAGCACTGTATGGTGGTATTATGTGAGCAGTGTATGGTGGTATTATGTGAGCAGTATGTGGTGGTATTATGTGAGGAGTGTATGGTGGTGTTATGTGAGCACTGTATGGTGATATTATGTGATCAGTGTATGGTGGTATTATGTGAGCAGTGTATGGTGGTATTATGTGAGCAGTGTGTGGTGGTATTATGTGAGCAGTGTATGGTGGTATTATGTGAGCAGTGTATGGTGGTATTATGTGAGCAGTGTGTGGTGGTATTATGTGAGCACTGTATGGTGGTATTATGTGAGCACTGTATGGTGGTATTATGTGTGCAGTGTATGGCGGTGTTATGTGAGCAGTGTATGGTGGTATTGTGTGAGCAGTGTATGGCGGTGTTATGTGAGCAGTGTATGGTGGTATTATGTGAGCAGTGTGTGGTGGTATTATGTGAGTAGTGTGTGGTGGTATTATGTGAGCAGTGTATGGTGGTATTATGTGAGCACTGTATGGTGGTATTATGTGAGCAGTGTACGGTGGTATTATGTGAGCAGTGTATGGTGGTATTATGTGAGCAGTGTATGGTGGTATTATGTGAGCAGTGTGTGGTGGTATTATGTGAGCAGTGTATGGTGGTATTATGTGAGCACTGTATGGTGGTATTATGTGAGCAGTGTGTGGTGGTATTATGTGAGCACTGTATGGTGGTATTATGTGAGCAGTGTATGGTGGTATTATGTGAGCAGTGTATGGTGGTATTATGTGAGCAGTGTATGGTGGTATTATGTGAGCAGTGTATGGTGGTATTATGTGAGCAGTGTATGATGGTATTATGTGAGCACTGTATGGTGGTATTATGTGAGCAGTGTATGATGGTATTATGTGAGCAGTGTATGATGGTATTATGTGAGCACTGTATGGTGGTATTATGTGAGCAGTGTATGGTGGTATTATGTGAGCAGTGTATGGTGGTATTATGTGAGCATTGTATGGTGGTATTATTTGAGCACTGTATGGCGGTATTATTTGAGCACTGTATGGTGGTATTTGAGCACTGTATGTTGGTATTATATGTGCACTATATGGCGGTATTATTTGAGCACTCTATGGTGGTATTATTTAAGCTCTGTATGTTGGTATTATTTGAGCACTCTATGGCGGTATTGAGCACTCTATGGTGGTATTATTTGAGCACTCTATGGTGGTATTATGTGAGCAGTGTATGGAGGTATTGTGTGAGCAGTGTATGGTGATATTATGTGAGCACTGTATGGTGGTATTATTTGAGCACTCTATGGTGGTATTATTTGAGCACTGTATGGTGGTATTATTTGAGCACTCTATGGTGGTATTATTTGAGCAGTGTATGGTGGTATTATTTGAGCGGTGTATGGTGATATGTGAGCAGTGTATGGTGATATGTGAGCACTGTATGGTGGTATTATTTAAGCACTGTATGGTGGTATTATTTAAACACTGTATGGCGGTATTATTTGAGCACTGTATGGTGGTATTATTTCTGCACTGTATGGTGGTATTATTTGAGCACTCTATGGTGGTATTATTTGAGCACTGTATTGTGGTATTATTTGGGTGGTATTATGTGAGCAGTGTATGGTGGTATTATGTGAGCAGTGTATGGCGGTATTATTTCAGCACTGTATGGTGGTATTATTTCAGCACTGTATGGTGGTATGATTTGAGCACTGTATTGTGGTATTATTTGGGTGGTATTATGTGAGCAGTGTATGGTGGTATTATGTGAGCAGTGTATGGTGGTATTATTTCAGCACTGTATGGTGGTATGATTTGAGCAGTGTATTGTGGTATTATTTGAGTGCTGTTTGGCGGTAATTACTTAGGCATTGTGTGGCACTGCTGCTTGGCACTGTACTATTTTGCAGCGTGTGGTGGTGGTGGTGGAAGCCTTGTATAATATTGTTATTTTGACAACTGTATAATATTGTTATTTGGCCAATGTATGGCACTTTATTGTATTTGGTTATTTGTACTCTATGTGACAGTACACCACATGGGAAACAGGGGCGCCAAAAGAAGTTACCACACAAGGCACCATTCAACATAGGGCCGGCCCTGGTCACGTGACTGATGGTTTATAATACAATATAATACTTGACAATTCTTTGATGCCTTCTTTTTCTCAATCTTCCCTTTACCATGACCTGATTCTGGCATCAAACCCTCTTCGTGTAATTGTTTTAATGCCCACCGCCAGCGAAAGGCTGGAAATTTGGAAAATAAAAGTCTCCGACATGAGGACATTTAATCCAATATCATCCGTCTCCCGGTACTAAGTGGAAGATGCTTGAAATTGCATTGACACTAACATTGATTGTTTAGTATTGACAGAAGCCGGGCGCTGCTCACCTCTGCCCGTCACTGCCACAGGAAAGCAATTCACTCTCTAACTGCGACTCCATGACTGTCATTGCCTTAAAGGAGCTGCGGAAACTTCTCCGATTCTTTCACTCTTTCACTATAGATTGATGGGACAACTACGCCTCGGAGCCTCATGAATCTGACAGGTTTACATTATGAGTGTCCTTCGGTGGTCTCCAAACAGGGGCTCTCCAGCTAAACTGCAACTCGAGTCTCATTATGCCCTGACTGCTGCTGGCATGATGAGAGTTGTAGTTTTGCAACAGTTGGAGAGCCGCAGGTTGGATCAACAAGATTGTTATTGACATATTCTACCCCAGTCATTGGTATCACACAACCCCCCCCCCACCCACTCTTTTGCATAGCACCCCATTATTATAATGCAAAGCCCCCACTCATATTATCCAGAGCTTCCATTCATCATACAGAGCACCCCAATATTAATATACAGATGTCTCGCTATTTTAATAAAGAGCCCCCAAGTTTATGACCGAATGTCCCTCCCACAAAACTCTTATCCTATATAGTCCCCAATATTATAATACAGAAACCCACACAAATTATCCAAAGTCCCCACCTTTATACAGAACCCCTTACTCATTACAGAGGGCCCCTATGTTTATCATACACAGCACCCCATTAAAATGAAAGGAACCCTACTTTTATCATATGCAGAACCCAATTATTATAATATAGACCCCCCATTTTATCATACAAAGTACCCAACTATTATAATATAGAAGCCCCACACTTTGTCCTGCAGAGCTTCCCACTATTACAATACAGACCCCCGACATGCACTCATCTACAATATAATATAGAGCCCCCCGTCTTATTATTCGAGTCCCTCTTATCAATCAAGATCCCCACTGTTAAGACACAGAGTCCCCACTCTCATCATACAGAGCACCCCAATATAATAATGAAAAACCTTCACACTTATTATTCTGGGCCCCCTTTATAATACAGAATACCCCAATATTATAACACAGAAACCCGTGATCTTATCATCCAGTGCACCCCGTAATTGTAATACAGGGCCCCACCTTATCATTTTATCATACACATGAATCTTTTATTATTAGATGCCCCCTCTCTTATCATAATGCACCCCTAATCCCTATATCAACCCCCACACTCATAAAAGAGAGCCCCTAAGTTTATTATTCAGAGCCCCCATTCTTATTAGAGAGTGCACCCCCTCTTCTTATTATATAGAGAGCGCCCAACACTGTTATTAGTCTCTTTGTATTACCCAGAGTTCCCTGGGGCCCCAAAATGAAAGGTACTATTGAATGACAACAAGCAGAGATTTTGAACACCATGATGAATTGATGCAGGAATTATATTGAAACATTGTATAACTTTCATTATACAAAGAATGACATTTATTTGCTGAAACCGGACGGAATATCGCTGGCGTCATTGTAGAATGAAACGTTCTGCAACGTTCCCGACCGTTTTCCTGCAAAATAAATTGCAAAAATAAACAAACATTTCAAAATCACGCCGATTTGTGGTAAAACCATTGAATGACCGCTATGTTTGAACTCTGATGCACTGGAACCCTGCAGCTGTGTGAGCAGGATATGAGCAGGAGAGATTTTCAGCGTCTATATGTAAGCAATAATGTACACATACACTGACAGCAAGCAGAGATCTTAAAAAACTTGCGTAATATATACACAAAATCTATTATAAAATGTATAAACTTTTTATTACGCAATGAATAAGCTTTATTGGCTGGAAAACCCCGTGTACGCGGACGCTGACGGCTGCTCGGGTATTTTTGTTTCTTTTTTTAGCTTGTTCTTTTATCGTCTTGATTTTCTCCTCCATTTCTGTTAACGTCTTCAGAGAGACCATTGCTAAGAATGAATTCCTAAGGGACGTGGCGTCACAGGAAGGCTAGAGACGCACCCCATCACTTAGCACTTTCACTATCAATGTTTTTGGAGATTTATTCTTAGGGGGTGTGAATACTTTTGCAATAATTTTTATTGCTCCAATACACCTAACTTTTCAAATATTCTGGCTCATAAATCTCCTCCTGTTTTCTCTCTACAGCTCCTATGCAGACCTATGTGTCGCCATGGTTACAGACTACAATAAAACTCTGTGTAGTCTGATCCTGCAGTCATCTGTTACTCCAAAGCGGAGGTAGAGGGAGTGGAGCTTAAACATTGCATAACAAAACGTTTCTGACTTTCTAATATACATTGCATTTCAAGTCTTCAAAGTTCTCAAGACTCCTGCTTGCTGTCAGTGAATGAACCGTTCTCATTTCCATCCACAGACTGAATATCTGATTATGTCCTGCTCACAAAGCTGCACTTTTTTGTTCGTTTTTTTTTACAGGATATCCGAGTTCTCCTTTCTAATAAGCCCTGCAGCTGAGTGAACAGGACTAAGCGAGGATGTTTTTTCCGCCTCATGTTGTATGTTTAACCATCTAACTGCATAGGAGCTGGAGACACAAAACAGTATTTGCCAATCTGCACATTTCTTTTCTTATTTTGGATTCATCGGCAAAATATAAAATGTTTGCAAAAGTGTACACACCCCTTAAGGCCAGAGTTGAATCATCTGCAAAGTTTGGGAATTTAAAATTTTCCCCAGAGGTAAATACTTAAATCGGTGACTCGGGATGTTCAGTCAGAGCCGGCTGCAGGGACTGGCCCTTTAAATATCTGCATGGCAGCTGGATTACCGAGGAGAAATCAGATATTTGGCCACCCATAATTTATCACGCCTGTGTCAGCCGCAGCAGCTCTGCTGCCTCCCTCCACGCCTGGAGATGTGTTCAGTTATTAACCTCGCTTGGCCTCCAGTGCAGCTTGGGAGGCTCAGGCCAAATAAATACCAGCCCTCGCCGTCTGCCCTGTACGGAAATCCCAGGACGCAACAGGAACCATAGGAGCGGTAAAAGGCAGGAGGTGAGACGCTGCTCCCACAAATCAGGGGGCACCGCACCCACAGACCCGGCACTGGACACTGATTACTGCCAGCATGGTGCCCTGTCTCTGCTCCTCTGCCCAGCTCAGGGGCATGAAGCTGTAATATAATCCTCTCATTCATCGCATTGAATATTTTTAAAATATTTTTTTTTTTTTCAAAAAACAAAATACAAGGTCGTCAATGACTGGTACATAAGGGACAAGTCATAGAGAGCTGCATATAGGAGGGGTATTATGGTGCGGACAGAGGAAGACATGTGCCAGGGTGTGCCGAGCCTCTGCCCAGCTCAAGTGGCATGAGGTTATTGTATCAACAGAAGATTTCTTTGTAGCAAATTAGCCTAAACCCCGTCCATTCGAAGTCCAGTTCGTGGAAAATCCTGTAAAAATTGGGACTGTTGGCAACTAGGGTGGTGCACAATTTTGCCTCCAGACATTACCAGCCACATTGCCATGTTTACAGTATACACAAACATTGCCCCCATCATAGTGCCAGCCGCAGTGCCTCCAAACATTGCCCCCCTCATAGTGCCAGCCACAGTGCCTCCAAACATTGCCCCCCTCATAGTGCCAGCCACAGTGCCTCCAAACATTGCCCCCCTCATAGTGCCAGCCACAGTGCCTTCAAACATTGACGTCACAAAGACATCAGCGTAACATAACTCCCCACCCCCTCAAGGTGCCAACCACAGTCCTACTTCACAGTGCTTCCAAACATTGCCAATCACATGGAACCCTTTACCATGCCCCTCTTGTACTGCCACCCTTTCTACGCTGTCAACCAGTGTTTCCTAAATTCCGCTGCTGGACCACACCAGCCTCATCAGAGGAATGCCCAGTAAGGCTGTTCCCCCCGATCCCCCCACCAGTGCCCTGGCATCTGCCCAGTTTTGTCAGGTGTCAACTCTAGCCCGATGTCTGCCATCAAGAGAAGAGGTCCCCAACCTGTGGCTCTCCAGCTGTGGCAAAACTACAAACTACAACTCCCAGCATGCCCTGGAGATCTTTCCCATTCCCACTGTTGCAGCCATGTGACTTTTTTGCCCCACGTCGTTCTTCTTCAGGGTCCTCAGTAGATATTGGCATCTCCGCGGAATGTTCTAGAGCCATCTATCAATGGTTTCATACCGCTCCGGCCTGGAAATTACACATGAAGAGCAGATTCACCATTGGAAAATTGGACAATGGGGAGATATATGATAATTAAAAATGGAATGGAAGAGGGGATGTAAATTCTCAGATATTATTGGATAATTGATTTTTAGAAAAGACGTGCGATTGGAATCCAGAGATGATATTGGAAAGCTGGTTGTGTATAGGAAAGGCTGATTGCAAATTGTAAAGATGGATGGAAATTCGAGAGATAATTGGCATGTCCACCTCCTGCCTGCAGGACATAAAAAGTAATGGATTTACACAGTGACACGGGGTGATATGTAATAAATATCGGACCCTGTATTGGATTGTGTGCTGGAAGTTCGGAGGATTCTGGGATATAGAGCAATAATATGTAAGGGAGCATTTTGGGGTTCCTCTATATTGTATTCTCTGTGAAATTTACATGACTTTCCTGTGGACTCGCTGGTCTAGGATGAATGACTGCTTTAGAGTGTTTGGCACAATGTGCCAGGATATCACGACTCATAGGACTGCAGGTGAATCATAGTTATCATAACTGAGAGAGCAAAATATGAGGCAATGAGGTCAACTATATCAGTATATCTTCTAATCTGGGAGAGGTTCAGAAGGGGCAAGAGACTGGGAGTGAGTGTGCTGGTGCAAGAGACTGAGAGAGAGAGAGAGGGAGAGAGAGAGTGAGTGTGATGGTGCAAGAGACTAAGAGAGTGTGATGGTGCAAGAGACTAAAAAAGAGTCTGATAGTGAAAGAGACTGAGAGAGAGTCTGATGGTGAAAGAGACTGAGAGAGAGTGTGATGGTGCAAGAGACTGAGAGACAGAGAGAGAGTGTGATGGTGCAGGAGACTAAGAGAGAGTCTGATAGTGAAAGAGACTGAGAGAGAGTGTGATGGTGCAAGAGACTGAGAGAAAGTCTGAAAGTGAAAGACTGAGAGAGAGTGTGATGGTGCAAGAGACTGAGAGAGTCTGATATTAAAAGAGACAGAGAGAGTCTGATGGTGCAAGAGAGTGGGAGAGAGTCTGATAGTGAAAGAGACTGAGAGAGAGTCTGATAGTGAAAGAGACAGTCTCTTGCACCATCAGACTCTCTCTGTCTCTTTCACTATCAGACTCTCTCTCAGTCTCTTTCACTATCAGACTCTCTCCCACTCTCTTGCACCATCAGACTCTCTCTGAGAGAGAATGTAATAGTGAAAGAGACTGAGAGAGAGTCTGATAGTGAAAGAGACTGAGAGAGAGTATGATGGTGCAAGAGACTGAGAGAGAGTCTGATGTTGCAAGAGACAGAGAGAGTCTGATGGTGAAAGAGACTGAGAGAGTCTGATGGTGCAAGAGACTGAGAGAGAGTCTGATAGTGAAAGAGACTGAGAGAGAGTCTGATAGTGAAAGAGACAGAGAGAGTCTGATGGTGCAAGAGACAGAGAGAGTGTGATGGTGAAAGAGACTGAGAGAGAGTCTGATAGTGAAAGAGACAGAGAGTGTCTGATAGTGAAAGAAACTGAGAAAGAGTATGATGGTGCAAGAGACTGAGGGAGAGTGTGATTGTGCAGGAGACAGAGAGAATGTAATAGTGAAAGAGACTGAGAGAGAGTCTGATAGTGAAAGAGACTGAGAGAGAGTATGATGGTGCAAGAGACAGAGAGAGTCTGATGGTGCAAGAGACAGAGAGAGAGTCTGATAGTGAAGGAGACTGAGAGTGTGATGGTGCAAGAGAGTGGGAGAGATTGTGATGGTGCAAGAGACAGAGAAAGTGTGAAAGTGCAAGAGAGTGGGAGAGAGTGTGATGGTGCAAGAGAAAGAGAGTGTGATGGTGTAAGAGACAGAGAGTGTGATGTGCAGGAGACTTGGAGAGAGTGTGATGGCACAAGAAACAGAGAGAGTGTGATGGTGCAAGAGACTGAGAGAGTGTGATGGCACAAGAGACTGAGAGAGAGTCTGATAGTGAAAGAGACTGAGAGAGTGTGATAGTGAAAGAGACTGAGAGAGAGTCTGATGGTGCAAGAGACAGAGAGAGTCTGATAGTGAAAGAGACTGAGAGAGAGTCTGATAGTGAAAGAGACAGAGAGAGTCTGATGGTGCAAGAGACAGAGAGAGTGTGATGGTGAAAGAGACTGAGAGAGAGTCTGATAGTGAAAGAGACAGAGAGTGTCTGATAGTGAAAGAAACTGAGAAAGAGTATGATGGTGCAAGAGACTGAGGGAGAGTGTGATTGTGCAGGAGACTGAGAGAGAATGTAATAGTGAAAGAGACTGAGAGAGAGTCTGATAGTGAAAGAGACTGAGAGAGAGTATGATGGTGCAAGAGACAGAGAGAGTCTGATGGTGCAAGAGACAGAGAGAGAGTCTGATAGTGAAGGAGACTGAGAGTGTGATGGTGCAAGAGAGTGGGAGAGATTGTGATGGTGCAAGAGACAGAGAGAGTGTGAAAGTGCAAGAGAGTGGGAGAGAGTGTGATGGTGCAAGAGAAAGAGAGTGTGATGGTGTAAGAGACAGAGAGTGTGATGTGCAGGAGACTTGGAGAGAGTGTGATGGCACAAGAAACAGAGAGAGTGTGATGGTGCAAGAGACAGAGAGTGTGATGGCACAAGAGACTGAGAGAGAGTCTGATAGTGAAAGAGACTGAGAGAGTGTGATAGTGAAAGAGACTGAGAGAGAGTCTGATGGTGCAAGAGACTGAAAGAGAGTCTGATAGTGAAGGAGACTGAGAGAGTGCGATAGTGAAAGAGACTGAGAGAGTCTGATAGTGAAAGAGACAGAGAGAGTCTGATGGTGCAAGAGACTGAGAGAGAATGTAATAGTGAAAGAGACTGAGAGAGAGACTGATAGTGAAAGAGACTGAGAGAGAGTATGATGGTGCAAGAGACAGAGAGAGAGTCTGAAGTTGCAAGAGACAGAGAGAGTCTGATGGTGAAAGAGACTGAGAGAGTTTGATGGTGCAAGAGACTGAGAGAGAGTCTGATAGTGAAAGAGACTGAGAGAGTCTGATAGTGAAAGAGACAGAGAGAGTCTGATGGTGCAAGAGACAGAGAGAGTGTGATGGTGAACGAGACTGAGAGAGAGTCTGATAGTAAAAGAGACTGAGAGAGTGTCTGATAGTGAAAGAAACTGAGAAAGAGTATGATGGTGCAAGAGACTGAGAGAGAGTGTGATGGTGCAGGAGACTGAGAGAGAATGTAATAGTGAAAGAGACTGAGAGAGAGTCTGATAGTGAAAGAGACTGAGAGAGAGTATGATGGTGCAAGAGACTGAGAGAGATTCTGATGGTGCAAGAGACTGAGAGAGAGTCTGATGGTGCAAGAGACAGAGAGAGAGTCTGATAGTGAAGGAGACTGAGAGAGAGTGTGATAGTGAAAGAGACTGAGAGTGTGATGGTGCAAGAGAGTGGGAGAGATTGTGATGGTGCAAGAGACAGAAAGAGTGTGAAAGTGCAAGAGAGTGGGAGAGAGTGTGATGGTGCAAGAGAAAGAGAGTGTGATGGTGCAAGAGACAGAGTGTGATGTGCAGGAGACTTGGAGAGAGTGTGATGGCACAAGAAACAGAGAGAGTGTGATGGTGCAAGAGACTGAGAGAGTGTGATGTACAAGAGACTGAGAGAGAGTCTGATAGTGAAAGAGACTAAGAGAGTGTGATGGTGCAAGAGACTGAGAGAGTGTGATAGTGAAAGAGACAGAGAGAGTCTGATGGTGCAAGAGACTGAGAGAGAGTCTGATAGTGAAGGAGACTGAGAGAGTGCGATAGTGAAAGAGACTGAGAGAAAGTGTAATGGTGCACGAGACTGAGAGAGAGTCTGATGGTGCAAGAGACTGAGAGAGAGTCTGATGGTGCAAGAGACTGAGAGAGAGTCTGATAGTGAAGGAGACTGAGAGAGAGTGTGATAGTGAAAGAGACTGAGAGTGTGATGAGCATGAGAGTGGGAGAGAGTGTGATGGTGCAAGAGACAGAGAGAGTGTGAAAGTGCAAGAGAGTGGGAGAGAGTGTTATGGTGCAAGAGACTAAGACAGAGTCTGATAGTGAAAGAGACTGAGAGAGGGTGTGATGGTGCAAGAGACTGAGAGAGTCCGATAGTGAAAGAGACTGAGAGAGAGTGTGATGGTGCACGAGACTGAGAGAGAGTCTGATGGTGCAAGAGACTGAGAGAGTCCGATAGTGAAAGAGACTGAGAGAAAGTGTGATGGTGCACGAGACTGAGAGAGAGTCTGATGGTGCAAGAGACTGAGAGAGAGTCTGATAGTGAAGGAGACTGAGAGAGAGTCTGATAGTGAAGGAGACTGAGAGAGAGTGTGATAGTGAAAGATACTGAGAGTGTGATGTGCATGAGAGTGGGAGAGAGTGTGATGGTGCAAGAGACAGAGAGAGTGTGAAAGTGCAAGAGAGTGGGAGAGAGTGTTATGGTGCAAGAGACTAAGACAGAGTCTGATAGTGAAAGAGACTGAGAGAGAGTGTGATGGTGAAAGAAACAGAGAGAGTGTGAGAGTGCAAGTGAGTGGGTGAGAGTGTGAAGGTGCAGGAGACTTGGAGAGAGTGTGATGTGCAAGAAACAGAGAGAGTGTGATGGTGCAAGACACTAAGAGAGAGTGTGATGGTACAAGAGACTGAGAGAGTGTGATGGTACAAGAGACAGAGAGAGTCTGACAGTGAAAGATACTGAGAGAGAGTGTGATGGTACAAGAGACTGAGAGAGAGAGTCTGATAGTGAAAGAGACTGGGAGAGGGTGTGATGGTGCAAGAGACTGAGAGAGTGTGATAGTGAAAGAGACTGAGAGAGAGTCTGATAGTGAAAGAGACTGGGAGAGGGTGTGATGGTGCAAGAGACTGAGAGAGTGTGATAGTGAAAGAGACTGAGAGAGAGTCTGATAGTGAAAGAGACTGAGAGAGGGTGTGATGGTGCAAGAGACTGAGAGAGTCCGATAGTGAAAGAGACTGAGAGAGAGTGTGATGGTGCACGAGACTGAGAGAGAGTCTGATGGTGCAAGAGACTGAGAGAGAGTCTGATGGTGCAAGAGACTGAGAGAGAGTCTGATAGTGAAGGAGACTGAGAGAGTGCGATAGTGAAAGAGACTGAGAGAAAGTGTGATGGTGCACGAGACTGAGAGAGAGTCTGATGGTGCAAGAGACTGAGAGAGAGTCTGATAGTGAAGGAGACTGAGAGAGAGTGTGATAGTGAAAGAGACTGAGAGTGTGATGAGCATGAGAGTGGGAGAGAGTGTGATGGTGCAAGAGACAGAGAGAGTGTGAAAGTGCAAGAGAGTGGAAGAGAGTGTTATGGTGCAAGAGACTAAGACAGAGTCTGATAGTGAAAGAGACTGAGAGAGGGTGTGATGGTGCAAGAGACTGAGAGAGTCCGATAGAGAAAGAGACTGAGAGAGAGTGTGATGGTGCACGAGACTGAGAGAGAGTCTGATGGTGCAAGAGACTGAGAGAGTCGGATAGTGAAAGAGACTGAGAGAAAGTGTGATGGTGCACGAGACTGAGAGAGAGTCTGATGGTGCAAGAGACTGAGAGAGAGTCTGATAGTGAAGGAGACTGAGAGAGAGTGTGATAGTGAAAGATACTGAGAGTGTGATGTGCATGAGAGTGGGAGAGAGTGTGATGGTGCAAGAGACAGAGAGAGTGTGAAAGTGCAAGAGAGTGGAAGAGAGTGTTATGGTGCAAGAGACTAAGACAGAGTCTGATAGTGAAAGAGACTGAGAGAGAGTGTGATGGTGCACGAGACTGAGAGAGAGTCTGATGGTGCAAGAGACTGAGAGAGAGTCTGATGGTGCAAGAGACTGAGAGAGAGTCTGATAGTGAAGGAGACAGAGAGAGTGTGATAGTGAAAGAGACTGAGAGAGAGTCTGATAGTGAAAGAGACTGAGAGAGAGTATGATGGTGCAAGAGACAGAGAGATTCTGATGGTGCAAGAGACAGAGAGAGTCTGATGGTGCAAGAGACAGAGAGAGAGTCTGATAGTGAAGGAGACTGAGAGTGTGATGGTGCAAGAGAGTGGGAGAGATTGTGATGGTGCAAGAGACAGAAAGAGTGTGAAAGTGCAAGAGAGTGGGAGAGAGTGTGATGGTGCAAGAGAAAGAGAGTGTGATGGTGCAAGAGACAGAGAGTGTGATGTGCAGGAGACTTGGAGAGAGTGTGATGGCACAAGAAACAGAGAGAGTGTGATGGTGCAAGAGACTGAGAGAGTGTGATGGTACAAGAGACTGAGAGAGAGTCTGATAGTGAAAGAGACTAAGAGAGTGTGATGGTGCAAGAGACAGAGAGAGAGTCTGATGGTGCAAGAGACTGAGAGAGAGTCTGATAGTGAAGGAGACAGAGAGTGCGATAGTGAAATAGACTGAGAGAAAGTGTGATGGTGCACGAGACTGAGAGAGAGTCTGATGGTGCAAGAGACTGAGAGAGAGTCTGATGGTGCAAGAGACTGAGAGAGAGTCTGATGGTGCAAGAGACTGAGAGAGAGTCTGATAGTGAAGGAGACTGAGAGAGAGTGTGATAGTGAAAGAGACTGAGAGTGTGATGAGCATGAGAGTGGGAGAGAGTGTGATGGTGCAAGAGACAGAGAGAGTGTGAAAGTGCAAGAGAGTGGGAGAGAGTGTTATGGTGCAAGAGACTAAGACAGAGTCTGATAGTGAAAGAGACAGAGAGGGTGTGATGGTGCAAGAGACTGAGAGAGTCCTATAGTGAAAGAGACTGAGAGAGAGTGTGATGGTGCACGAGACTGAGAGAGAGTCTGATGGTGCAAGAGACTGAGAGATTCGGATAGTGAAAGAGACTGAGAGAAAGTGTGATGGTGCACGAGACTGAGAGAGAGTCTGATGGTGCAAGAGACTGAGAGAGAGTCTGATAGTGAAGGAGACAGAGAGAGTCTGATAGTGAAGGAGACTGAGAGAGAGTGTGATAGTGAAAGATACTGAGAGTGTGATGTGCATGAGAGTGGGAGAGAGTGTGATGGTGCAAGAGACAGAGAGAGTGTGAAAGTGCAAGAGAGTGGGAGAGAGTGTTATGGTGCAAGAGACTAAGACAGAGTCTGATAGTGAAAGAGACTGAGAGAGAGTGTGATGGTGAAAGAAACAGAGAGAGTGTGAGAGTGCAAGTGAGTGGGTGAGAGTGTGAAGGTGCAGGAGACTTGGAGAGAGTGTGATGTGCAAGAAACAGAGAGAGTGTGATGGTGCAAGACACTAAGAGAGAGTGTGATGGTACAAGAGACTGAGAGAGTGTGATGGTACAAGAGACAGAGAGAGTCTGACAGTGAAAGATACTGAGAGAGAGTGTGATGGTACAAGAGACTGAGAGAGAGAGTCTGATAGTGAAAGAGACTGGGAGAGGTTGTGATGGTGCAAGAGACTGAGAGAGTGTGATAGTGAAAGAGACTGAGAGAGAGTCTGATAGTGAAAGAGACTGAGAGAGGGTGTGATGGTGCAAGAGACTGAGAGAGTCCGATAGTGAAAGTGACTGAGAGAGAGTGTGATGGTGCACGAGACTGAGAGAGAGTCTGATGGTGCAAGAGACTGAGAGAGAGTCTGATGGTGCAAGAGACTGAGAGAGAGTCTGATAGTGAAGGAGACTGAGAGAGTGCGATAGTGAAAGAGACTGAGAGAAAGTGTGATGGTGCACGAGACAGAGAGAGTCTGATGGTGCAAGAGACTGAGAGAGAGTCTGATAGTGAAGGAGACTGAGAGAGAGTGTGATAGTGAAAGAGACTGAGAGTGTGATGAGCATGAGAGTGGGAGAGAGTGTGATGGTGCAAGAGACAGAGAGAGTGTGAAAGTGCAAGAGAGTGGGAGAGAGTGTTATGGTGCAAGAGACTAAGACAGAGTCTGATAGTGAAAGAGACTGAGAGAGGGTGTGATGGTGCAAGAGACTGAGAGAGTCCGATAGAGAAAGAGACTGAGAGAGAGTGTGATGGTGCACGAGACTGAGAGAGAGTCTGATGGTGCAAGAGACTGAGAGAGTCGGATAGTGAAAGAGACTGAGAGAAAGTGTGATGGTGCACGAGACTGAGAGAGAGTCTGATGGTGCAAGAGACTGAGAGAGAGTCCGATAGTGAAGGAGACTGAGAGAGAGTCTGATAGTGAAGGAGACTGAGAGAGAGTGTGATAGTGAAAGATACTGAGAGTGTGATGTGCATGAGAGTGGGAGAGAGTGTGATGGTGCAAGAGACAGAGAGAGTGTGAAAGTGCAAGAGAGTGGGAGAGAGTGTTATGGTGCAAGAGACTAAGACAGAGTCTGATAGTGAAAGAGACTGAGAGAGAGTGTGATGGTGAAAGAAACAGAGAGAGTGTGAGAGTGCAAGTGAGTGGGTGAGAGTGTGAAGGTGCAGGAGACTTGGAGAGAGTGTGATGTGCAAGAAACAGAGAGAGTGTGATGGTGCAAGACACTAAGAGAGAGTGTGATGGTACAAGAGACAGAGAGTGTGATGGTACAAGAGACAGAGAGAGTCTGACAGTGAAAGATACTGAGAGAGAGTGTGATGGTACAAGAGACTGAGAGAGAGAGTCTGATAGTGAAAGAGACTGGGAGAGGGTGTGATGGTGCAAGAGACTGAGAGAGTGTGATAGTGAAAGAGACTGAGAGAGAGTCTGATAGTGAAAGAGACTGAGAGAGGGTGTGATGGTGCAAGAGACTGAGAGAGTCGATAGTGAAAGAGACTGAGAGAGAGTGTGATGGTGCACGAGACTGAGAGAGAGTCTGATGGTGCAAGAGACTGAGAGAGAGTCTGATGGTGCAAGAGACTGAGAGAGAGTCTGATAGTGAAGGAGACAGAGAGAGTGTGATAGTGAAAGAGACTGAGAGAGAGTCTGATAGTGAAAGAGACTGAGAGAGAGTATGATGGTGCAAGAGACAGAGAGATTCTGATGGTGCAAGAGACTGAGAGAGAGTCTGATGGTGCAAGAGACAGAGAGAGAGTCTGATAGTGAAGGAGACTGAGAGAGAGTGTGATAGTGAAAGAGACTGAGAGTGTGATGGTGCAAGAGAGTGGGAGAGATTGTGATGGTGCAAGAGACAGAAAGAGTGTGAAAGTGCAAGAGAGTGGGAGAGAGTGTGATGGTGCAAGAGAAAGAGAGTGTGATGGTGCAAGAGACAGAGAGTGTGATGTGCAGGAGACTTGGAGAGAGTGTGATGGCACAAGAAACAGAGAGAGTGTGATGGTGCAAGAGACTGAGAGAGTGTGATGGTACAAGAGACTGAGAGAGAGTCTGATAGTGAAAGAGACTAAAAGAGTGTGATGGTGCAAGAGACTGAGAGAGTGTGATAGTGAAAGAGACTGAGAGAGAGTCTGATGGTGCAAGAGACTGAGAGAGAGTCTGATAGTGAAGGAGACTGAGAGAGTGCAATAGTGAAAGAGACTGAGAGAAAGTGTGATGGTGCACGAGACTGAGAGAGAGTCTGATGGTGCAAGAGACTGAGAGAGAGTCTGATGGTGCAAGAGACTGAGAGAGAGTCTGATAGTGAAGGAGACTGAGAGAGAGTGTGATAGTGAAAGAGACTGAGAGTGTGATGAGCATGAGAGTGGGAGAGAGTGTGATGGTGCAAGAGACAGAGAGAGTGTGAAAGTGCAAGAGAGTGGGAGAGAGTCCGATAGTGAAAGAGACTGAGAGAGAGTGTGATGGTGCACGAGACTGAGAGAGAGTCTGATGGTGCAAGAGACTGAGAGAGTCGGATAGTGAAGGAGACTGAGAGAGAGTGTGATAGTGAAGGAGACTGAGAGAGAGTGTGATAGTGAAAGAGACTGAGAGTGTGATGTGCATGAGAGTGGGAGAGAGTGTGATGGTGCAAGAGAGTGGGAGAGTGTGTGATGGTGCAAGAGACTAAGACAAAGTCTGATAGTGAAAGAGACTGAGAGAGAGTGTGATGGTGAAAGAAACAGAGTGTGAGAGTGCAAGTGAGTGGGTGAGAGTGTGAAGGTGCAGGAGACTTGGAGAGAGTGTGATGTGCAAGAAACAGAGAGAGTGTGATGGCGCAAGAGACTAAGATAGAGTGTGATGGTACAAGAGACAGAGAGAGAGCGTGTGATGGTGCAAGATACTGAGAAAGAGTGTGATGGTGCAAGAGACTGAGAAAGAGTCTGATAGTGAAAGAGACTGAGAGAGAGTCTGATGGTGCAAGAGACTGAGAGAGTCTGATGGTGCAAGAGACAGAGAGAGTCTGATGGTGCAAGAGACTGAGAGAGAGTCTGATGGTGCAAGAGACTGAGAGAGTCGGATAGTGAAAGAGACTGAGAGAAAGTGTGATGGTGCACGAGACTGAGAGAGAGTCTGATGGTGCAAGAGACTGAGAGAGAGTCTGATAGTGAAGGAGACTGAGAGAGAGTCTGATAGTGAAGGAGACTGAGAGAGAGAGTGATAGTGAAAGAGACTGAGAGTGTGATGAGCATGAGAGTGGGAGAGAGTGTGATGGTGCAAGAGACAGAGAGAGTGTGAAAGTGCAAGAGAGTGGGAGAGAGAGTTATTGTGCAAGAGACTAAGACAGAGTCTGATAGTGAAATAGACAGAGAGGGTGTGATGGTGCAAGAGACTGAGAGAGTCCGATAGTGAAAGAGACTGAGAGAGAGTGTGATGGTGCACGAGACTGAGAGAGAGTCTGATGGTGCAAGAGACTGAGAGAGTCGGATAGTGAAAGAGACTGAGAGAAAGTGTGATGGTGCACGAGACTGAGAGAGAATCTGATGGTGCAAGAGACTGAGAGAGAGTCTGATAGTGAAGGAGACTGAGAGAGAGTCTGATAGTGAAGGAGACTGAGAGAGAGTGTGATAGTGAAAGATACTGAGAGTGTGATGTGCATGAGAGTGGGAGAGTGTGTGATGGTGCAAGAGACAGAGAGAGTGTGAAAGTGCAAGAGGGTGGGAGAGAGTGTTATGGTGCAAGAGACTAAGACAGAGTTTGATAGTGAAAGAGACTGAGAGAGAGTGTGATGGTGAAAGAAACAGAGAGAGTGTGAGAGTGCAAGTGAGTGGGTGAGAGTGTGAAGGTGCAGGAGACTTGGAGAGAGTGTGATGTGCAAGAAACAGAGAGAGTGTGATGGTGCAAGTCACTAAGAGAGAGTGTGATGGTACAAGAGACTGAGAGAGTGTGATGGTACAAGAGACAGAGAGAGTCTGACAGTGAAAGATACTGAGAGAGAGTGTGATGGTACAAGAGACTGAGAGAGAGAGTCTGATAGTGAAAGAGACTGGGAGAGGGTGTGATGGTGGAAGAGACTGAGAGAGTGTGATAGTGAAAGAGACTGAGAGAGAGTCTGATAGTGAAAGAGACTGAGAGAGGGTGTGATGGTGCAAGAGACTGAGAGAGTCCGATAGTGAAAGAGACTGAGAGAGAGTGTGATGGTGCACGAGACTGAGAGAGAGTCTGATGGTGCAAGAGACTGAGAGAGAGTCTGATGGTGCAAGAGACAGAGAGAGTCTGATAGTGAAGGAGACAGAGAGAGTGTGATAGTGAAAGAGACTGAGAGTGTGATGTGCATGAGAGTGGGAGAGAGTGTGATGGTGCAAGAGACAGAGAGAGTGTGAAAGTGCAAGAGAGTGGGAGAGTGTGTGATGGTGCAAGAGACTAAGACAAAGTCTGATAGTGAAAGTGACTGAGAGAGAGTGTGATGGTGAAAGAAACAGAGAGTGTGAGAGTGCAAGTGAGTGGGTGAGAGTGTGAAGGTGCAGGAGACTTGGAGAGAGTGTGATGTGCAAGAAACAGAGAGAGTGTGATGGCGCAAGAGACTAAGATAGAGTGTGATGGTGCAAGAGACTGAGAAAGAGTCTAATAGTGAAAGAGACTGAGAGAGAGTCTGATGGTGCAAGAGACAGAGAGAGTCTGATGGTGCAAGAGACAGAGAGAGTCTGATGGTGCAAGAGACTGAGAGAGAGTCTGATGGTGCAAGAGACTTAGAGAGAGTCTGATGGTGCAAGAGACTGAGAGAGAGTCTGATGGTGCAAGAGACAGAGAGAGTCTGATGGTGCAAGAGACTGAGAGAAAGTCTGATGGTGCAAGAGACTTAGAGAGAGTCTGATGGTGCAAGAGACAGAGAGAGTCTGATGGTGCAAGAGACTGAGAGAAAGTCTGATGGTGCAAGAGACTTAGAGAGAGTCTGATGGTGCAAGAGACTGGGAGTCTGGAGTCTGATCCATATACAGCTCTGAGCAGCTCCTATCCAGATCAGTGTGGACAGGGGGGCGGCTATAGGAAGTTCAGAGGAAGCAGGTAGCAGTCTCCCACTGACCATGGTGACTGCAGGGACCCAATGAACCCTCTGCCACATAAGAAGACATCAGAATTATAAATGATACATTGGGCCTTTTTATAGATTTTGCATTGGGGCCCAGGACTATGACTATGGATACTATTTTTTGGAGGTATCACCAGATCTGCTGCTCACCCATCACTTTCCGCTTTGCATTGAAGACTTGTGAGAAAAAACATCAGATATGAAATTGCAGGAGCTCCGAGGGGATGAGTTATGAGTGCAGCTCTGATGGCTTCAGGAAGTTGCCTGTCTGCAGCTCGTGAGAGAACTTTCTGTCATGCAGCCAGACGAATACTGTATGATTTCCCCATTAGTTAAATTACTAAATGCATTGTACTTTGCGCTTTAGGGACCTATCAAAGACCTGACAATAAAAGGTAAATGGGGTACGAGAGGAGATGAAAGAAAACACCAGCAGATCCCGGATGTGACTTCATAATCGTATCCAAGAAGCAGCAACATCACAAACAACATGTCTGGGAAATAATCTCCGCTAATAATGTCTCTAATTAGAAAGTTGTGTTTTCTTCTCATGTTTATTCTCCAAGGGACAAATTGCAGACATCTCAGAACTCGGGGGTTAATGTCTCGAATGTGCGGCTGCGATGAGCGGTGATCGCCCTGATTCTCATGCTGAACGATTATTACTAATAGGAACTATTGCCTGAGATTTACCTCCAACAAACAATTCACCAGTCAAACATTATAGGAAATAAGTATGTGGTGGGGAGTGAGATGGGATGGGGGGTTCCCATGACAGCTCAGCTACATGAGCCAAAGTCCAGTCCTAGGAGCCTGCATCCAGTCCCAGGAGCCAGTGTGCAGTCCTAGGAGCCAGTGTCCAGTCCTAGGAGCCAGCATCCATTCCTAGGGGCCAGTTTCCAGTCCTATGAGCCAGCGTCCAGTCCTAGGAGCCAGCGTCCAGTCCTGGGAGCCTGCATCCAGGAGCCAGAGTCCAGTCCTAGGAGCCAGTGTCCAGTCCTAGGAGCCAGTGTCCAGTCCTAGGAGCCAGCGTCCAGTCCTAGGGGCCAGTTTCCAGTCCTAGGAGCCAGCGTCTAGCCCTAGGAGCCAGTGTCCAGTCCTTGGAGCCAGCATCCAGTCCTTGGAGCCAGCATCCAGTCCTAGGAGCCAGCGTCCAGTCCTAGGAGCCAGCGTCCAGTCCTAGGAGCCAGCGTCCAGTCCTAGGAGCCAGCGTCCAGTCCTAGGAGCCAGCGTCCAGTCCTAGGAGCCAGCGTCCTGTCCTAGGAGCCAAAGTCCAGTCCGAGGAGCCTGCATCCAGTCCCAGGAGCCAGCATCCAGCCCTAGGAGCCAGCGTCCAGCCCTAGGAGCCAGCGTCCAGTCCTAGAAGCCAGTGTCCAATCCTAGGAGCCACCGTCCAGTCATAGGAGCCACCGTCCAGTCCTAGGAGCCAGCGTCCATTCCTAGGAGCCAGCGTCCAGTCCTAGGGGCCAGTGTCCAGTCCTAGGAGCCAGTGTCCAGTCCTAGGGGCCAGTTTCCAGTCCTAGGAGCCAGCATTTAGCCCTAGGAGCCGGAGTATAGTCCTAGGAGCCGGAATACAGTCCTAGGAGCCAGCATCCAGTCCTAGGAGCCAGCATCCAGTCCTAGGAGCCAGCATCCAGTCTTTGGGGCCAGCGTCCAGTCCTAGGAGCCAGCGTCCAGTCCTAGGGGCCAGTGTCCAGTCCTAGGGGCCAGTGTCCAGTCCTAGGGGCCAGCGTCCAGCCCTCGGAGCCAGCGTCCAGTTCTAGGAGCCAGCGTCCCATCCTAGGAGCCAGCGTCCAGCCCTAGGAGCCAAAGTCCAGTCCTAGGAGCCAAAGTCCAGTCCTAGGAGCCAGTGTCCAGTCCTAGGAACCAGCGTCCAGTCCTAGGAGCCAGCATCCAGTCCTAGGGGCCAGCATCCAGTCATAGGGGCCAGCATCCAGTCATAGGGGCCAGCATCCAGTCCTAGGAGCCACCATCCAGCTCTAGGAGCAATCTTCCTGTCCAAGGAGCCAGCGTCCAGCCGTAGGAGCCAGCGTCCAGTCCTAGGAGCCAGCGTCCAGTCCTAGGAGCCAGCGTCCAGTCCTAGGAGCCAGCGTCCAGTCCTAGGAGCCAGCGTCCAGTCCTAGGAGCCAGCATCCTGTCCTAGGACCCAGATTCCAGTCCTAGGAGCCAGCGTCCAGTCATTGGAGCCAGCATCCAGTCCTAGGGGCCAATATCCAGTCCTAGGAGACAGCATCCAGTCCTACGAGCCAGCTTCCAGTCCTACAAGCCAGCGTCCAGCCCTAGGAGCCAAAGTCCAGTCCTGGGAGCCAGGGTCCAGTCCTAGGAGCCAGCGTCCAGTCCTAGGAGCCAGACAACATGTTGTGTCAGGAAAGATTTTCCAATATATATTCACTATCAATTTCTGGTCTGATCCTTGGTGGTTAAATCATGAAAGCAATGACTGATCCCTAATGGTTCAGTGAATGCCACAATGATTGATCTCTGGTGGTGTAGTGAAAGCAATGGCTGATCCCTGGTGATCTAGTGAAAGCAAGGACTGATCCCTAGTGATCTACTGAAAGTAATGATTGATCTCTGGTGATTTACTGAAAGCAATCACTGATCTGTGGTAATCTACCGAAAGCAATGACTGATCCCTGGTGGTATAGTTAAAGCAATGGCTGATCCCTGGTGATCTAGTGAAAGCAATGACTGATTCCTGGTGATCTAGTGAAAGCAATGACTGATTCCTGGTGGTCTAGTGAAAGCAATGGCTGATCCCCGGTGATCTAGTGAAAGCAATGGCTGATCCCCGGTGATCTAGTGAAAGCAAGGACGGATCCCTAGTGATCTACTAAAAGTAATGACTGATCTCTGGTGATTTACTGAAAGCAATGAATGATCGGTGGTGATCTACCGAAAGCAATGACTGATCCCTGGTGGTCTAGTGAAAGCAATGGCTGATCCCTGGTGATCTAGTGAAAGCAATCACTGATTCCTGGTGGTCTAGTGAAAGCAATGACTGATCCCTGCTGATCTAGTGAAAGCAATGACTGATCCCTGGTGATCTAGTGAAAACATTGGCTGATTCCTGGTGGTCTAGTGAAAGCAATGACTGATCCCTGGTGATCTTGTGAAAGCAATGACTAATCCCTGGTGGTCTGGTGAAAGCAATGACTGATCCCTGGTGGTCTAGTGAAAGCAATGACTGATTCCTGGTGATCTACTGAAAGCAATGACTGATTCCTGGTGATCTACTGAAAGCAATAACTCATCTCTGGTGATCTACTGAAAGCAATGACTGATCTCTGGTGATCTACTGAAAGCGATGTCTGATCCCTGGTGGTCTAGTGAAAGTGATGACTGATCCTTGGTGGTCTAGTGAAAGCAATGACTGATCTCTGGTGATCTACTGAAAGCAATGACTAATCTCTGGTCATCTACCAAAAGCAATTTCTGATCCCTGGTGGTCTAGTGAAAGCAATGACTGGTCCCTGGTGGTCTAGTGAAAGCAATGGCTGGTCCCTGGTGGTCCAGTGAAGAAAATGACTGATCCCTGGTGATCTAATAAAGGTAATGACTGATCCCCCGTGGTCCAGTGAAAGCAATGACTGATCCCTGGTGGTCTAGTGAAAGAAACAACTGATACCTGGTAATCTAGTGAAAACAGTGACTGATCCCCTGTGGTCCAGTGAAAGCAGTAACTGATTGCTGGTGATCAAGTGAAAGCAATGACTGATCCCTTCTGGTCAAGTAGAAGCAAGGACTAATTCCTGGTGGTCCAGTGGTTAAAATGGTTATTTCAGCTGTTGATTTATCATCACTGGTAATTATGTGGTATCTGATCCCTGGCGGTCCAGTGGTAACTGCTGTGTTTAGTGCCTAATGTCAGATTTCTTGTCATCTAATAGTGAAGTCAATGTCTGATCGTTGGGGGTTCCCTATAAAAGCCAAATAGGTTAACCTGCAGTCCTATGGAAAGCCACAGCTAATGTTAGTTCATAATGAAGCGCTCTGCCAAACAATGAAATTGGAACAGCGCCACACCGTCTCATGGGTTGTGTCTGGTATTGCAGCTATGCACCGTTAAAGTGAGGGGTGCTGAGCTGTAATACCACACACAACCTATGCACAGATGTGGCGCTGTTTTTAGAAGAAAGCAGCCATGTGTTTCTATTCCTGGACAACCCCTTTAATATCGATGGACTTTATGTTTCAGATTGTGGAGATTCGGTGGAAAGAGGATCTGCTCATCTCTAGTGGCCATTATCATGGAGTGCAGGAGTTATATACTGTACATGGCTGCAGCCTATGAGACATCAATTTATATTATGTCAGTCTACATAACAAACAATGCCTTGTCCCAAGAGCTTACGATCCAAAATGAGACATTAGAGTCTTGTAAGCTGGATATAAAGCCGTCTGCACGTTACTGAATGAGAACCGTCAGGTGGAGAAGTGTAAAGTGTAAAACGTCAGATGGGAAATGCCGCCGACACCTGGTGCATTATGGGATTGAAGCGTTCGCCACTTTATATGAAGACCTGTGGGCGCGCTCCTCCGGGAGATCTCACTCTACAAATCTCTTGTATCCAGAAGAGTAAAGTCTTTTATGTAATAAACCACAAAACCACTAAACTATCGCAGGACGCCCTGTGGGCAGGATAATTACTCGCTGCATTACTGCGCTCCGCAGGCTGAGCCTCACAAAAGTCACGAAACATTCTGCGAGATGGAAAAGGAAATCCAGACGGGAGAAAACCAATCAATTATCACTGACAACACTGATACTGATCGCCCGCAGAGAAATCATGGACTGGGGGTTCACAAACTTTATCCTCCAGTGAATATTTTGCTGGTATAATGAGAAGTTCTGCAACTTTCTGCTAGACTATGTATTTTAATTCCTCAAATTGTAAAAATAAATCCACCTTTGCTTGCTGTCATTGAATGAAAACAATAATTGTTTCGCAAGGCGAGGCATCAGCTACAGTTCGATGCAATATATCAGTGTAGACAATCCCCCAGAGCACAATCCCCCCTCCTCTCCTTGACTCCAGCTCTTAGCTGCACTGATACACTGTAACAAGCCCAGCAGCTGTGAGTAGGACTAGGCTTTGATCCTTAAACAAGAATGTTTCCATTCACTGACAGCAAGCATGCATATGCCTGATTAATCCATTCTTATTACTATATGTATCTATATTCTGATCATCGTCAATGTGCCAGATTATTGGAAATTCCGGACCATTGGACATAGTCGTGTTGTGTAATAGACTCGAGGGCCGGACTGTCAGGCAAATTACAGCGAATCCAGAACGCGATGATTTCCATTGCATTCTGGAAGCCGGATTTCTGGATAATCAGGTGCCGGATTAATGGAATTTCACTGCATTATATTATGAAAGCTCCTGATCCCTGTATTCTGCTGCCTGGGGATTTCCATAATTACATACAATGAGATTTCATGCTAAGTAACCCCTATAATATCTATAGAAGGGGTTGTGCTCTTATTGGGGTGACCAGGGAGACTCACCTACAAGGGGGGGGGGTGTGACCCTGCAGGGGGGGGGCAGTAATGCGCCGCCTGTAACTTTCCTTATCTCTGCCCTTGGAAATGAATGCGACAGTCTCGGGTTTCGAGGATGTAATGAAGCCGTCAGAAATGGGCATACCCTTTTTAGGCTGAAATCGAAGCCGTTCTCTCTATTTTTGGCTTAACCCTTTTGTCCAAGTGTTCTCACCGAGGAGACGTTAATATAACACAAGGAGCTCACAGGAGAAATCTGGAGGAATCCACAACTGCTCAGGGGAAACCAGTCTTATCCTCTCACACCAACTCTACAATGTCTTAAAGGGGAACTCCACCCAGAACCAAGATGAATGGGATTGTTAGCGCTTCCCTCTGCTGGGTCCATGTTCTTCAAACCCGAGAGAAGTCCCTCCAAGGAGGTTGTCAGACCTGCTAAATGCGCCAGAATCTGGAGAGTTACTCCGTTACAGTGTGTCAAAGCATTCTCTCCTCGTGCACCTCAATAAGCAGGACTAGATCAGACACGCTACTAAATGTAAACAAGAATGTTTCCATTCACTGAAAGCAAGGACAAGCACAAAGCTGAGGAAATACAAAATCAAGTCTCTTAGATAGATGGAGAGCATTTTCAAATACAGAGATTGAGCTTTATTTACATGGGTCCAGACCGGCCCTTTCATTTTGTGGCAATTTTTCTTTCTCTCTCTATAAATATATAGGTCGATGGCGGGCATACGTGGCATATGGTATGAATCAGTGGCATACCCACCATAGAGAAACATGTGACTGCTATGGAGCTTGGTGTGAGGGGTAGGGGCGGACAATCAATGGCCCATCTGCAAAATCCATGCACCTGCCCCCTCCCCCCCATCAGCAAACCCACAATTTACTCAAATGATCAATATTAAATGTCTGTGAAAATAGTGTGAAGTTATCTCTTCCCGGTAGAATGAACAGATAATCTAAATACCCACAGTCGCTATGTGGTCTATGACAATGAGGGGGTAAATAGCACCCCTGGTGTTCTAGGACAGAGAGGGGGTAAATAGCATCCCTGCTGGTCTAGGTCAGTGAAGCGGGAAATAGCATCCCTGGTAGTCTAGGGCAGTGAAGGGGTAAATAGCATCCCTGCTGGTCTAGGGCAGTGAGGGGGTAAATAGCATCCCTGCTGGTCTAGGGCATTAAAGGGGTAAATAGCATCCATGGTTGTCTAGGGCAGTGAGGGGGTAAATAGCATCCCTGGTGGTCTAGGACAATGAAGGGTTTAATAGCATCCCTGCTGGTCTAGTGCAATTAAGGGGTAAATAGCATCCCTGGTGGTCTTGGGCAGTGAAGGGCTAAATAGCATCCCTGGTGGTCTAGGGCAGTGAAGGGATAAAAAGCATCCCTGGTGGTCTAGGGCAGTGAAGTGGTAAATGGGATCCCTAGTCATTTAGGGCAGTGAAGGAATTAATTATAAAATCCCTTGTGGTCTAGGGCAGTGAGGAGGAAAACCCCTGTACTGGAGGCTGCAGGACTTCTTCCTCTTGCTCCTCCATCTGTGACTATAGACCGCAAAGACAGTACAAAACAGCTTTTAGCCAATCAGAGAGCAGCTCAGGCAATCATAGAGTCTCTCCGATTGGGCAATCTGGGATAATGCAGAGTCTGTGAAATGTATGAGAGATCCATTTTTTAGAGCGACCAGGGAAAGGAACTGAGAGAAGCAGAACTCTTGTTTTAAAACACCCTGTGGCCCCTTCCTCCCTCTGGGCCCCCGTGTAGCTAAACAGGCTGCAATGGCTAAGTCTGGCCCTGGTGAGGGGATCCAGCACTGCACCTCTTCTTTGCTTCCAATCATACAAAGAGTTTACAGCCACCCAGGGGCGTAACTAGGAAAGACTGGGCCCCATAGCAAACTTTTGACTGGGGCCCCCCCTCCCCTGGGTGTCACACAACCCCCCCCCCTTGTAGATAGTGCCTTTTTTACAGCCCCCCATGTAGATAACGCCATACAGCCCCCCCTCTGTAGATAGCGCCATACAGCCCCCTGCAGATAACGCCATACAGCCCCCCTGCAGAGAACACCATACAGCCCCCCCCTGTAGAGAACACCATACAGCCCCCCCTGTAGAGAACACCATACAGCCCCCCCTGTAGAGAACACCATACAGCTCCTCCTGTAGGGAACGCCATACAGCCCCCCTGTAGAGAACGCCATACAGCCCCCCCCTGTAGGGAACGCCATACAGCTCCCCCCCTGTAGGGAATGCCATACAGTCACCCCCCCCCCCCTGTAGGGAACGCCATACAACGTTCCCCCCTGTAGGGAACGCCATACAGCGTCCCCCCTCCCAAAAAAATGCGACCTACAGTGTGCCGTACAAGATACATGTATCCCCTATCCACAGGATCTCCACAGGATAGGGGATACATGTGTGATCGCTGGCAGCTATAGGGAGAACGGGGGACTGAAAGTCCCCTGAACTTCTCCATCACAAACCTCTGACTTCCGGCGTCTGCGCAGCTCAATAAAAATGAAAGGAGCGCTGGTCACACAAGCGCACAAGCACGACCGCCGCTCCATTCATTTCTACGGAGCTGCCGACACAGACCCCGGAAGTCCGAGGTTTGTGATGGAGAACTTCAGGGGACTTTCAGTCCCCCGTTCTCCTTATCACTGCCAGCGATCACACATGTATCCCCTGTCCTGTGGATATCCTGTGGAGAGGGGATACATGTATTTTGTTCTATTTTGCGCCTTCAGGACCAGACACCGTTTAGCCATTTTTAGCACGTGTTAGTTAAATGGCTATAACTTTTTTATTTGTTGGGCTAATGACGTGATTTTTGCGACGTCTTTTCCGTAGACAATGCAGGTTTCATTTTTTATCGTTTTTATACACACCTTTTTTGCTATTTTAGAATTTTTATTCATAAACTTTGAAAATAATAGTAAAAAAATAAGCTTTTTTACATTTCAGCAATTTTTTTTTTGGTAATAACATAGTTTTACCCTAAAATAGACCTTTTATTTGTGATCGCCATTGTCTACCGTAAATTTTTATATATTACATGTCTATATTAGGGTAATTGGGTCAGCGCTAGCATTACAACAATGATTGGCGGGGGGGGGGGGAACGTTTTTTTTTGGGGTGGGTATTTTATGTGTATTTATTATTTACATTTTTTTTGCACTTTACTTTATTATTTTTTTATTACTATTGTCTGTCCCTCAAAGGTCAAAGAAGACCTTTGGGGAACTTTATATATATTTTTTCTTTCTTTCACACCATGTCTTTCCACTGTAATTGGAGCTGCACAGCAGCCCCAGTTACAGGGGAAATCAGCCCTCTCATAGTGACGATTGTCACTAACTGGGCTGTGCTGGGTCTAGTTAGACCCAGCAGCAGCCTGCCACTAACGGCACTCGGCGATCATGTGACCAGTCATATGATCACCGGGAGGAATAGAGACAGCGCCGCTGCTGCTGTCTCTATTCCTATACACAGCGTTCATTGAACGCTGTGTACAAGTGATCGGAGAAGACAGAAGCAGCGAAAGCTGCTTCTATCCTCTCCTCAGGGTCCCCGGCAGTCACTGACAGCTGGAGACCCGACATTCAGCTGCCCGATCGCGCGGGCAGCAAGTTAAAACCCGAGCCGTAGAAAGTCTATGGCTCGGGTTTTAAGGACCCTGACCGCTGGCCGTAAAAATACAGTCAGCGGTCGGGAACCAGTTAATGGCAGAGCGGGGAGATACCTCCCTGCTCTGCCGTAGTGTTCAGTGGCGTCCCGCTGTAGCAGCCATAGCGGCTGCTAGCGGAGCCTCCGGCCATGGTGGGGGCCCGTGCCGGCGGGCGACACGGGCCCCCTCATGCCGCGGGCCCCGTAGCAGCCGCTACTGCTGCTACGGCGGTAGTTACGCCACTGCAGCCACCACTAGGAGGAGCTCACCGGATAGAGGATTTCATAGCTTTCATTGAGTTAATCCATATGAGTGAGCTCCCCCTAGTGGAGGCTGATGGCAGCAGAACCTTAGCATGTAACTCTATGGGAGCTGTATATATCTGTATGTAGTGAGGTCCCTCTAGTGATGACTGCAGACAGCAGAATGTTATCATGTAACTCTATTGGAGCTGTCTATATCTGTATGTAGTGAGCTCCCACTAGTGGTGGCTGCAGGCAGCAGAATGTTATCATGTAACTCTATGGGAGCTGTATATATCTGTATGTAGTGAGCTCCCTCTAGTGATGACTGCAGACAGCAGAATGTTATCATGTAACTCTATTGAAGCTGTATATATCTGTATGTAGTGAGCTCCCTCTAGTGGTGACTGCAGGCAGCAAAATATTATCATGTAACTCTATGGGAGCTGTATATATCTGTACGTAGTGAGCTCCCACTAGTGGTGGCTGCAGGCAGCAGAATGCGATCATGTAACTCTATGAGAGCTGTATATATCTGTATGTAGTGTGCTCCCCCTAGTGGTGGCTGCAGGCAGCAGAATGTTATCATGTAACTCTATGGGAGCTGTATATATCTGTATGTAGTGAGCTCCCCCTAGTGGTGGCTGCAGGCAGCAGAATGTTATCATGTAACTCTATGGGAGCTGTATATATCTGTATGTAGTGAGCTCCCCCTAGTGGTGGCTGCAGGCAGCAGAATGTTATCATTCACCTCTATGACTGTGTGAAGGGACGCAGCTTTATGGTGGACATTATACTTTAATAAGGTGCATTGCATCTGACCGAGTTCCCAGTGGGGGTGATGCCCATTCTAAGCTTTGCCTTGGGGCATTACTAGTGGTATCTCTGCCCCCTCAGGTGCAGTGTGTACAGAGATTAGCAGGGTAATAATTAATATTAAAGTTGAATATTGTCACTCAGCTTTCCCAGAACAGTTGGTAGGGGCTCTTAAAGATGTTCTTGTCTCACCTGCAGGGTCTCCCAGGGCAAGACAGACCCTGTACTCAGGTGCGGTGGTTATGATTTGGCACCAGGACACAGATGAAAGTCATTACCAGTAAAGTGACACTTGCAAGCGTTTGGTAATAGGAACCTGCAGTCTGACAATATACAAATTACATGGAGTCAGGAGAGGCGCGTGCTCCGTGGGTCGGAAGGGGAACGTCGTTCCAGTACCGACAGTAATAATAGGATTGCACTGACGTCACTGGATACAGGTCTGTATGACAATCTCCCCAGATATAGATCACAGAGGGAAGAACACAAATCCTGCAACAAATCCATCATTATTCTTAAAGGGGTGTCCCATTCTTCTAACATTATCACATATCGCTGGGATACACCCTAATAGTCTGGTCAGGGGGGGGGTCTAATCTCTGGGACCCTGCTGATCCTGAGAACATGTGACCGAGGTAACTTCATCTTATTTCCTACACAGCGGCGCTCCCGGCCACCAAATACAGGGAACGGGGAAAAGATGTGAAGAAGCTGTAGTACTCAACTAGAGTAGCACCCCAAAATAATGAGGATAGGAGAGGGTACGACTGACGGCTCAGTAAAAATGGTGAAGCGTTAGAATACTGCAGTCCTATGTAACATGTAGCATACAGTGATAACTCTCTGAGTACAGATAATGTAGTAGGTGTTACCTGCAGTCCTATGTAACACGACAGATAACACAGTGATAACTCTCTGAGTACAGATAATGTAGTAGTATTACCTGCAGTCCTATGTAACACCACAGATAACACAGTGATAACTCTCTGATTACAGATAATGTAGTAGATGTTACCTGCAGTCCTATGTAACACCACAGATAACACAGTGATAACTCTCTAGTACAGATAATGTAGTAGATGTTACCTGCAGTCCTATGTAACACCACAGATAACACAGTGATAACTCTCTGAGTACAGATAATGTAATATATGTTACCGGCAGTCCTATGTAACACCACAGATAACACAGTGATAATTCCCTAAGTGCAGATAATGTAGTAGATGTGTAATGTCGGGGTAGGGAGACAGACAGGTGAGCCCTAAACTACCCGCCACTCAGTCCCTGCTTACTTGCACGACCCGTCCTAGGCGACGGCGTACAACTGGGCGACAGTCCCTACGCTCAATAAGTGCACGACAGACAAACAGACGAGGGTACACAGAAGCTAAGGGAAATGGGGCAGTTGACCACGGCAACACCGTGAGCAACAAGAGTAGTGAACGAGCCAAGTCAAACCAGGAGTGTACGAGGTACCAAACGCAGAGCAGGAGAGTAGTCAGTAAAGTCAGGGTCAAATTGAAGCAGAGGTCAATAGTACTAGAAGGAACAGCAGAGCCAGGAAACCAGACAGAATCACAGGCAAAGGAAAAGCAGGAAATGAAGCTATAAATAGACCGAGGGCGGGAGCTAGCTCCGTCTGGCCAGGCTGTGATAGGTTCTCCCACTCCTAAGCCTACCAGCCTGAGTGGTAGCAGATCGAGTCACTCTATCAGACCTAGAAGCAGATGCAGACTGATTAATCACGGGCGTCGACACAGAAGCTTTGTCTGGTAAATCCTTTACAGTACCCCCCCTTATGAGGGGCCACTGGACCCTTCCTAGGTGGACCTGGCTTATTGGGGAACCGAAGATGGAACCTCCTGAGCAATATCCCAGCGTGAACATCCCGGGCGGGTACCCAAGTCCTCTCCTCAGGCCTGTAACCTCTCCAATGGACCAGGTACTGGAGGGAGCCTTGGACCATCCTGCTATCCACAATCTTGGCCACCTCGAATTCTACCCCTTCAGGGGTGAGAACAGGGACCGGAGGTTTCCTCGAGTTAGCCAAGGACGGGGAGCAGTGTTTCAGGAGGGAGGCATGAAACACGTCGTGTATTTGAAAAGACGGGGGTAACTCCAGCCGGAAGGAGACAGGGTTAAGGACCTCAATGACCTTGTACGGCCCTATATACCGGGGAGAAAATTTTTGGGACGGAACTTTAAGACACAAATTTTTTGAAGACAGCCACACCAGATCCCCGACCACAAAGAAGGGGTTAGCAGAACGTCTTCTATCTGCCTGAGTATTTTGTATGCTCTGGGACGACCTCTAGGTTCTTCTGAACCTGGGCCCAGACTGTGCACAGTTCCCGATGAACTACATCTACCTCGGGATTGTTGGAACCACCAGGTGAAATGGAGGAGAACCGTGGATTAAACCCAAAATTACAGAAAAAGGGGGAGACCCCTGACGAGTTACTGACCCGGTTATTAGGGGAAAATTCAGAGAGGGAAATGAAGGAGACCCAATCATATTGACAGTCAGAGATAAAACACCTTAAATATTGTTCTAGAGACTGATTAGTCCTCTCAGTTTGGCCATTAGTTTCAGGATGGAAGGCCGAGGAGAAGGACAGATCAATCTCCAACTTTTTACAGAAGGCTCTCCAAAACAATGAAACAAATTGTACCCCTCTGTCAGAAACAATATTGACAGGGACCCCATGGAGACGCAGGATGTGTTTGACAAACAAGGTAGCTAACATCTTGGCATTGGGTAGTTTCTTGAGGGGCACAAAGTGGCACATCTTACTGAAGCGGTCTTCAACAACCCACACCACCGACTTGCCTTGAGATGGAGGCAGATCGGTGATAAAATCCATGGAGATATGGGTCCAAGGTCTCTGGGGAATGGGCAAAGAACATAGTAAGCCCGCTGGTCGGGACCTGGGAGTCTTGGACCTAGCACAAATTTCACAAGCGGCGACGTAGGCCTTAACGTCTTTAGGCAACCCAGGCCACCAATAGTTTCTAGCAATGAGGTGCTTGGTACCCAGGATGCAGTGCAGAGTCATGATTTTCCCTGAGTCCCCTTAGCCGGAATTGCAGGGGAACAAACAGCTTGTTCTCAGGAAGGTTCCCGGGAGCTGAACCTTGATCAGCCGCAATTTCGGAGACTAAGTCGGAATCAACAGAGGATATAATTATACCTGGGGGCAAAACACAAGCAGGATCTTCCTCTGAAGGAGGGCTGGCCATGAAGCTACGCGACAGTGCATCAGCTTTAATATTTTTAGACCCAGCCCTATAGGTGACCAAAAAGTTGAATCTAGTAAAAAATAACGCCCATCGAGCTTGTCTCGGTATTAGCCTCCGGGCAGATTCTAGGAAAACCAGATTCTTGTGGTCAGTAAGGACAGTTACCTGGTGCCTAGCCCCCTCCAAGAAGTGGCACCACTCTTCAAATGCCCATTTAATGGCTAAGAGTTCGCGGTTGCCCACGTCATAGTTACTCTCAGTGGGCGAGAACTTCCTGGAGAAGTAGGCACAGGGACGGAGATGGGTGAGGGACCTGGTACCCTGGGACAAGACAGCACCCACTCCCACCTCGGAGGCGTCAACCTCCACGATGAATGGCTCCATTTGGTTAGGCTGAATCAGCACTGGGGCAGAGATAAAGCACTTCTTAAGGATCTCAAAAGCCTGGACAGCCTCAGGAGGCCAGTGGGGGAGATCAGCACCTTTGCGAGTGAGATCCGTAAGAGGCTTAGCGATGACCGAGAAGTTAGCAATAAATCTCCTGTAATAATTAGCGAACCCCAGGAAGCACTGTAACGCCTTCAAGGAGGCAGGTTGGACCCATTCAGCCACAGCCTGAACATTGGCAGGGTCCATGCGGAATTCATTAGGAGTGAGGATTTGACCCAAAAATGGTATCCCTGCACCCCAAACACACATTTTTCGGATTTAGCAAAGAGTTTGTTTTCCCGAAGGGCCTGGAGCACCTGACATGCTCAATGTGGGAGGACCAGTCCTTGGAAAACACCAGTATGTCATCAAGGTACACTACAAGAAATACCCCCAGGTAGTCTCTTAAAATCTCATTTATGAAATTCTGGAAGACCGCGGGAGCATTACACAACCCAAAGGGCGACGAGGTATTCGAAATGACCTTCGGGCGTGTTAAACGCAGTCTTCCACTCATCCCCCTCTTTGATGCGGATAAGGTTATAAGCCCCACGAAGATCAAACTTAGAGAACCATTGGGCCCCCTGAACCTGATTAAAGAGATCAGGAATCAAAGGAAGGGGGTACTGGTTCCTTACAGTGACCTTATTCAAGTTTCGGTAATCGATGCACGGCCTAAGACCACCATCCTTCTTCCCTACGAAGAAGAAGCCAGCACCTACCGGAGAAGTAGAGGGGCGAATGTAACCCTTGGCCGGGCTTTCCTGGATATATTCTCTCATGGCTTCACGTTCGGGACAAGAGAGATTAAATATCCTACCCTTAGGGAGCTTAGCTCCTGGTACAAAATCGATTGCGCAATCGTATTCTCTATGAGGAGGTATCACTTCGGAGGCCTTTTTAGAAAAAACATCAGCGAATTACTGAATAAACTCAGGTAGCGTGTTCACCTCCTCAGGGGGAGAAATAGAATTAACAGAAAAACAGGACGTCATGCATTCATTACCCCATTTGGTAAGATCCCCAGTGTTCCAGTCAAACGTGGGATTATGCAACGGCAACCAGGGAAGGCCTAAAACCAAATCGGACGATAATCCCGTCATCAACAGTACAGAGCACTGCTCCAAATGCATGGAGCCAACAAGGAGTTCAAAAGCAGGGGTATGCTGCGTAAAATAACCAGAGGAGTGGAGTCGATACCCACTACCGGGACAGGTTTAGGCAAATCAATTAAAGGCATAGCTAGAGACATAGCAAATTCCACAGACATAATATTAGCAGAAGACCCTGAATCCACGAAGGCACTGCCGGTGGCAGACCTACCCTCAAAAGAGACCTGAAAGGGAAGCGAGATCTTATTAGGTTTATATACGGGAAATACCTGTGCGCCCAAGTGACCTCCCCGATGGTCACTTAGGCGAGGAAGTTCTTCTAGCTGCTTATTCTTACGCCTAGGACAGTCGTTCACTTGATGTTTGTCATCCCCACAGTAGAAGCAGAGACCATTCTTCCTGCGGAGCTCTCTACGTTGATGGGGAGACACGGAATCCCCGAGTTGCATTGGTTCATCCGAGTTTTCCGTGGAAGAACGAAGCAACGGAACCTCGGGAGCCATCATAGGGGAGTCAGAGGAGAAAGCACAAAAACGTTCAAGTCGTCGTTCCCTGCTAAAGTCATAACCTGATCTAGAGAGTCAGAAGAGGGATAGCTAACTAACAGGTCTTTCAGGGCGTTCGACAGACCCAATCTGAACTGGCACCTCAGGGCAGGGTCATTCCACCGAGAAGCTACACACCACTTCCTAAAGTCCGAACAGTACTCCTCAACAGGTCTCTTACCCTGACGTAAGGTCACCAGCTGACTCTCGGCAAAGGCAGTCTTGTCAGTCTTGTTATAGATGAGCCCGAGAGCAGAAAAAAAAGGTCAACAGAGGAAAGTTCAGGGGCGTCAGGAGCCAAGGAGAAGGCCTATTCTTGGGGGCTGTCCTGGAGCCGGGACATAATTATACCCACTCGCTGGCTCTCAGAACCTGAGGAGTGGGGCCTTAGACGAAAATAGAGCCTACAACTCTCCTGAAAGGAGAAAAAAGTCTTCCAGTCCCCTGAGAACCGGTCAGGCAACTTGAGGTGGGGTTCAAGAGGTGAGGTGGTGGGCACTACATGGTTAGGATCACGCTGGTTGCACCTCTGAGCCAGGGCTTGGACCTGTAGGGAGATACCCTGCATTTGCTGAGCCAGGGCCTAAAGGGGGTCCATAGTAGTGTGGGAACCAGGGTAGAAAAGGTATATGGGCCTGTGATTATGTAATGTCGGGGTGGGGAGACAGACAGTTGAGCCCTAATCTACCCGCCATTCAGTCCCTGCCTACTTGCACGGCCCGTCCTAGGCGACGGGGTACAACTGGGTGACGGTCCCTACGCTCAATAAGTGCACGACAGACAAGCAGATGAGGTTACACACAAGCTAAGGGAAATGGGGCAGTTGCCCACGGCAACACCGTGAGCAACAAGAGTAGTGAACGTGCCGAGTGAAACCAGGAGTGTACGAGGTACCAAACGCAGAGCAGAAGAGTAGTCAGCAAAGCCAGGGTCAAATTGAAGCAGAGGTCAATAGTACTAGCAGGAACAGCAGAGCCAGGAAGCCAGACAGAATCACAGGCAAAGGAGGAGCAGGAAATGAAGGTATAAATAGACCGAGGGCGGGAGCTAGCTCCGTCTGGCCAGGCTGTGATAGGTTCTCCCACTCCTCAGCCTACCAGCCTGAGTGGTAGCAGATCGAGTCACTCTATCAGACCTAGGAGCAGATGCAGACTGATTAATCACGGGCGTCGACACAGAAGCTGTGTCTGGTAAATCCTTTACAAGATGTTACCAGCAGTCCTATGTAACACCCCAGATAACACAGTGATAACTCTCTGAGTACAGATAATGTAGATGTCACCTGCAGTCCTATATAACACCACAGATAACACACAGTAATAACCGAGTACAGATAATGTAGTAGATGTTACTTGCAGTCCTATGAACACAGTGATAACGCTCTGATTACAGATAATGTAGTTGATGTCACCTGCAGTCCTATGTAACACCACAGATAACACAGTGATACAGATAATGTAGTAGATGTCGCTCAGCTGCGGTAATGGATAGTATTTGGCATTGTCTCTGCTCTGTTCCCAGTCTGGATATAGTTTTATAATGCTGCATGGGGAGGAAGAGGTTATTACATAGAGGTTACATGACAGGGTGTGACTACTGCGTAATGAAATAACATACAGGGGTGGAGTCTGACAACTATGTGCTGGTCTGGGAATTTGTGTGTCAGGGAGATAAGAGCTGCTGCAATGTAGAATCTATACAGTTACTATAGAGAGGACATACATTGTACCCATAGGGCACATACAGGACACACATAGGGCACATACAGGACACACATAGGGCACATACAGGACACACATAGAGCACATACAGGACACACATAGAGCACATACAGGACACACATAGAGCACATACAGGACACACAAAGGGCACATACAGGACACACATAGGGCACATACAGGACACACATAGGGCACATAGAGCATATACATGGCACACACAGGGCACATATGGGACACACAGAGCACATACAGGACACACATAAAGCACATACAGGACGCACATGGGGCACATACAGGACACACAGAGCACATACAGGACACACAGAGCACATACAGGACACCATTAGGGTACATTCAGGACACACGTAGAGCACATACAGGACACACATATAACACATACAGGACACACATAGGACACACATAGGGCACATACAGGACACACATAGAGCACATAAAGGACACACATATTGCACATACAGGACAGACAAAGCACATACGGGGCACATACAGGCCACACAGAGCACACATAGGGCATGTACAGGGCACACATAGAGCACATACAGGGCACACGTAGGGCACATACAGGACACACATAGGGCACATACAGGACACACATATGGCACATACAGGACACACATAGGGCACACATAAAGCTCATACAGGGCACATACGGGACACACATAGAGCACATACAGGATACACAAAGAGCACATACAGGGCACACATGGGGCACATACAGGGCACACATGGGGCACATACAGGACACACAGAGCACATACATGACACCATTAGGGTACATTCAGGACACACATAGAGCACATACAGGACACACATGGGGCACATACAGGACACACATAGAGCACATACAGGACACACATAGAGCACATACAGGACACACATAGAGCACATACAGGACACACATGGGGCACATACAGGACACACATAGAGCACATACAGGACACACATAGAGCACATACAGGACACACATGGGGCACATACAGGACACACATGGGGCACATACAGGACACACATGGGGCACATACAGGGCACACATAGGGCATATACAGGAAACACATAGGGCACATACAGGACACACATGGGGCACATACAGGACACACATGGGGCACATACAGGACACACATGGGGCATATACAGGCCACACATGGGGCACATACAGGACACACATGGGGCATATACAGGACACACATAGAGCACATACAGGACACACATAGAGCACATACAGGACACACATAATGCACATACAGGACACACAAAGGGCACATACAGGACATACATAGGGCACATATAGGACACACATACAGGGCACACACAGGGCCCATACGGGACACACATAGAGCACATACAGGACACACATAGGGCATGTACAGGGCACACATAGAGCACATAAAGGGCACAGACATGTCATTCATAGGGCACATACAGGGCACACATCGGGCACACACAGGGCAGATGCAGTGCACACAGAGTACATAAAGGGCACACATAGTGCGCACACACAGGGCACATACAGGGCACACATAGAGCACATACTGGGCACATACAGGACACACATAGGGCAGATGCAGTGCACACAGAGTACATAAAGGGCACACATACAGGGCACAAATATAGCACACTTAGGGCACATACAGGGTACACACAGGGACACAGAGCACATACAGGGGACACATAGGACACATATAGAGCACATACAGGACACACATAGGGCACACACAGGGACACAGAGCACATACAGGGGACACATAGGGCAAACATAGAGCACATACGGGACACACATATAGCACATACAGGGCACACATATAGCACATACAGGGCACACATAGAGCACATACAGGGCACACATAGAGCACATACAGGGCACACATAGAGCACATACAGGGCACACATAGAGCACATACAGGGCACACATATAGCACATACAGGGCACACATATAGCACATACAGGGCACACATAGAGCACATACAGGGCACACATAGAGCACATACAGGGCACACATAGGGCACATACGGGGCACACATAGGGCACATACGGGGCACACATAGAGCACATACAGGACACACATAGAGCACATACAGGGCACACATGGGGCACATACAGGGCACACATGGGGCACATACAGGACACACAGAGCACATACATGACACCATTAGGGTACATTCAGGACACACATAGAGCACATACAGGACACACATGGGGCACATACAGGACACACATAGAGCACATACAGGACACACATAGAGCACATACAGGACACACATAGAGCACATACAGGACACACACATGGGGCACATACAGGACACACATAGAGCACATACAGGACACACATAGAGCACATACAGGACACACATGGGGCACATACAGGACACACATGGGGCACATACAGGACACACATGGGGCACATACAGGGCACACATAGGGCATATACAGGAAACACATAGGGCACATACAGGACACACATGGGGCACATACAGGACACACATGGGGCACATACAGGACACACATGGGGCATATACAGGCCACACATGGGGCACATACAGGACACACATGGGGCATATACAGGACACACATAGAGCACATACAGGACACACATAGAGCACATACAGGACACACATAATGCACATACAGGACACACAAAGGGCACATACAGGACATACATAGGGCACATATAGGACACACATACAGGGCACACACAGGGCCCATACGGGACACACATAGAGCACATACAGGACACACATAGGGCATGTACAGGGCACACATAGAGCACATAAAGGGCACAGACATGTCATTCATAGGGCACATACAGGGCACACATCGGGCACACACAGGGCAGATGCAGTGCACACAGAGTACATAAAGGGCACACATAGTGCGCACACACAGGGCACATACAGGGCACACATAGAGCACATACTGGGCACATACAGGACACACATAGGGCAGATGCAGTGCACACAGAGTACATAAAGGGCACACATACAGGGCACAAATATAGCACACTTAGGGCACATACAGGGTACACACAGGGACACAGAGCACATACAGGGGACACATAGGACACATATAGAGCACATACAGGACACACATAGGGCACACACAGGGACACAGAGCACATACAGGGGACACATAGGGCAAACATAGAGCACATACGGGACACACATATAGCACATACAGGGCACACATATAGCACATACAGGGCACACATAGAGCACATACAGGGCACACATAGAGCACATACAGGGCACACATAGAGCACATACAGGGCACACATAGAGCACATACAGGGCACACATATAGCACATACAGGGCACACATATAGCACATACAGGGCACACATAGAGCACATACAGGGCACACATAGAGCACATACAGGGCACACATAGGGCACATACGGGGCACACATAGGGCACATACGGGGCACACATAGAGCACATACAGGACACACATAGAGCACATACAGGGCACACATAGAGCACATACAGGGCACACATAGGGCACATACGGGGCACACATAGAGCACATACAGGACACACATAGAGCACATACAGGGCACACATAGAGCACATACGGGGCACACATAGAGCACATACAGGGCACACATAGAGCACATATGGGGCACACATAAAGTACATACAGGGCATACAAAGGACACACACAGGCCACATACAGGGCACACACAGGGCATATACAGGACACACATGTAGCACATACAGGGCACACATAGAGCACACATAGGGCACATACAGGGCACATATAGGGCATATACAGGGCACACACAGGGTAAACACAGGGCACACATATGTTGCTGCATGTCAGTACAATCCTTCCTTCCTCAGTGGTGATTTCATTTCTGCATTTGATGCAGGGAAAACGTTTTAATTTCTTCTTCTAATTTTATAGATGAGAGATTTCCCAGAGAAGCACAAGAAGGAAAGTGTCAGCGCAGCGCCCAGTGTCAGCGCTCACGTCTCTTTACCTGTCACCGGCAACTTGTGACCCAGAAGGGGCCCGGCCCTCAGCCATTACTCAGGAAATCTCTGGTCTCTGAGCCCCGCAAGTCATTTTTCAAAGGGTTTAAAGTGGAAAAAGTAAAAATTCAATTTGTGGAAAGAAAAATTCTGACAAGTGCGAAGTGAGGCCCCAGCGCCCTGACGTCTCCATAATAGAGCAGTCACTTACAGCAAATTAAGGGGATCCCGCACGTGACGACCCCGGGTCCTCGCTGCTAATAGGGGGGGGGCAAGTGGATCTGCAGGGAAATAGAAATTCCTATTCTGCTTCTCCTTTCTTCTCTCTCTTCTACTTCATTCTTCTTTTTCTTCCTCTTCTCCTCCTCCTCCTTTTATTCATATCTTTTACTTCTTTCCTCTTCTTTTTCTTATTTCTTCCTCTTCTCCTCCACCTTTGCTACTTATTCTCTTTGTTCTTCTTCTTTCTTCTTCTTCTTCTTCTTTTTTCTTTTCTTCTTCTTATTCTTCTTTTTTCTTTTCTTCTTCTTTCTTTTCTTCTTCTTCTTATTCTTCTTTCTCTTCTTTCTTTTCTTCTTCTTCTTTTTTCTTTTCTTCTCCTTCTGCTTTTTTCTTTTTTTTCTTCTCCTTTTCTTTCTACTTCTTTATTCCTTTCTTTTCTTATTCTTTCTTTTTTTTCTTCTTCTTCATCATCTTCTTCTTTTTCTCCTTCCTCTTTTCTCTTTTCTTCCTTCTCTACTACTACTTCCTCTTCTCCTTTTCCTCACTCTCTGCTTTCTCCTCATCTACTCCTTTTTCTACATATTATCAGGCTTTGTTCACACAGTATTAGGACAGGGAGTTGCTCCGTTACTTGAATCTTCGATACTACATTTTTATTTCTTAATGAATCAGTTCGAATAAATGTTCTTGAGGTAAAAGTGCTGTGGTTGGGAGCTGAACCCTACCCACATCTGCAAACTACAGCAAACAATGAATGTTACAAATATGGTTCTGTCGCGGCTTTTCAGCGCTCACTTTTACTTATTTTTCTTTTTAGAAGCAATTTTAAGAGAAGTTTTGCGGGCTGCCCCTATAGAGGAACCTCATAGCTGAGCGTTAGAGTTTTCTATGGTGGAAAATGTATCATTAATACCCCAAAATGTGAGGTATGAATATATGAATAGGCATAATATAAAAGAAACAGAATGCAGTGGAACCCAAAAATTTAAAGTATCATGTAAATAAGAGATTTTAAATTTGACAACAATGTTAAAAACAGAAAGAGAGAAAGAAAGAAAGAAACCTGCAGGAACATAGAACTTTATAACTTTGACAGGACTTCAATGGACAAATATCTATGCTGCTGTTAATCATTGTATACTATTTGGCAGCAATTAACTCTGCAACAGTATAAACACTCACCGTTGGTTATCTGTACATAGATACTCTGTACATTAAAGAGAGCAGCATGTTCACTATATACATCGTACAGATGCTCAGCATCAACTGACCTAATACATATTCATTCAAAAAAAATAAATCTGTGGTTTCCAGTAAAGGAGTTCATAACTATGCAAGTATTTTGGAGTCTTCCGACCTTAGATATGACAGTCATGTATACTAAGGAATCAGCACCATGGACAGCGGCCGAGTATCCTACAGATCCTGACAATAGGAAGACATGAGGGGACAGAGGAATAAAGAGAACAGCAGTGCCGTGGAATAAAGAATGCTGCTGCCAATCATCCATCAGCCAAAACACATTGTATGTAATCAAGTCAGGGCATGTTCACACGCACGATTAAAAATGGCTAAAAATTACGCAGCTGTTTTCAAGGGGAAACAGCCTCTGATGTTCAGCCGTTTTTAAAGCAGAAACGTTTTACTGAGGCTTAATTTTAAGCCGTTTTAGGAGCTGTTTTTCAATTGACCCTATGGCTATGTTCACACGCACAACTAAAAATGGCTGAAAATATGGAGCTGTTTTCAAGGGAAAACAGCCTCTAATTTTTAGCCGTTTTTTAAGCAACTAGCGTTTTTTTGGGCAGTTTTTCTTTTGAGTCAATGAAAAATGGCTGCAAAAACGGCTCAAGAAGTGACATGCACCTTTTTTATGGGGCGTTATTCTAATAAAGAATATAACTACTATAATACTGCTCCTATATACAAGAATATAACTACTATAATACTGCCCCTATATACAAGAATATAACTACTATAATACTGCCCCTTATATACAAGAATATAACTACTATAATACTGCCCCCTATATACAAGAATAGAACTACTATAATACTGCCCCTATATACAAGATATAACTACTATAATACTGCTCCTATATACAAGAATATAACTACTATAACACTGCTCCCTATATACAAGAATATAACTACTATAATACTCCCCCTATATACAAGAATATATCTACTATAATACTGCCCCTATATACAAGAATATAACTACTATAATACTGCTCCTATATACAAGAATATAACTACTATAATACTGCTCCTATATACAAGAATATAACTACTATAATACTGCTTCTACATACAAGAATATAACAACTATAATACTGCCCCTATATACAAGAATATAACTACTATACTACTGCCCCTATATACAAGAATATAACTACTATAATACTGCTCCTATATACAAGAATATAACACTATAATACTGCCCCCTATATACAAGAATATAACTATTATAATACTGCCCCTATATACAAGAATATAACTACTATAATACTGCTCCTATATACAAGAATATAACACTATAATACTGCCCCCTATATACAAGAATATAACTACTATAATACTGCCCCTATATACAAGAATATAACTATTATAATACTGCCCCTATATACAAGAATATAACTACTATAATACTGCCCCATATATACAAGATTATAACTGCAATAATACTGCCCCCTATATACAAGAATATAACGACTATAATACTGTTCCCTATATACAAGAATATAACTAATATAATACTGCCCACTATATACAAGAATATAACTACTATAATACTGCCCCTATATACAAGAATATAACTACTATAATACTGCCCCCTATATACAAGATTATAACTGCAATAATACTGCCCCCTATATACAAGAATATAACTACTATAATACTGCTCCTATATACAAGAATATAACTACTATAATACTGCCTCCTATATACAAGAATATAACTACTATAATACTGCCTCCTATATACAAGAATATAACTACTATAATACTGCTCCTATATACAAGAATATAACTACTATAATACTGCCCCCTATATACAAGAATATAACTATTATAATACTGCTCCTATATACAAGAATATAACTACTATAATACTGCCCCCTATATACAAGAATATAACTACTATAATACTGCTCCTACATACAAGAATATAACTACTATAATACTGCTCCTATATACAAGAATATTACTATTATACTGCCCCCTATATACAAGAATATAACTACTATAATACTGCCCCTATATACAAGAATATAACTACTATAATACTGCCCCTATATACAAGAATATAACTACTATAATACTGCTCCTATATACAAGAATATAACTACTATAATACTGCTCCTATATACAAGAATATTACTATTATACTGCCCCCTATATACAAGAATATAACTACTATAATACTGCCCCTATATACACGAATATAACTACTATAATACTGCCCCTATATACAAGAATATAACTACTATAATACTGCTCCTATATACAAGAATATAACTACTATAATACTGCTTCTATATACAGGAATATAACTAGTATAATACTGCCTCCTATATACAAGAATATAACTACTATAATACTGCTCCTATATACAAGAATATAACTACTATAATACTGCTCCTATATACAAGAATATTACTATTATACTGCCCCCTATATACAAGAATATAACTACTATAATACTGCCCCTATATACAAGAATATAACTACTATAATATTGCTCCTATATACAAGAATATAACTACTATAATACTGCTCCTATATACAAGAATATAACTACTATAATACTGCCCCTATATACAAGAATATAACTACTATAATACTGCTCCTATATACAAGAATATAACTACTATAATGCTGCCCCTATATACAAGAATATAACTACTATAATACTGCCTCCTATATACAAGAATATAACTACTATAATACTGCTCCTATATACAAGAATATAACTACTATAATACTGCCCCTATATACAAGAATATAACTACTATAATACTGCTCCTATATACAAGAATATAACTACTATAATGCTGCCCCTATATACAAGAATATAACTACTATAATACTGCCTCCTATATACAAGAATATAACTACTATAATACTGCCCCTATATACAAGAATATAACTACTATAATACTGCTCCTATATACAAGAATATAACTACAATAATACTGCCCCCTATATACAAGAATATAACTACTATAATACTGCCCCCTATATACAAGAATATAACTACTATAATACTGCCCCTATATACAAGAATATAACTACTATAATACTGCTCCTATATACAAGAATACAACTACTATAATACTGCCCCCTATATACAAGAATATAACTACTATAATACTGCTCCTATATACAAGAATATAACTACTATAATACTGCCCCTATATACAAGAATATAACTACTATAATACTGCCTCCCTATATACAAGAATATAACTATTATAATACTGCTCCTATATACAAGAATATAACTATTATAATACTGCTCCTATATACAAGAATATAACTACTATAATACTGCCCCTATATACAAGAATATAACTACTATAATACTGCCTCCTATATACAAGAATATAACTACTATAATACTGCCCCTATATACAAGAATATAACTACTATAATACTGCTCCTATATACAAGAATATAACTACAATAATACTGCCCCCTATATACAAGAATATAACTACTATAATACTGCCCCCTATATACAAGAATATAACTACTAAAATACTGCCCCTATATACAAGAATATAACTACTATAATACTGCTCCTATATACAAGAATACAACTACTATAATACTGCCCCTATATACAAGAATATAACTACTATAATACTGCTCCTATATACAAGAATATAACTACTATAATACTGCCCCTATATACAAGAATATAACTACTATAATACTGCCTCCCTATATACAAGAATATAACTATTATAATACTGCTCCTATATACAAGAATATAACTATTATAATACTGCTCCTATATACAAGAATATAACTACTATAAGGGCGGGTTCACACATGGCGGATTTTCACTTAAATTCCGCTGCGGACACTCCGCAGCGTTAATCCGCAGCGGAGCCGTTTCTCCATTGACTTTCACTTTAATTTCGCAGTGTTCGTTTACACGATGCGTACAATTCCGCTGCGGAGCATAGGCTGCGGAGCGGAATGTGGTGTCCGCAGCATGCTCTGTCTGTTGCGGAGCAGTGGCGGACTGGTTGCGGACTCATGGCGGAATTTCTCCATTGACTTCAATGGAGATTCTAAGTTCCGCAATGAAGTCCGCAGCTGTCATGCACATGTTATGTGTGGTGCGGAGCGTATTGGTTTTTTAACATGACATTTCTTCATTCTGGCTGGACCTATGTATTTCTAGGTCTACAGCCAGACTGAGGAAGTCAATGGGGCTCCCGTAATGACGGGAGCGTTGCTAGGAGACGTCAGTAAATAGTCACTGTCCAGGGTGCTGAAAGAGTTAAGCGATCGGCAGTAACTGTTTCTGCACCCGGGACAGTGACTACCGATCCCAATATACATGTATCTGTAAAAAAACATATAAGTTCATACTTACCGAGAACTCCCTGTTTCTGTCTCCAGTCCGGCCTCCCAGGATGACGTTTCAGTGGAAGTGACGGCTGCAGCCAATCACAGGCCAAGCACAGGCTGCAGCGGTCACATGGACTGGCGCGTCATCCAGGGAGGTCGGGCTGGATGCCGAAGGAGGGACGCGTCATCAAGACAACGGGCGGTAAGTATGAATTTCTTTTACTTTCACTAGGGAAAGTGCTGTCCCTTCTCTCTATCCTGCACTGATAGGGAGAAGGGAAGCACTTTTCCTGCAGTCCGCAGCGGCCAGTCCGCATCAATTTTCTGCACATTTTGTGCAGATCCGCAGCCGTAATCCGCAACCCGGATTAGGTGCGGCATTGATGCGGACAGTTGCGGAGGAATTCCGCCATGTGTGGTCATGCCCTAATACTGCTCTTATATACAAGAATATAACTACTATAATACTGCCCCTATATACAAGAATATAACTACTATAATACTACCCCTATATACAAGAATATAACTACTATAATACTGCTCCTATATACAAGAATATAACTACTATAATACTGCCCCCTATATACAAGAATATAACTACTATAATACTGCCCCTATATACAAGAATATAACTACTATAATACTGCTCCCTATATACAAGAATCTAACTACTATAATACTGCCTCCTATATACAAGAATATAACTACTATAATACTGCTCCTATATACAAGAATATAACTACTATAATACTGCTCCTATATACAAGAATATAATCACTATAATAATGCTCCTATATACAAGAATATAACTACTATAATACTGCCCCCTATATACAAGAATATAACTACTATAATACTGCCCCTATATACAAGAATATAACTACTATAATACTGCCCCCTATATTCAAGAATATAACTACTATAATACTGCTCCTATATACAAGAATATAACTACTATAATACTGCCCCTATATACAAGAATATAACGACTATAATACTGCTCCTATATACAAGAATATAACTACTATAATACTGCTCCTATATACAAGAATATAATCACTATAATAATGCTCCTATATACAAGAATATAACTACTATAATACTGCCCCCTATATACAAGAATATAACTACTATAATACTGCCCCTATATACAAGAATATAACTACTATAATACTGCCCCCTATATTCAAGAATCTAACTACTATAATACTGCCTCCTATATACAAGAATATAACTACTATAATACTGCTCCTATATACAAGAATAGAACTACTATAATACTGCCCCTATATACAAGATATAACTACTATAATACTGCTCCTATATACAAGAATATAACTACTATAACACTGCTCCCTATATACAAGAATATAACTACTATAATACTCCCCCTATATACAAGAATATATCTACTATAATACTGCCCCTATATACAAGAATATAACTACTATAATACTGCTCCTATATACAAGAATATAACTACTATAATACTGCTCCTATATACAAGAATATAACTACTATAATACTGCTTCTACATACAAGAATATAACAACTATAATACTGCCCCTATATACAAGAATATAACTACTATACTACTGCCCCTATATACAAGAATATAACTACTATAATACTGCTCCTATATACAAGAATATAACACTATAATACTGCCCCCTATATACAAGAATATAACTATTATAATACTGCCCCTATATACAAGAATATAACTACTATAATACTGCTCCTATATACAAGAATATAACACTATAATACTGCCCCCTATATACAAGAATATAACTACTATAATACTGCCCCTATATACAAGAATATAACTATTATAATACTGCCCCTATATACAAGAATATAACTACTATAATACTGCCCCATATATACAAGATTATAACTGCAATAATACTGCCCCCTATATACAAGAATATAACGACTATAATACTGTTCCCTATATACAAGAATATAACTAATATAATACTGCCCACTATATACAAGAATATAACTACTATAATACTGCCCCTATATACAAGAATATAACTACTATAATACTGCCCCCTATATACAAGATTATAACTGCAATAATACTGCCCCCTATATACAAGAATATAACTACTATAATACTGCTCCTATATACAAGAATATAACTACTATAATACTGCCTCCTATATACAAGAATATAACTACTATAATACTGCCTCCTATATACAAGAATATAACTACTATAATACTGCTCCTATATACAAGAATATAACTACTATAATACTGCCCCCTATATACAAGAATATAACTATTATAATACTGCTCCTATATACAAGAATATAACTACTATAATACTGCCCCCTATATACAAGAATATAACTACTATAATACTGCTCCTACATACAAGAATATAACTACTATAATACTGCTCCTATATACAAGAATATTACTATTATACTGCCCCCTATATACAAGAATATAACTACTATAATACTGCCCCTATATACAAGAATATAACTACTATAATACTGCCCCTATATACAAGAATATAACTACTATAATACTGCTCCTATATACAAGAATATAACTACTATAATACTGCTCCTATATACAAGAATATTACTATTATACTGCCCCCTATATACAAGAATATAACTACTATAATACTGCCCCTATATACACGAATATAACTACTATAATACTGCCCCTATATACAAGAATATAACTACTATAATACTGCTCCTATATACAAGAATATAACTACTATAATACTGCTTCTATATACAGGAATATAACTAGTATAATACTGCCTCCTATATACAAGAATATAACTACTATAATACTGCTCCTATATACAAGAATATAACTACTATAATACTGCTCCTATATACAAGAATATTACTATTATACTGCCCCCTATATACAAGAATATAACTACTATAATACTGCCCCTATATACAAGAATATAACTACTATAATATTGCTCCTATATACAAGAATATAACTACTATAATACTGCTCCTATATACAAGAATATAACTACTATAATACTGCCCCTATATACAAGAATATAACTACTATAATACTGCTCCTATATACAAGAATATAACTACTATAATGCTGCCCCTATATACAAGAATATAACTACTATAATACTGCCTCCTATATACAAGAATATAACTACTATAATACTGCTCCTATATACAAGAATATAACTACTATAATACTGCCCCTATATACAAGAATATAACTACTATAATACTGCTCCTATATACAAGAATATAACTACTATAATGCTGCCCCTATATACAAGAATATAACTACTATAATACTGCCTCCTATATACAAGAATATAACTACTATAATACTGCCCCTATATACAAGAATATAACTACTATAATACTGCTCCTATATACAAGAATATAACTACAATAATACTGCCCCCTATATACAAGAATATAACTACTATAATACTGCCCCCTATATACAAGAATATAACTACTATAATACTGCCCCTATATACAAGAATATAACTACTATAATACTGCTCCTATATACAAGAATACAACTACTATAATACTGCCCCCTATATACAAGAATATAACTACTATAATACTGCTCCTATATACAAGAATATAACTACTATAATACTGCCCCTATATACAAGAATATAACTACTATAATACTGCCTCCCTATATACAAGAATATAACTATTATAATACTGCTCCTATATACAAGAATATAACTATTATAATACTGCTCCTATATACAAGAATATAACTACTATAATACTGCCCCTATATACAAGAATATAACTACTATAATACTGCCTCCTATATACAAGAATATAACTACTATAATACTGCCCCTATATACAAGAATATAACTACTATAATACTGCTCCTATATACAAGAATATAACTACAATAATACTGCCCCCTATATACAAGAATATAACTACTATAATACTGCCCCCTATATACAAGAATATAACTACTAAAATACTGCCCCTATATACAAGAATATAACTACTATAATACTGCTCCTATATACAAGAATACAACTACTATAATACTGCCCCTATATACAAGAATATAACTACTATAATACTGCTCCTATATACAAGAATATAACTACTATAATACTGCCCCTATATACAAGAATATAACTACTATAATACTGCCTCCCTATATACAAGAATATAACTATTATAATACTGCTCCTATATACAAGAATATAACTATTATAATACTGCTCCTATATACAAGAATATAACTACTATAATACTGCTCTTATATACAAGAATATAACTACTATAATACTGCTCCTATATACAAGAATATAACTACTATAATACTGCCCCTATATACAAGAATATAACTACTATAATACTACCCCTATATACAAGAATATAACTACTATAATACTGCTCCTATATACAAGAATATAACTACTATAATACTGCCCCCTATATACAAGAATATAACTACTATAATACTGCCCCTATATACAAGAATATAACTACTATAATACTGCTCCCTATATACAAGAATCTAACTACTATAATACTGCCTCCTATATACAAGAATATAACTACTATAATACTGCTCCTATATACAAGAATATAACTACTATAATACTGCTCCTATATACAAGAATATAATCACTATAATAATGCTCCTATATACAAGAATATAACTACTATAATACTGCCCCCTATATACAAGAATATAACTACTATAATACTGCCCCTATATACAAGAATATAACTACTATAATACTGCCCCCTATATTCAAGAATATAACTACTATAATACTGCTCCTATATACAAGAATATAACTACTATAATACTGCCCCTATATACAAGAATATAACGACTATAATACTGCTCCTATATACAAGAATATAACTACTATAATACTGCCCCCTATATAAAATAATATAACTACTATATTACTGCCCCCTATATACAAGAATATAACTACTATAATACTGCCCCTATATACAAGAATATAACTACTATAATACTGCTCCCTATATACAAGAATATAACTACTATAATACTGCTCCTATATACAAGAATATAACTACTATAATACTGCCTCCTATATAGAATATAACTACTATAATACTGCCCCCTATATACAAGAATATATCTACTATAATACTGCCCCTATATACAAGAATATAATTACTATAATACTGCCCCCTATATACAAGAATATAACTACTATAATACTGCCCCCTATATACAAGAATATAGCTACTATAATACTGCCCCTATATACAAGAATATAACTACTATAATACTGCCCCTATATACAAGAATATAACTACTATAATACTGCCCCCTATATACAAGAATATAACTACTATAATACTGCACCCTATATACAAGAATATAACTACTATAATACTGCTCCTATATACAAGAATATAACTACTATAATGCTGCCCCTATATACAAGAATATAACTACTATAATGCTGCCCCTATATACAAGAATATAACTACTATAATACTGCCCCTATATACAAGAATAAACTACTATATTACTGCCCCTATATACAAGAATATAACTACTATAATACTGCCTCTATATACAAGAATATAACTACTATAATACTGCCTCCTATATACAAGAATGTAACTACTATAATACTGCTCCTATATACAAGAATATAACTACTATAATACTGCTCCTATATACAAGAATATAATTACTATAATCCTGCCCCTATATACAAGAATATAACTACTATAATACTGCCCCTATATACAAGAATATAACTACTATAATACTGCTCCTATATACAAGAATATAACTACAATAATACTGCCCCCTATATACAAGAATATAACTACTATAATACTGCCCCCTATATACAAGAATATAACTACTATAATACTGCCCCTATATACAAGAATATAACTACTATAATACTGCTCCTATATACAAGAATACAACTACTATAATACTGCCCCCTATATACAAGAATATAACTACTATAATACTGCTCCTATATACAAGAATATAACTACTATAATACTGCCCCTATATACAAGAATATAACTACTATAATACTGCCTCCCTATATACAAGAATATAACTATTATAATACTGCTCCTATATACAAGAATATAACTATTATAATACTGCTCCTATATACAAGAATATAACTACTATAATACTGCCTCTATATACAAGAATATAACTACTATAATACTGCCCTATATACAAGAATATAACTACTATAATACTGCTCCTATATACAAGAATATAACTACTATAATACTGCTCTTATATACAAGAATATAACTACTATAATACTGCTCCTATATACAAGAATATAACTACTATAATACTGCCCCTATATACAAGAATATAACTACTATAATACTACCCCTATATACAAGAATATAACTACTATAATACTGCTCCTATATACAAGAATATAACTACTATAATACTGCCCCCTATATACAAGAATATAACTACTATAATACTGCCCCTATATACAAGAATATAACTACTATAATACTGCTCCCTATATACAAGAATATAACTACTATAATACTGCCTCCTATATACAAGAATATAACTACTATAATACTGCTCCTATATACAAGAATATAACTACTATAATACTGCTCCTATATACAAGAATATAATCACTATAATAATGCTCCTATATACAAGAATATAACTACTATAATACTGCCCCCTATATACAAGAATATAACTACTATAATACTGCCCCTATATACAAGAATATAACTACTATAATACTGCCCCCTATATTCAAGAATATAACTACTATAATACTGCTCCTATATACAAGAATATAACTACTATAAGGGCGGGTTCACACATAGCGGAATTTCACTTAAATTCCGCTGCGGACACTCCGCAGCGTTAATCCGCAGCGGAGCCGTTTCTCCATTGACTTTCACTTTAATTTAGCAGTGTTCGTTTACACGATGCGTACAATTCCGCTGCGGAGCATAGGCTGCGGAGCGGAATTTGGTGTCCGCAGCATGCTCTGTCTGTTGCGGAGCAGTGGCGGACTGGTTGCGGACTCATGGCGGAATTTCTCCATTGACTTCAATGGAGAGTCAAAATTCCGCAATGAAGTCCGCAGATCTTATGTGTGCTGCGGAGCGTATTGTTTTTACTACCATGAGATTTCTTCATTCTGGCTGGACCTATGTATTTCTAGGTCTACAGCCAGACTGAGGAAGTCAATGGGGCTCCCGTAATGACGGGAGCGTTGCTAGGAGACGTCTGTAAATAGTCACTGTCCAGGGTGCTGAAAGAGTTACGCGATCGGCAGTAACTGTTTCTGCACCCGGGACAGTGACTACCGATCTCAATATACATGTATCTGTAAAAAAAAATATAAGTTCATACTTACCGAGAACTCCCTGCGTCTGTCTCCAGTCCGGCCTCCCAGGATGACGTTTCAGTGTAAGTGACGGCTGCAGCCAATCACAGGCCAAGCACAGGCTGCAGCGGTCACATGGACTGGAGCGTCATCCAGGGAGGTCGGGCCGGATGCCGAAAGAGGGACGCGTCACCAAGACAACGGGCGGTAAGTATGAATTTCTTTGACTTTCACTAGGGAAAGTGCTGTCCCTTCTCTCTATCCTGCACTGAATAGGGAGAAGAGAAGCACTTTTCCTGCAGTCGCAGCGGCCAGTCCGCATCAATTTTCTGCACATTTTGTGCAGATCCGCTGCAGAATCTGCAACGCAGATTCTGTGCGGCATTGATGCGGACAGTTGCGGAGGAATTCCGCCATGTGTGGTCATGCCCTAATACTGCCCCTATATACAAGAATATAACGACTATAATACTGCTCCTATATACAAGAATATAACTACTATAATACTGCCCCCTATATAAAATAATATAACTACTATATTACTGCCCCCTATATACAAGAATATAACTACTATAATACTGCCCCTATATACAAGAATATAACTACTATAATACTGCTCCCTATATACAAGAATATAACTACTATAATACTGCTCCTATATACAAGAATATAACTACTATAATACTGCCTCCTATATAGAAGAATATAACTACTATAATACTGCCCCCTATATACAAGAATATATCTACTATAATACTGCCCCTATATACAAGAATATAATTACTATAATACTGCCCCCTATATACAAGAATATAACTACTATAATACTGCCCCCTATATACAAGAATATAGCTACTATAATACTGCCCCTATATACAAGAATATAACTACTATAATACTGCCCCTATATACAAGAATATAACTACTATAATACTGCCCCCTATATACAAGAATATAACTACTATAATACTGCACCCTATATACAAGAATATAACTACTATAATACTGCTCCTATATACAAGAATATAACTACTATAATGCTGCCCCTATATACAAGAATATAACTACTATAATGCTGCCCCTATATACAAGAATATAACTACTATAATACTGCCCCTATATACAAGAATATAACTACTATATTACTGCCCCTATATACAAGAATATAACTACTATAATACTGCCCCTATATACAAGAATATAACTACTATAATACTGCCTCCTATATACAAGAATGTAACTACTATAATACTGCTCCTATATACAAGAATATAACTACTATAATACTGCTCCTATATACAAGAATATAATTACTATAATCCTGCCCCTATATACAAGAATATAACTACTATAATACTGCCCCTATATACAAGAATATAACTACTATAATACTGCCCCCTATATACAAGAATATAACTACTATAATACTGCACCCTATATACAAGAATATAACTACTATAAGGGCATGCCCCCACGTGGCAGATTTCCTCCGCAACTGTCCGCATCAATGCCGCACAGAATCTGCGTTGCAGATTCTGCTGCGGATCTGCACAAAATGTGCAGTAAATTGATGCGGACTAGCTGCTGCGGACTGCGGTAAAAGTACTTCCCTTCTCCCTATCAGTGCAGGATAGAGAGAAGAGACAGCACTTTCCCTTGTGAAAGTCAAAGAAATTCATACTTACCGGCCGTTGTCTTGGTGACGCGTCCCTCCTTCGGCATCCAGCCCGACCTCCCTGGATGACGCGGCAGTCCATGTGACCGCTGCAGCCTGTTATTGGCCTGTGATTGGCTGCAGCCGTCACTTAGACTGAAACGTCATCCTGGGAGGCCGGACTGGAGACAGAAGCAGGGAGTTCTCGGTAAGTATGAACTTCAATTTTTTTTACAGGTTGCTGTATATTGGGATCGGTAGTCACTGTCCAGGGTGCAGAAACAGTTACTGCCGATCGCTTAACTCTTTCAGCACCCTGGACAGTGACTATTTACTGACGTCTCCTAGCAACGCTCCCGTCATTACGGGAGCCCCATTGACTTCCTCAGTCTGGCTGTAGACCTAGAAATACATAGGTCCAGCCAGAATGAAGAAATGTCAAGTTAAAAAAGCAAAACGCATCCGCAGCACACATAACATGTGCATGACAGCTGCGGACTTCATTGCGGAAATTAGAATCTCCATTGAAGTCAATGGAGAAATTCCGCCATGAGTCCGCCACTGCTCCGCAACAGACAGAGCATGCTGCGGACACCAAATTCCGCTCCGCAGCCTATGCTCCGCAGCGGAATTTTACGCATCGTCTAAACGAACACTGCTAAATTAAAGTGGAAGTCAATGGAGAAACGGCTCCGCTGCGGATTAACGCTGCGGAGTGTCCACAGCGGAATTTAAGTGAAATTCCGCCATGTGTGAACCCAGCCTAATACTGCCCCCTATATACAAGAATATAACTACTATAATACTGCACCCTATATACAAGAATATAACTACTATAATACAGCTCCAATATACAAGAATATAACTACTATAATACTGCCCCCTGTATACAAGAATATAACTACTATAATACTGCACCCTATATACAAGAATATAACTACTATAATACTGCCGCTATATACAAGAATATAACTCCTATAATACTGCACCCTATATACAAGAATATAACTACTATAATACTGCCCCCTATATACAAGAATATAACTACTATAATACTGCTCCTATATACAAGAATATAACTACTATAATACTGCTCCTATGGACAAGAATATAACTACTATAATACTGCCCCCTATATACAAGAATATAACTACTATAATACTGCTCCTATATACAAGAATATAAATACTATAATACTGCCTCTATATACAAGAATATAACTACTATAATACTGCCTCTATATACAAGAATATAACTACTGTAATACTGCCCCTACATACAAGAATATAACTACTATAATACTGTCCCTATATACAAGAATATAACTACTATAATACTGCTCCTATATACAAGAATATAACTACTATAATACTGCCCCCTATATACAAGAATATAACTACTATAATACTGCCCCCTATATACAAGAATATAACTACTATAATACTGCCCCTATATACAAGAATATAACTACTATAATACTGCTCCTATATACAAGAATATAACTACTATAATACTGCCCCTATATACAAGAATATAACTACTATAATACTGCCCCCTATATACAAGAATATAACTACTATAATACTGCACCCTATATACAAGAATATAACTACTATAATACTGCCCCATATACAAGAATATAACTACTATAATACTGCCCCCTATATAAAAGAATATAACTACTATAGTACTGCTCCTATATACAAGAATATAACTACTATAATACTGCCCCTATATACAAGAATATAACTACTATAATACTGCTCTTATATACAAGAACATAACTACTATAATACTGCCCCTATATACAACAATATAACTACTATAATACTGCCCCTATATACAAGAATATAACTACTATAATACTGCCGCCTATATACATGAATATAATTACTATAATACTACCCCCTATGTACAAGAATATAACTACTATAATACTGCTCCTATATACAAGAATATAACTACTATAATACTGCCCCTATATACAAGAATATAACTACTATAATACTGCCGCCTATATACATGAATATAATTACTATAATACTGCCCCCTATATACAAGTATATAACTACTATAATACTGCTCCTATATACAAGAATATAACTACTATAATACTGCCCCCTATATAAAAGAATATAACTACTATAGTACTGCTCCTATATACAAGAATATAACTACTATAATACTGCCCCTATATACAAGAATATAACTACTATAATACTGCCCCCTATATACAAGAATATAACTACTATAATACTGCTCCTATATACAAGAATATAACTACTATAATACTGCTCCTATATACAAGAATATAACTACTGTGAAGCTGTTTTTTATGAAGAAGAATATTGAAGTCATTGGTTTGGATTATTTTCTAGAAGATAAGTGAGAGTTTGGATAGTAAATAATTACTTAATACAAGTTTTATGTTAAGAGAAAATGTGGTCCCAACGAACAATAAAGTCTTCAGTAAGTTCTCTCAATGCACTAAACTCTAGATGGTGTCCGGCACCCAAACACTTAGCACTGATGCCCCCGCACTATCAGTAGGGTCAGTGTCAGGTTCCTCCCTGGAGGTGATAAGAAGTGTCTACCTTTTAACCATCACTTAGTATCTGGATAAGTTCCTCCGAGAAGACGTGAAATGCTGTGTTGTCAGCTGTGTCTATCAGTCAGTCAGTCTAGACACAACACAACCAGGTCACCCAGAGTCAAGTCATTCAATGCTTCCACTATCTGTTATCAGCCATCAGCCAGACGACAGACAAGTGCTGAGGTCTGGAGATGACGGCCATGACTAAGGCGTCATAACTATATATTATATCCATCAGGACAATCTGAATCCACCACCGTTTCATAGAATTGATGGGGTTAATTCTAACCCATCGGTCTAAATATATTGACATAAACCACATGGGACGTTGGCATTGCCTTGGTGGCCATAAACAAAGTATTTTTGGGAAACATAACCTGATAATGGTCGTCGTTTATAATTACAATTACAGCAATGGTGACAAAGTGTTTGATTCATCAGACTTTTGTCAAAATTATTCCAATTTTTTTATTTTTAAAGTGAACCCTGCCCCCCAGAGCCCCCAGGACCAGATTTCCATGTTCATTCTTGACCAAAAAGATTCCTGCCCTCATAGTCGAGGACAAACTCAGCTTATCCTATCAAGAAGCCACAGTGAAGATTCTCACCAGTTGATCCTTGTACCACAATCGAGTCTTATGAATCCCTCCCGTTCTTCATCCTTCGCCCCCACAAGGAGGTATGGACTTTCCTGGTCGGATTCCCAGGTTGAAGTCCCCAGAGTAGTCCCTGATTATCAGCTAGTACCCTGCTAAGATTGTAGAAGCAGAGACAATGTCAGGAGTGAAGTCAGGGATTGCCACCGGTTGGGCTGTTAGAATGCGACAAATCAGTGGATGAGATGAAAACGTAATCAGGAGACCGGCATGGGGTCAAAACCAGTAGGCCACGGGAAGGAGAGGCGGTACTGAAGTGGGATTAGGAGAGTAACACTAGAATCATGGGTTTAGATATTGAAACCAAAGACATGAAAAATTGAGGCCATCCAAAGGCGTAGCTATAGGGTGTGCAGAAGGAGAAGTCATCTCCGGAACCTGGTGCCTGAATGGGCCCAAATGCCCCTCTGCAATTTAAAAAGATGTCTCTGAAGAGCTTGGATAGCCTCACTGGAAATGGACCTTATCATCACCTTAGATGGTCTTGATAGACTTGCCATTAGGCAACTGAAGGTACGATTTCCCACTGACACTGGGAACGTTGTAAATTGTGACATGGCACAACCCCCCCAGGGCACTGTATCTGCCCGGCAGGACTAATTGGCAGGGATCGCATTTGACCTGCTGAGACACTCCATCTGAACGGCTGGGTGCTCGGCAACACTGTTGGCCCCTACTGTTATGAATCTGGAGGAAGACACCACTGATCCCGGCTCCGGACTCTCCGCGGGAGAGCCGCAGGATGGAGGCCCGGCCGCAGAAGATGACGTCATAGGCTGGAGATCATCCCCGTGATTTCCTGTGTTTGACCAGACTATTTCTTGACTTTGATTCTATAATCTGACCTGACCCTGACCTTGCCTCCTGATACCATTTTCTGGACCTTCTGTTACCTGCATGTTAACCAACCGGACCCGCTTAACCACGTTATTGCATATACTTGCCATCTGCAACGCCAACCATTTAGTGGGGGACTATCCTGGAGACCACGACCTACTAGCAAAGTCCATACCTCCTTGCGAGGGTTAAGAGTGAAGAACGGCTGATTCCTTAGACCTGCACCCCAAGTTAGTCTGCGCCAACTCAATAAACCTATATTCCTTGGCTGCTCCAAAACTTCTGCGCTACAGTCAACTCCACTTTCGACACGTTTGTTTAGTGCCACTGAAGTCTATTCCTCTTCTGCATGACCTCTCGCAATCCATCACCCAATTGCCGACCTATGCTACCCGGGGACCGACATCCAGGTACGTGACTTATTGTCAGTGCGGAGTGTCACACATAACCATGTTTCTGATAGACACAAAGTTAACCCGCCACCTGACCTCCCTAGGCAGACGCTACAATGGGCAGCTCTCCAACCACTCAAACATCCTTTACGGGTACCTGGGATTTCCTACAGTATAAATAGGGGTTCCAACTGTACCTGCTGACGGCTGAAGTCCCAGCACCTTAAGGACTTGTTAGACCAGTACCTTCCAGCTTTGAACCCAAATTCTGCTGGAAACTTCAATTTACCATCTCTTGAGCATTTATCATTACAGGAATCCTTTTAAGGATTGTCCAGTTTAGAAAACCCATTGTCATACATCCTACTAATTCTCTGTTCAGGATCCTCATCTCTTGGCCAGAGTGGAGAGCGGTTACATAGAGTGTCTGTCTCTCTCTCTCTCTGGAGGACCTGTCCTGTATTTCACAGACAACACACTGAATGGACACTGTGTAATGCTTCATTTATCCTGTGGTGGCGCTGCAGGGAAACTGAACACTTACTGCCAGGTTTTCCCACAGATCACAGCTGATCGCTGGAGGTCCCGACAGGGGGAGACTTTGTGATTTGATTATTTTTAACGGACTTTCTAATAATATGGATTGTACATAGCGGAAAACTACTTTAAGAACTAGATAAGACTTTCGTGGTCCTCTGTGGCCGCGTCTCAATCCCTTTGATCTGCTGTTGACCCGTTATTGTCTTCTTTTCATGTTATTATGTTGTGCTTATTATAGGTGATCCACCATGTTGACACTTCCCCTCCCCCTCCAGGACAAAAATTGTTCCTATCCCACATTTGTACCCATTGGCACATAGTAACATCCCTGTTGGGCGTACCTCCTACATTTGTATCCCCATTCATGGGACATCTGAAGCCCCATCGCCAATCCGCCCACAAAACCTCCCAAAAAACACCTATTTGGGAGCTGATTTGCATAACCCATCCCTCTTTTGAGGTCCGTTTCACAGGACAATCCCTCAAAAAATGGGATTGTTAGGAGGTTCGCTGTTGAGGCTCCCTTGGTACTTTTGGTCGTTTCTCAATTGGCTAATTAATATTCTCCAGCCCCAGAAGAGAATGAACGTAAAATGCGGCATATTCATAAAACTTGGTCCATATGTTTAGCAGAAGACCCTCCATTTTTATGGTCTCCCCTTGGTCCTTACTTATTCTCTCCATGACGGACCGCCTTTGGTTTGTAGGTGCTCCGTATTATAAACCATGTGCAACATTTTCTCCTCAAAACCGGTCGGTCGTAGTCAGGAAAGACTCGCCCTACGGGATCAATTTCTTCTTTTTTTTATATGTAACAATATGTTCATCTATTTTGCAACATTTATCGTTTCCCTTTTGGGCAGGAATAATCTGTCATCTGGAACTATAGCGCAAAATTCACATCTAACCGTGCGCCATTTAGTTTAAGGACACTTTTTTTGTGCCCCAATTATTTGAGCTTTTTTCCTCCATGTCTGTTTTTTTTTCTGAATGTCCAGATTATCAGACGCAATTGCCGGACTATCAGATTTGTCAGCCCATTGTAAAGTCAGTGTAAAAAGGATTTATTTTTTTATGCTGTCCTAGTAAAAGACATAACGACGCAGGTACGGCGGCGACGGCGGCGCTCCCTCTGCCCGGATTTTATGGGCTCTGAATCGCTGCCCATCGGTCCCCAATTTATTTTTCTGGTTTTTAATTGAAACAGGCGCAGGTATTGACTAACTATCAAAATTCATATCCACGCAGCATTTCATTTCCAGCGTCTCAGCATTCTCCCGGAGCGCCCCCATTATTCCTGATAATTTCATTATAAAAGGTAACTGTCACGCCGACAAGGAGAGATGCTAATGGCCGCATGAGGGGGGGATGAGGAGCGGGGTGAGGTGGGCTGCGGGAAGAGGGGACGGCATTATGAAAAGAGCCCAGAGGAATTGACTTCATCTTTTTATTATTATTTAAGGGCAGGAATAAAAGAAATGAATGTCGCTGCCGGCGCGGCGAGCGCTTTAAATTATTTGATTGACTATTTAATACTAATATCATTTTGATGATGGAGGATGTTGTCAGGACGTTCTCACCTCATTACCGCAGACAGAGGCGAGAGCGGACGGAGCCGATAAATACGACGTGATCTATAGGGATAATGATGCACCTTGAGATCAGCGACGTCCCGCGTTGTCGCCGCGTCTCCCACGGACCGAGGGCTTTCCATTTACCCTCAGTATTAATTAACTCCATCAACGTCCTGCCTGTTTACGAGGCGCTTTTCTGTATTGGTGATCTATGGAAATTGCGCGGTTTTCCCATTCTGAGATAATGAAGAGCGGCGCGGCGCGGATATTTAGGAGGGGATGGGAGATATGGTTAATGTTTTTGTATTGGTTATATCAGTGCGGGGGATGTGAGCGAAAGGGAGAAGAATGGAAATGAATGGCGCTAAATGAACCTGCGCTGGATAATTATCGTTATTTCAGGTTTCTCCCCATTTTTAGAAGATTTTGTTGAGACTCTGAACAACCACACGACAATCTCCATCCTGATATTTCATTTTTTCATTAAAATACCGATAGGTAAGTGTCAAGTAAACCTGCGGGTAAACACGAAACTAACGGACACGTGACAACTGCAAATGGAGCAATGCAAGTAATAGATATTAATTGAATTGCACAAAAGGGCAATTTCCTCCTTAAATACTATGTGCTGCTGTGAGGGCACTTTGCTACTTCCACTATGTAACTCTCAGTCTGTAACCTCCTAAAAGATTAGCACTCCTCTTCTGAAATACTCTGTCCTGCCAAGGACCCTGCTCCAGTCTGTGACCGTCCACAATATCAGCACACTCCTCTCCTGAAATACTCTGTGCGGCTAAGGACCCTTCTCCTTCCAATATCTAACTCTCAGTCTCTTAAAAGATCAGAACACTTCTCTTCTGAAATGCTCTGTGCTGCCGAGGACCCTGCTCCTTCTACTATGTAATTTTAGTCTGTGACCTCCAGCAAGATCAGTACACTCCTCTCCTGAAATACTCTGTGCAGCCCAAACCTTGCTCCATCCGCTATGTAACTCTCAATGTGCCCTCTTATCTCAGCGCAATCCTCTCCCTGAAATACTCTGTGCTGTTGAGGACCCTCCTCCTTTCATTGTGAAACTCTCAATGTGCCCTCTTATCTCAGCACTCTCCTCTCCTGAAATACTCTGTGCTGCTGAGGACCCTGCTTCTTCTACAATGTAACTTTAGTCTGCGACCTTCCACAAGTTCAGTACACTCCTCTCCTGAAATACTCTGTGCTGCCAAAACCTTGCTCCTGCCATTATGTAACTCGGTGTGCCCTCTTGTCTCAGCACACTCCTCTCCGGTGCCACTTTGATAATTACTCAAATATTTTTTAACTTTCTAACACATGAACAGTAAGTTAAGAAGAACAAGAACCCCGAAAGACAGTACTGCAGCAGATGCCGGGGTGCTCCGGTGCCCACACATGAGACACATGCTGGCACACTGGTGATAGAGGGCACCGGCTGGGATTTTGGAGATTTTGCAGTGCAGACGAGGGTCTGTTGGAAATGCTGTATGTGCAGGCGGCCAGATGCCACATATGGAGAGAGAGGAACCCTCATTTGTTTAGTATCTGCAGGATGACAGGGCCACATCTGGACATGGTCAGGTGCTTGATCACCGGCGCGGTCCTAACAAGCATGACATCACACAATGTTACTCTAGATCCGCAGCTCAAGAAGCAGAAACACAACAAAAGGCAAGAAAGTAGCAGATTTATTAACCCTGTATCACCTGCTCTCATCTACAACCCTAGTTTATTTCTACCCAGTCTATTCCTCCTTCAGAACCAGACTACAGCTAGATAATTATACACTAACACTAAAAGTTAGGACTTTGATCAAGAATGTATTCCATTCACTAGAGAGCAGCGGATACATCACTGAGCATGCAGCCTATCCATTCACTAGAGAGCGGTGACATCACTGAGAATGCAGCCTATCCATTCACTAGAGAGCGGTGACATCACTGAGAGTGCAGCCTATCCATTCACTAGAGAGCGGTGACATCACTGAGAGTGCAGCCTATCCATTCACTAGAGAGCGGTGACATCACTGAGAGTGCAGCCTATCCATTCACTAGAGAGCAGTGACATCACTGAGAGTGCAGCCTATCCATTCACTAGAGAGCGGTGACATCACTGAGAGTGCAGCCTATCCATTCACTAGAGAGCAGTGACATCACTGAGAGTGCAGCCTATCCATTCACTAGAGAGCGGTGACATCACTGAGAGTGCAGCCTATCCATTAATTAGAGAGCAGCGGTGACATCACTAAGAGTGCAACCTGTCCATTCACTAGATAATTATACACTAACACTAAAAGTTAGGACTTTGATCAAGAATGTATTCCATTCACTAGAGAGCAGCGGATACATCACTGAGCATGCAGCCTATCCATTCACTAGAGAGCGGTGACATCACTGAGAATGCAGCCTATCCATTCACTAGAGAGCGGTGACATCACTGAGAGTGCAGCCTATCCATTCACTAGAGAGCGGTGACATCACTGAGAGTGCAGCCTATCCATTCACTAGAGAGCGGTGACATCACTGAGAGTGCAGCCTATCCATTCACTAGAGAGCAGTGACATCACTGAGAGTGCAGCCTATCCATTCACTAGAGAGCGGTGACATCACTGAGAGTGCAGCCTATCCATTAATTAGAGAGCAGCGGTGACATCACTAAGAGTGCAACCTGTCCATTCACTAGAGAGCGGTGACATCACTGAGAGTGCAGCCTATCCATTCACTAGAGAGCAGCAGTGACATCACTGAGCATGAAGCCTATCTATTCACCAGAGAGCGGTGACATCACTGAGAGTGCAGCCTATCCATTCACTAGAGAGCAGCAGTAACATCACTGAGCATGCAGCCTATCCATTCACTAGAGAGCAGCAGTGACATCACTGAGAGTGCAGCCTATCCATTCACTAGAGAGCGGTGACATCACTGAGAATGCAGCCTATCTATTCACTAGAGAGCAGCGGTAACATCACTGAGAATGCAGCCTATCTATTCACTACAGAGCACTGGTAACATCACTGAGAGTGCAGCCTATCCATTCACTAGAGAGCAGCCGTAACATCACTGAGAGTGTAGCCTATCCCTTCACTAGAGAGCAGCGGTGACATAACGGAGAATGCAGCCTATTTATTCACTAGAGAGCGGTGACATCACGGAGAGTGCAGCCTATATATTCACCAGAGAGCAGCGGTGACATCACTGAGAGTGCATCCTATCTATTCCCTAGAGAGCGGTGACATCACTAAGAGTGCAGACTATCCATTCACTAGAGAGCAGCGGTAACACACTGAGAATGCAGCCTATACATTCATCAGAGAGCGGTGACATCACTGAAAATGCTGAAGTGCAGAGCAGAAGTGACATCATTAAGAAAGCAACCTATCCATTCACTAGAGCAGCAGCGAACTCACTGAGAATGCAGCCTATCCATTCACTAGAGATGAGTGACATAACTGAGAATGTAGCCTGTCTATTATCTAGAAAGTGTTGAAATCAATGACAATGCAGCCTATCCATTCACTATGGAGCAGCAGTGATATCACTGACAATGCCGCCTATCCATTCACTAGAAAGCAGCAGTGACATTACTGAGAATACAGCCTATCCATTCACTAGAAAGCAGCGGTGACATTGCTGAGAATGCAGCCTATGGGTACGTTCACACTGGCTATTTTCAGCCATTTTTCGGGCCGTAAATGCCCGGAAAAACGACTATAAATGTGGGGGAGAAACGCCTACAAACATCTGCACATTGATTTCAATGGGAAAAACGGCGTTCCGTTCCCATGTGGCGTTTTTTGACGTTTTTAAAATGGCCATGTAAAAAACGCCTCGTAAAAAGAAATGCATGTAACTTCTTGAGCCGTTTTTGGAGCCGTTTTTCATTGACTCAATAGAAAAACAGCACCAAAAAACCCAAGTTGCTTAAAAAAACGGCTGAAAATTAGGAGCTGTTTTCCCTTGAAAACAGCTCCTGATTTTCAGCCGTTTTTTGTTAAGCATGTGAACATACCCTGAATGTTCACTAGAGGGAAGTGATGACATCACGGAGAATACAGCCTATCCGTTAAAGTGTAACTAAATGTTGGACAAACTTCTGACTGGTCGGGGTCCGAGCATTGAGACCCCCCACCAATCGCTGAAACGAAGCTGCAGAAGTGCTCGGCCGCTTCATTTCTGTTCGGCTTTCTCAGTAATGCTGATGTACCGGAGTACGGGCTCATAGACTTTCTATTGAGTCCGTACATCAATACATTGATTTCCGGAAAAAGCCATACAGACACGAAGCGGCTAAGCACTCACACGATCACTTCTGCTGCTTTGTTTGAGTGATTGGTGGGGGTCTCAGTGCTCGGACCCCCACCAATCAAAACTTCGGACATGTCACTATGACATATCAGAAGTTTGTCAAATGTTTAGTTACCCTTTTACCAGAGAGCAGCGATGACATGACTGAGACTATCCATTCACTATAGAGCAGCGGTGACATCACTGAGAGTGCAGCCTATCCATTCACTATAGAGCAGCAGTGACCTCACTGAAAGTGCAGCCTATCCATGCAGCGGTGACATCTCTGAAAGTGCAGCCTATCCATTCACTATAGAGCAGCAGTGACATCACTGAGAATGCAGCCTATCCATTCACTATAGAGCAGTGGTGACATTGCTGAGAGTGTAGCCTATCCATTCACTATAGAGCAGCAGTGACATCACTGAGATTGCAGCCTATCCATTATTTATGGAGCAGCGGTGACATCACTGAGACTGCAGCCTATCCGTTCACTAGAGGGCAGCGGTGACATCATTGAGAGTGCAGCCTATCCGTTCACTATAGAGCAGCGGTGACATCACTGAGAGTGCAGCCTATCCATTCACTAGAGAGCAGCGATAACATCACTGAGACTGCAGCCTATCCATTCACTAGTGAGCAGCAGTGACATCACTGAGACTGCAGCCTATCCATTCACTATAGAGCAGCAGTGACCTCCCTGAGACTGCAGCCTATCCATTCACTATAGAGCAGCAGTGACCTCCCTGAGAGTGCAGCCTATCCATTACTATAGAGCTGCAGTGACCTCACTGAGAATGCAGCCTATCCATTCACTATAGAACAGCAGTGACATCACTGAGAGTGCAGCCTACCCGTTCACTAGAGGGCAGCGGTGACATCACTGGGATTGCAGCCTATCCATTCACTATAGAGCAGCAGTGACATCACTGAGAATGCAGCCTATCCATTCACTATGGAGCAGCGGTGACATCACTGAGAGTGCAGCCTATTCATTCACTATAGGGCAGCGGTGACATCACTGAGAATGCCGCCTATCCATTCACTTTAGAGCAGCAGTGACATCACTGAGATTGCAGCCTATCCATTCTTTATGGAGCAGCGGTGACATCACTGACACTGCAGCCTATCCGTTCACTAGAGGGCATCGGTGACATCATTAAGAGTGCAGCCTATCCATTCACTATAGTGCAGCAGTGACATCACTGAAAGTGCAGCCTATCCATGCAGCGGTGACATCACTGAAAGGGCAGCCTATCCATTCACTATAGAGCAGCAGTGACATCACTGAGAATGCAGCCTATCCATTCACTATAGAGCAGCGGTGACATCACTGAGAGTGCAGCCTATCCATTCACTATAGGGCAGCAGTGACCTCACTGAAAGTTCAGCCTATCCATGCAGCGGTGACATCACTGAAAGTGCAGCCTATCCATTCACTATAGAGCAGCGGTGACATCACTGAGATTGCACTTATCAATCATCCAGAACACAGTTTTCCATAAACCCCGACATATTTCCCTGCAGGTGGAGAACGTTTCTGTCTTTGTACTGATCTCCGTTCTCTTCTCGTGCCTCTGCGCTTCCTGTGAGAGGATACCGGATACAAATAAAATCTTCCGTGTAATAATTCATTAACTCTGCCGGCAATTTTGCACCTGGGTTACTAAGTCTCTGCTGCCAATCTGTGCCAAGCACAATCCTTAAAGGAGAGAATTGGCAGAAGAAACCAGTGATGTCACCTCTCAATCACAGAAACAGCGTCAATTATTAATGACGAGAAGCAGGGCTGAAATTCTAGCTCAGCGGCTCTCGTTTCCTCCTGGCGGTTTTACTCGCAGACGATCTGGACTCTATCGGGATTGATTGGCGTTCTGTTTAAGCGCGGCGTTTGTGGTAGCTGGCCTCGTGTAGCCGGTGGTGATGAATTTCACAGACCGCGCAGTTTTCTAAGATTGCAGACTTTAGCCACCAGACTCCCGGCCGGGGACTAGACCCTAACAGACTTGACTGGGAAATCAGAAGCAATAGATCAGCAAGGTTTGAAGACCTGGAGTAGCCGCAAGCACAGAGCTCAGATCGGGCCGGTGCGCTGTGAAGTCAGCGCGTAGTGTCAGCAATCTGCCAGCGCAACTCCTCCAATTAAACTTCCTGCACAGCCGCATCCTCAGCACCTGTAGTTCTGGACTCCAGAGTGATCAAAGAGAAGAATCGGGGCAGAAGAATGGGATCGTCAGCGTATATAAAGTCTGTCCTCGTGACATGGAGGCAGCATATCCCTCCTGGTAAAGAAACTTCATGTCATTCTCGGATCTCCCAGTCATAACTGCGCAGTACGACTTCCATTATTATCTGGAATACTTCCAGGTTCCTCTGGTACAATTTGGATTTCCAGTCTTAAAGGCGTTGTAATAAGAAAAACATGGCTTCTTTCTTCCAAACACAGCGCCACACCTGTTAATGGGTTGTATCTGGTATTGCAGCTCAGCTCCATTGAAGTGAATAGAGATGGGCGGTGGATGGTGTGGCGCTGTTTATGGAAGAAAGAAGCCATGTTTTTCTGATCCTGGATACCCCCTAATCTCTGCTTGCTGTCAGTGAATGGGGGAATTCTTGATTACATTCACATGAAAGTTGTCTAGATGCTGCGACTTTGTTACAATGTATCAGTGTGAGCAATGCACCTTCTTCTGTCCAGCTCCACCATCTGCCTAAGACCATCCAGTCTGCAAACAGTCTATCGAGAAATCTATCAGGGGTGTAGCTGTAGGGGGTGCAGAGGTGGCAGCAGCACCTGTGCCCCTCTGCCACATAAGACATCAGTATTATTAACGGCACATAGAAGATTGGGGTCCTACTACAGATTCTGCAATGGGGCCCAATCAAAAATGTCATGACCTCATCATCTTCTCAGGAGCCGGCTATCTCTCCTCAATGTGATAAAGTAAAGATCAGGTCTGTCAAATCTCCCAAGTATCGCAAAAAGAGACAACCGATGTGGCGTGCATAGAGCGGCGCAACTAACGTTATCCCTGTTAAGCCACACCTCTAACCACGCCCAATTCCCTCCCATACACACCCGGTCCAGCCCACGCAGTATCATGCTCCCATAGTGCCTCCCCACAGTATAATGCCCCATAGCTGCCCCACACAGTATAATTCCCCATAGCTGCCCCTTTCAGTATAATGCCCCATAGCTAACACCATACAGTATAATGCCCCATAACTGCCTCCACACAGTATAATGCCCCCATAGCTGCCACCATACAGCATAATGCCCCATAACTGCCCCTTTCAGTATAATGACCCATACTGCCTAATAAAAAAGTAATAAAATAAATACTTACAATGCCCCATAACTGCCCCTTTCAGTATAATGCCCCATAGCTGCCACCACACAGTATAATGCCCCCATAGCTGCCTCCACACAGTATAATGACCCCATAGCTGCCTCCACACAGTATAATGCCCCCATAGCTGCCTCCACACAGTATAATGTCCCCATAGCTGCCTCTACACAGTATAATGCCCCCATAGCTGCCTCCACACAGTATAATGTCCCCATAGCTGCCTCCACACAGTATAATGACCCCATAGCTGCCTCCACACAGTATAATGCCCCCATAACTGCCCTCCACACAGTATAATGCCCCATAGCTGCCTCCACACAGTATAATGTACCCATAGCTGCCTCCACACAGTATAATGACCCCATAGCTGCCTCCACACAGTATAATGCCCCATAACTGCCTCCACACAGTATAATGACCCCATAGCTGCCTCCACACAGTATAATGCCCCATAGCTGCCGCCACACAGTATAATGTACCCATAGCTGCCACCATACAGTATAATGCCCCATAACTGCCTCCACACAGTATAATGCCCCCATAGCTGCCACAATACAGTATAATGCCCCATAACTGCCTCCACACAGTATAATGCCCCCATAGCTGCCTCCACACAGTATAATGCCCCCATAGCTGCCTCCACACAGTATAATGCCCCCATAACTGCCTCTACACAGTATAATGCCCCCATAGCTGCCTCCACACAGTATAATGCACCCATAGCTGCCTCCACACAGTATAATGCCCCCATAGCTGCCACCATACAGTATAATGCCCCCATAGCTGCCCCCACACAGTATAATGCCCCCTTAGCTGCCCCCACACAGTATAATGTCCCCATAGCTGCCTCTACACAGTATAATGTCCCCATAGCTGCCTCCACACAGTATAATGCCCCCATAACTGCCTCCACACAGTATAATGCCCCCATAACTGCCTCCACATAGTATAATGTCCCCATAGCTGCCCCCACACAGTATAATGTCCCCATAGCTGCCTCCACACAGTATAATGTCCCCATAGCTGCCTCCACACAGTATAATGTCCCCATAGCTGCCTCTACACAGTATAATGCCCCCATAACTGCCTCCACACAGTATAATGCCCCCATAACTGCCTCCACACAGTATAATGCCCCCATAGCTGCCTCCACACAGTATAATGTCCCCATAGCTGCCTCTACACAGTATAATGCCCCCATAGCTGCCTCCACACAGTATAATGTCCCCATAGCTGCCTCCACACAGTATAATGCCCCCATAGCTGCCTCCACACAGTATAATGTCCCCATAGCTGCCTCCACACAGTATAATGACCCCATAGCTGCCTCCACACAGTATAATGCCCCCATAACTGCCCTCCACACAGTATAATGCCCCATAGCTGCCTCCACACAGTATAATGTACCCTATAACTGCCTCCACACAGTATAATGCCCCCATAACTGCCCTCCACACAGTATAATGCCCCCATAGCTGCCTCCACACAGTATAATGACCCCATAGCTGCCTCCACACAGTATAATGCCCCATAGCTGCCTCCACACAGTATAATGTACCCATAGCTGCCACCATACAGTATAATGCCCCATAACTGCCTCCACACAGTATAATGCCCCCATAGCTGCCACAATACAGTATAATGCCCCATAACTGCCTCCACACAGTATAATGCCCCCATAGCTGCCTCCACACAGTATAATGCCCCCATAGCTGCCTCCACACAGTATAATGCCCCCATAACTGCCTCTACACAGTATAATGCCCCCATAGCTGCCTCCACACAGTATAATGCCCCCATAGCTGCCTCCACACAGTATAATGCCCCCATAACTGCCTCTACACAGTATAATGCCCCCATAGCTGCCTCCACACAGTATAATGCCCCCATAGCTGCCTCCACACAGTATAATGCCTCCATAGCTGCCCCCACACAGTATAATGCACCCATAGCTGCCTCCACACAGTATAATGCCCCCATAGCTGCCACCATACAGTATAATGCCCCCATAGCTGCCCCCACACAGTATAATGCCCCCTTAGCTGCCCCCACACAGTATAATGTCCCCATAGCTGCCTCTACACAGTATAATGTCCCCATAGCTGCCTCCACACAGTATAATGCCCCCATAACTGCCTCCACACAGTATAATGCCCCCATAACTGCCTCCACACAGTATAATGCCCCATAACTGCCCTCCACACAGTATAATGCCCCATAACAGCCTCCACACAGTATAATGCCCCATAACAGCCCTCCACACAGTATAATGCCCCCATAACTGCCTCCACACAGTATAATGCCTCCATAACTGCCTCCACACAGTATAATGCCCCCATAACTGCCTCCACACAGTATAATGCCCCCATAGCTGCCTCCACACAGTATAATGCCCCATAGCTGCCTCCACACAGTATAATGTCCCCCATAGCTGCCTCCACACAGTATAATGTCCCCATAGCTGCCTCCACACAGTATAATGCCCCCATAGCTGCCTCCACACAGTATAATGTCCCCCATAGCTGCCTCCACACAGTATAATGTCCCCATAGCTGACTCCACACAGTATAATGCCCCCATAGCTGCCTTCACACAGTATAATGCCCCCATAGCTGCCTCCACATAGTATAATGTCCCCATAGCTGCCCCCACACAGTATAATGTCCCCATAGCTGCCTCCACACAGTATAATGTCCCCATAGCTGCCTCCACACAGTATAATGTCCCCATAGCTGCCTCTACACAGTATAATGCCCGCATAACTGCCTCCACACAGTATAATGCCCCCATAACTGCCTCCACACAGTATAATGTCCCCATAGCTTCCTCCACACAGTATAATGTCCCCATAGCTGCCTCCACACAGTATAATGCCCCCATAGCTGCCCCCACACAGTATAATGCCCCCATAACTGCCTCCACACAGTATAATGTCCCCATAGCTGCCTCTACACAGTATAATGCCCCCATAACTGCCTCCACACAGTATAATGTCCCCATAGCTGCCTCCACACAGTATAATGTCCCCATAGCTGCCTCCACACAGTATAATGTCCCCATAGCTGCCTCTACACAGTATAATGCCCCCATAACTGCCTCTACAGTATAATACCCCATAGCTGCCTCTACACAGTATAATGCCCCCATAGCTGCCTCCACACAGTATAATGTCCCCATAGCTGCCTCCACACAGTATAATGTCCCCATAGCTGCCTCTACACAGTATAATGCCCCCATAACTGCCTCTACAGTATAATGCCCCTATAGCTGCCTCTACACAGTATAATGCCCCCATAGCTGCCTCCACACAGTATAATGTCCCCATAGCTGCCTCCACACAGTATAATGTCCCCATAGCTGCCTCCACACAGTATAATGCCCCCATAGCTGCCTCCACACAGTATAATGTCCCCATAGCTGCCTCCACACAGTATAATGTCCCCATAGCTGCCTCTACACAGTATAATGCCCCCATAGCTGCCTCTACACAGTATAATGCCCCCATAACTGCCTCCACACAGTATAATGCCCCCATAGCTGCCCCCACAGTATAATGCCCCCATAACTGCCTCCACACAGTATAATGCCCCCCATAGCTGCCTCCACACAGTATAATGCCCCATAGCTGCCCCCACACAGTATAATGCCCCCATAGCTGCCTCCACACAGTATAATGCCCCCCATAGCTGCCTCCACACAGTATAATGTCCCCATAGCTGCCCCCACACAGTATAATGCCCCCATAGCTGCCTCCACACAGTATAATGCCCCCATAACTGCCTCCACACAGTATAATGCCCCATAACTGCCCTCCACACAGTATAATCTCAGCATAGCTGCCCCACACAGTATAATGCCCCCATAGCTGCCTCCACACAGTATAATGCCCCCATAACTGCCCTCCACACAGTATAATGTCCCCATAGCTGCCTCCACACAGTATAATGCCCCCATAGCTGCCCCCACACAGTATAATGCCCCCATAGCTGCCTCTACACAGTATAATGTCCCCATAGCTGCCTCCACACAGTATAATGCCCCCATAGCTGCCTCTACACAGTATAATGTCCCCATAGCTGCCCCCACACAGTATAATGCCCCCATAGCTGCCTCTACACAGTATAATGTCCCCATAGCTGCCTCCACACAGTATAATGCCCCCATAGCTGCCTCCACACAGTATAATGCCCCCATAGCTGCCTCCACACAGTATAATGCCCCCATAGCTGCCCCCACACAGTATAATGCCCCCATAGCTGCCTCTACACAGTATAATGTCCCCATAGCTGCCTCCACACAGTATAATGCCCCCATAGCTGCCTCTACACAGTATAATGTCCCCATAGCTGCCCCCACACAGTATAATGTCCCCATAGCTGCCTCCACACAGTATAATACCCCATAGCTACCCTCCACACAGTATAATGCCCCATAGCTGCCTCTACACAGTATAATGCCCCCCATAGCTGCCTCCACACAGTATAATGTCCCCATAGCTGCCTCCACACAGTATAATGTCCCCATAGCTGCCTCTACACAGTATAATGCCCCCATAACTGCCTCCACACAGTATAATGCCCCCATAACTGCCTCCACACAGTATAATGCCCCCCATAGCTGCCTCCACACAGTATAATGTCCCCATAGCTGCCCCCACACAGTATAATGCCCCCATAGCTGCCTCCACACAGTATAATGCCCCCCATAGCTGCCTCCACACAGTATAATGTCCCCATAGCTGCCCCCACACAGTATAATGCCCCCATAGCTGCCTCCACACAGTATAATGCCCGCATAGCTGCCTCCACACAGTATAATGCCCCCATAGCTGCCTCCACACAGTATAATGCCCCCATAGCTGCCTCCACACAGTATAATGCCCCCATAACTGCCCCCACACAGTATAATGCCCCCATAGCTGCCTCCACACAGTATAATGCCCCCATAGCTGCCTCCACACAGTATAATGTCCCCATAGCTGCCTCCACACAGTATAATGCCCCCATAGCTACCTCCACACAGTATAATGCCCCCATAGCTGCCTCCACACAGTATAATCTCAGCATAGCTGCCCCACACAGTATAATGCCCCCATAGCTGCCTCCACACAGTATAATGCCCCCATAGCTGCCCCCACACAGTATAATGCCCCCATAGCTGCCTCCACACAGTATAATGCCCCCATAGCTGCCCCACACAGTATAATGCCCCCATATCTGCCTCCACACAGTATAATGCCCCATAACTGCCTCCACACAGTATAATGTCCCCATAGCTGCCTCCATACAGTATAATGTCCCCATAGCTGCCCCCACACAGTATAATGCCCTCCATAGCTGCCTCCACACAGTATAATGCCCCCATAGCTGCCCCCACACAGTATAATGCCCCCATAGCTGCCTCCACACAGTATAATGCCTCCATAGCTGCCTCCACACAGTATAATGTCCCCATAGCTGCCCCCACACAGTATAATGCCCCCATAACTGCCTCCACACAGTATAATCTCTGCATAGCTGCCTCCACACAGTATAATGCCCCCATAACTGCCTCCACACAGTATAATGCCCCCATAGCTGCCCCCACACAGTATAATGCCCCCATAGCTGCCCCCACACAGTATAATGCCCCCATAACTGCCTCCACACAGTATAATGTCCCATAGCTGCCCCCACACAGTATAATGCCCCCATAACTGCCTCCACACAGTATAATGCCCCCATAGCTGCCTCCACACAGTATAATGTCCCCATAGCTGCCCCACACAGTATAATGCCCCCATAACTGCCTCCACACAGTATAATGCCCCCATAGCTGCCTCCACACAGTATAATGTCCCCATAGCTGCCCCACACAGTATAATGCCCCCATAACTGCCTCCACACAGCATAATCTCCGCATAGCTGCCCCACACAGTATAATGCCCCATAACTGCCACCATACAGTATAATGCCCCATAACTGCCCCACACAGTATAATGCCCCATAGCTGCCACCACACAGTATAATGCCCCATAGCTGCCAGCATACAGTATAATGCCCCCATAGCTGCCTCCACACAGTATAATGCCCCCATAGCAGCCCCACACAGTATAATGCCCCCATAGCTGCCTCCACACAGTATAATGCCCCATAACTGCCTCCACACAGTATAATGTCCCCCATAGCTGCCTCCACACAGTATAATGCCCCCATAGCTGCCCCCACACAGTATAATGCCCCCATAGCTGCCTCCACACAGTATAATGTCCCCATAACTGCCCCCACACAGTATAATGCCCCATAACTGCCTCCACACAGTATAATGTCCCCCATAGCTGCCTCCACACAGTATAATGCCCCCATAGCTGCCCCCACACAGTATAATGCCCCCATAGCTGCCCCCACAGTATAATGCACCCATAGCTGCCACCATACAGTATAATGCCCCCATAGCTGCCCCCACAGTATAATGCCCCCATAGCTGCCCCCACAGTATAATGCCCCCATAGCTGCCTCTACACAGTATAATGCCCCCATAGCTGCCTCTACACAGTATAATGCCCCCATAGCTGCCTCTACACAGTATAATGCCCCCATAGCTGCCCCCAAAGTATAATGCCTCCATAGCTGCCTCTACACAGTATAATGCCCCCATAGCTGCCTCTACACAGTATAATGCCCCCATAGCTGCCCCCACAGTATAATGCCCCCATAACTGCCCCCACAGTATAATGCCCCCATAGCTGCCACCATACAGTATAATGCCCCATAGCTGCCCCACACAGTATAATGCCCCATAGCTGCCTCCACACAGTATAATGCCCCATAGCTGCCACCATACAGTATAATGCCCCATAGCTGCCACCATACAGTATAATGCCCCCATAGCTGCCACCATACAGTATAATGCCCCATAGCTGCCACCATACAGTTTAATGCCCTCATAGCTAACACCATACAGTATAATGCCCCCATAGCTGCCACCATACAGTATAATGCCCCATAGCTGCCACCATACAGTATAATGCCCCATAGCTGCCACCACACAGTATAATGCCCTCATAGCTAACACCATACAGTATAATGCCCCATAGCTGCCACCACACAGTATAATGCCCCCATAGCTGCCACCATACAGTATAATGCCCCATAGCTGCCACCACACAGTATAATGCCCTCATAGCTAACACCACACAGTATAATGCCCCATAGCTGCCACCACACAGTATAATGCCCCCATAGCTGCCTCCACACAGTATAATGCCCCATAGCTGCCACCATACAGTATAATGCCCCCATAGCTGCCACCATACAGTATAATGCCCCATAGCTGCCACCATACAGTATAATGCCCCATAGCTGCCACCATACAGTATAATGCCCCATAGCTGCCACCATACAGTATAATGCCCCCATAGCTGCCACCATACAGTATAATGCCCCATAACTGCCGCCACACAGTATAATGCCCCCATAGCTGCCACCATACAGTATAATGCCCTCATAGCTGCCACCATACAGTATAATGCCCCATAGCTGCCACCATACAGTATAATGCCCCCATAGCTGCCACCATACAGTATAATGCCCCATAGCTGCCACCATACAGTATAATGCCCCATAGCTGCCACCATACAGTATAATGCCCCATAGCTGCCAGCATACAGTATAATGCCCCATAGCTGCCCCACACAGTATAATGCCCCATAGCTGCCACCATACAGTATAATGCCCCATAGCTGCCAGCATACAGTATAATGCCCCATAGCTGCCCCACACAGTATAATGCCCCATAGCTGCCCCACACAGTATAATGCCCCATAGCTGCCAGCATACAGTATAATGCCCCATAGCTGCCCCACACAGTATAATGCCCCATAGCTGCCCCACACAGTATAATGCCCCCATAGCTGCCACCACACAGTATAATGCCCCATAGCTGCCCCACACAGTATAATGCCCCATAGCTGCCACCATACAGTATAATGCCCCATAGCTGCCTCCACACAGTATAATGCCCCATAGCTGCCAGCATACAGTATAATGCCCCATAGCTGCCCCACACAGTATAATGCCCCATAGCTGCCACCATACAGTATAATGCCCCATAGCTGCCCCCACACAGTATAATGACCCATAGCTGCCCCACACAGTATAATGCCCCCATAGCTGCCAGCATACAGTATAATGCCCCCATAGCTGCCCCATACAGTATAATGCCCCATAGCTGCCCCACACAGTATAATGCCCCCATAGCTGCCCCATACAGTATAATGCCCCATAGCTGCCCCACACAGTATAATGCCCCATAGCTAACACCATACAGCATAATGCCCCATAGCTGCCACCATACAGTATAATGCCCCATAGCTGCCCCACACAGCATAATGCCCCATAGCTGCCACCATACAGTATAATGCCCCATAACTGCCCCCACACAGTATAATGCCCCATAGCTGCCCCACACAGCATAATGCCCCATAGCTGCCAGCATACAGCATAATGCCCCATAGCTGCCACCATACAGTATAATGCCCCCATAGCTGCCACCATACAGTATAATGCCCCCATAGCTGCCACCACACAGTATAATGCCCCCATAGCTGCCCCACACAGTATAATGCCCCATAGCTGCCCCACACAGTATAATGCCCCATAGCTAACACCATACAGCATAATGCCCCCATAGCTGCCACCATACAGCATAATGCCCCATAGCTAACACCATACAGCATAATGCCCCATAGCTGCCCCACACAGTATAATGCCCTATAACTGCCACTTTCAGTATAATGCCCCATAGCTGTCCCATACAGTATAATGCCCCATACTGCCTAATAAAAAAGTAATAAAATAAATACTTAGCCCTGTACCCACGACAAGTGGAGGAGATTTCTCCGCTCCTCCGCTCTGTACTATGAGTGGCTCGGTGCAGACAGGTGTGGTGACATCACTGCATCGCGCCTGTCTGTGCCGAGCGGCTCATGGCTGCTTCACACAGTGAATGCTGAAGCAGGGAGCTGACGTTTCCCTGCTTCAGCATTGGATTCAACTGTATCTGCGTCCTGTGGATGCAGATATAGTTGACTCCGGGACATACCATCCTCAGGGTAGTGCAGCATGGAGGACGCACCTGCCCAATGCTTCACCCTCATAACAGCTCAAAAATACCTCCAAAAACGCACACAATGTGGAGCAGAAAGCAGCAATCAACGCGTTACCTAATCTGCCAGCAACACCCCAAAATATGACGTCCGCAGAACGGACACTACAGTGTTCATATTGACTATCAAAGTCCTTGTACCGACTTCCTCACCCACGTTACTGCTGCATGAAGGAGGTGTAAGGGGAACCGGGGGGAGGTGCAGTCTATGCCGCTATTCACACTGGACCCAATCATGTGTGACATGTGGTGAATGAGGGGAAAGTCATTTGGATCTTTCTTAAGAACCAATTTAAGGGGGGAAACCTTCACAAGAACCACAAACCTGCCATTTCCCATCAGGAGACCTCTATCTCCTCTATGACTGAGAAGCCACAACCAAGCTGGCCGGTACGACAACTGTGGAACAAGTACCCCCATAACTGCATCTGCCAGATGATCTGCTAACATGCAATCTGGTGACTGGCAGCATTTTCCAAACGACACCCAAGCAGACCCCTCACCTGTTCCTGCAGTGTTTCCGCCCCAACCAGCACATCATGAGCCGCCCTTCCCTGGGGAACATCACCATAAGAGAATAGTCATGGGATCAGTCATCTAATCCCCCTCCTGGTCCTTTCCTTCAAGACTTCTAGATGCCTAATGCTGAGGCCCACTGTAAATCATAAGCACTAATGAGTCCTAGTGCCGGGGGACTCCCAAATGTGCCCAGAGCCCCTACTATCCATTCCGGAGGACCACCAGCCTAATCATAGCCCGTAAGGCCACAAATGAGTAAAACAGGGGAGGGAGAGGTGTCCTTCTTCAGGGTCTCACTTCCTGGATAACTTTATAAACCCCCTTAACATCTCCGCTGCTTCATTTATAGGACTGTGTGGTATCTGTGGTGTTACATAGGACTGCAGGTAACATCTACTACATTATCTGTACTCAGAGAGTTATCACTGTGTTATCTGTGGTGTTACATAGGACTGCAGGTACCATCTACTACATTATCTGTAATCAGAGAGTTATTACTGTGTTATCTGTGGTGTTACATAGGACTGCAGGTAACATCTACTACATTATCTGTACTCAGAGTTATCACTGTGTTATCTGTGGTGTTACATAGGACTGCAGGTAACACTACTACGTTATCTGTACAAAGAGTTATCACTGTGTGTTATCTGTGGGGTTACATAGGACTGCAGGTAACATCTACTACATTATCTGTACTCAGAGAGTTATCACTGTGTTATCTGTGGTGTTACATAGGACTGCAGGTAACACCTACTACATTATCTGTACTCAGAGAGTTATCACTGTGTTATCTGTGGTGTTACATAGGACTGCAGGTACCATCTACTACATTATCTGTAATCAGAGAGTTATCACTGTGTTATCTGTGGTGTTACATAGGACTGCAGGTAACACCTACTACATTATCTGTACTCAGAGAGTTATCACTGTGTATTATCTGGAGTGTTATATAGGACTGCAGGTAACATCTACTACATTATCTGTACTCAGAGAGTTATCACTGTGTATTATCTGTAGTGTTACATAGGACTGCAGGTAACATCTACTACATTATATGTCCTCAGAGAGTTATCACTGTGTATTATCTGTAGTGTTACATAGGACTGCAGGTAACATCTACTACATTATATGTACTCAGAGAGTTATCACTGTGTGTTATCTGTGGTGTTACATAGGACTGCAGGTAACATCTACTACATTATCTGTACTTAGGGAGTTATCACTGTGTTATCTGTGGTGTTACATAGGACTGCAGGTAACATCTACTACATTATCTGTACTCAGAGAGTTATCACTGTGTGCTATCTGTGGTGTTACATAGGACTGCAGGTAACGTCTACATTATCTGTACTCAGAGAGTTATCACTGTGTTATCTGTGGTGTTACATAGGACTGCAGGTAACATCTACTACATTATCTGTACTCAGGGAGTTATCACTGTGTTATCTGTGGTGTTACATAGGACTGCAGGTAACACTACTACATTATCTGTACAAAGAGTTATCACTGTGTGTTATCTGTGGGGTTACATAGGACTGCAGGTAACATCTACTACATTATCTGTACTCAGGGGGTTATCACTGTGTTATCTGTGGTGTTACATAGGACTGCAGGTAACATCTACTACATTATCTGTACTGAGAGAGTTAACACTGTGTATTATCTGTAGTGTTACATAGGACTGTAGGTAACATCTACTACATTATCTGTACTCAGAGAGTTATCACTGTGTTATTTGTGGTGTTACATAGGACTGCAGGTACCATCTACTACATTATCTGTAATCAGAGAGTTATCACTGTGTTATCTGTGGTGTTACATAGGACTGCAGGTAACACCTACTACATTATCTGTACTCAGAGAGTTATCACTGTGTATTATCTGGAGTGTTATATAGGACTGCAGGTAACATCTACTACATTATCTGTACTCAGAGAGTTATCACTGTGTATTATCTGTAGTGTTACATAGGACTGCAGGTAACATCTACTACATTATATGTCCTCAGAGAGTTATCACTGTGTATTATCTGTAGTGTTACATAGGACTGCAGGTAACATCTACTACATTATATGTACTCAGAGAGTTATCACTGTGTGTTATCTGTGGTGTTACATAGGACTGCAGGTAACATCTACTACATTATCTGTACTTAGGGAGTTATCACTGTGTTATCTGTGGTGTTACATAGGACTGCAGGTAACATCTACTACATTATCTGTACTCAGAGAGTTATCACTGTGTGCTATCTGTGGTGTTACATAGGACTGCAGGTAACGTCTACATTATCTGTACTCAGAGAGTTATCACTGTGTTATCTGTGGTGTTACATAGGACTGCAGGTAACATCTACTACATTATCTGTACTCAGGGAGTTATCACTGTGTTATCTGTGGTGTTACATAGGACTGCAGGTAACACTACTACATTATCTGTACAAAGAGTTATCACTGTGTGTTATCTGTGGGGTTACATAGGACTGCAGGTAACATCTACTACATTATCTGTACTCAGGGGGTTATCACTGTGTTATCTGTGGTGTTACATAGGACTGCAGGTAACATCTACTACATTATCTGTACTGAGAGAGTTAACACTGTGTATTATCTGTAGTGTTACATAGGACTGTAGGTAACATCTACTACATTATCTGTACTCAGAGAGTTATCACTGTGTTATCTGTGGTGTTACATAGGACTGCAGGAAGCATCTACTACATTATCTGTAATCAGAGAGTTATCACTGTGTTATCTGTGGTGTTACATAGGACTGCAGGTAACATCTACTACATTATCTGTACTCAGAGAGTTATCACTGTGTGTTATCTGTGGTGTTACATAGGACTGCAGGTAACATCTACTACATTATCTGTACTCAGGGGGTAATCACTGTGTGTTATCTGTGGTGTTACATAGGACTGCAGGTAACATCTACTACATTATCTGTACTCAGAGAGTTATCACTGTGTGCTATCTGTGGTGTTACATAGGACTGCAGGTAACGTCTACATTATCTGTACTCAGAGAGTTATCACTGTGTTATCTGTGGTGTTACATAGGACTGCAGGTAACATCTACTACATTATCTGTACTCAGAGAATTATCACTGTGTTATCTGTGGGGTTACATAGGACTGCAGGTAACACCTATTACATTATCTGTACTCAGGGAGTTATCACTGTGTTATCTGTGGTGTTACATAGGACTGCAGGTAACAGCTACTACATTATCTGTACTCAGAGAGTTATCACTGTGTTATCTGTGGTGTTACATAGGACTGCAGGTAACATCTACTACATTATCTGTACTCAGAGAGTTATCACTGTGTTATCTGTGGTGTTACATAGGACTGCAGGTAACATATACTACATTATCTGTACTCAGAGAGTTATCACTGTGTATTATCTGTAGTGTTACATAGGACTGCAGGTAACATCTACTACATTATATGTCCTCAGAGAGTTATCACTGTGTATTATCTGTAGTGTTACATAGGACTGCAGGTAACATCTACTACATTATATGTACTCAGAGAGTTATCACTGTGTGTTATCTGTGGTGTTACATAGGACTGCAGGTAACATCTACTACATTATCTGTACTCAGGGAGTTATCACTGTGTTATCTGTGGTGTTACATAGGACTGCAGGTAACATCTACTACATTATCTGTACTCAGAGAGTTATCACTGTGTGCTATCTGTGGTGTTACATAGGACTGCAGGTAACGTCTACATTATCTGTACTCAGAGAGTTATCACTGTGTTATCTGTGGTGTTACATAGGACTGCAGGTAACATCTACTACATTATCTGTACTCAGGGAGTTATCACTGTGTTATCTGTGGTGTTACATAGGACTGCAGGTAACACTACTACATTATCTGTACAAAGAGTTATCACTGTGTGTTATCTGTGGGGTTACATAGGACTGCAGGTAACATCTACTACATTATCTGTACTCAGGGGGTTATCACTGTGTTATCTGTGGTGTTACATAGGACTGCAGGTAACATCTACTACATTATCTGTACTGAGAGAGTTATCACTGTGTATTATCTGTAGTGTTACATAGGACTGTAGGTAACATCTACTACATTATCTGTACTCAGAGAGTTATCACTGTGTTATCTGTGGTGTTACATAGGACTGCAGGAAGCATCTACTACATTATCTGTAATCAGAGAGTTATCACTGTGTTATCTGTGGTGTTACATAGGACTGCAGGTAACATCTACTACATTATCTGTACTCAGAGAGTTATCACTGTGTGTTATCTGTGGTGTTACATAGGACTGCAGGTAACATCTACTACATTATCTGTACTCAGAGAGTTATCACTGTGTGCTATCTGTGGTGTTACATAGGACTGCAGGTAACGTCTACTACATTATCTGTACTCAGGGGGTAATCACTGTGTGTTATCTGTGGTGTTACATAGGACTGCAGGTAACATCTACTACATTATCTGTACTCAGAGAGTTATCACTGTGTGCTATCTGTGGTGTTACATAGGACTGCAGGTAACGTCTACATTATCTGTACTCAGAGAGTTATCACTGTGTTATCTGTGGTGTTACATAGGACTGCAGGTAACATCTACTACATTATCTGTACTCAGAGAATTATCACTGTGTTATCTGTGGGGTTACATAGGACTGCAGGTAACACCTATTACATTATCTGTACTCAGGGAGTTATCACTGTGTTATCTGTGGTGTTACATAGGACTGCAGGTAACAGCTACTACATTATCTGTACTCAGAGAGTTATCACTGTGTTATCTGTGGTGTTACATAGGACTGCAGGTAACATCTACTACATTATCTGTACTCAGAGAGTTATCACTGTGTTATCTGTGGTGTTACATAGGACTGCAGGTAACATATACTACATTATCTGTACTCAGAGAGTTATCACTGTGTTATCTGTGGTGTTACATAGGACTGCAGGTAACATCTACTACATTATCTGTACTCAGAGAGTTATCACTGTGTGCTATCTGTGGTGTTACATAGGACTGCAGGTAACATATACTACATTATCTGTACTCAGAGAGTTATCACTGTGTTATCTGTGGTGTTACATAGGACTGCAGGTAACACCTACTACATTATCTGTACTCAGAGAGTTATCACTGTGTTAGCTGTGGTGTTACATAGGACTGCAGGTAACATCTACTACATTATCTGTACTCAGAGAGTTATCACTGTGTTATCTGTGGTGTTACATAGGACTGCAGGTAACATATACTACATTATCTGTACTCAGAGAGTTATCACTGTGTTATCTGTGGTGTTACATAGGACTGCAGGTAACATATACTACATTATCTGTACTCAGAGAGTTATCACTGTGTTATCTGTGGTGTTACATAGGACTGCAGGTAACACCTACTACATTATCTGTACTCAGAGAGTTATCACTGTGTTAGCTGTGGTGTTACATAGGACTGCAGGTAACATCTACTACATTATCTGTACTCAGAGAGTTATCACTGTGTTATCTGTGGTGTTACATAGGACTGCAGGTAACATCTACTACATTATCTGTACTCAGAGAGTTATCACTGTGTTATCTGTGGTGTTACATAGGACTGCAGGTAACATATACTACATTATCTGTACTCAGAGAGTTATCACTGTGTTATCTGTGGTGTTACATAGGACTGCAGGTAACACCTACTACATTATCTGTACTCAGAGAGTTATCACTGTGTTAGCTGTGGTGTTACATAGGACTGCAGGTAACATCTACTACATTATCTGTACTCAGAGAGTTATCACTGTGTATTATCTGTAGTGTTACATAGGACTGCAGGTAACATCTACTACATTATCTGTACTCAGAGAGTTATCACTGTGTATTATCTGTAGTGTTACATAGGACTGCAGGTAACATCTACTACATTATCTGTCCTCAGAGAGTTATCACTGTGTATTATCTGTAGTGTTACATAGGACTGCAGGTAACATCTACTACATTATCTGTACTGAGAGAGTTATCACTGTGTATTATCTGTAGTGTTACATAGGACTGTAGGTAACATCTACTACATTATCTGTACTCAGAGAGTTATCACTGTGTTATCTGTGGTGTTACATAGGACTGCAGGAAGCATCTACTACATTATCTGTAATCAGAGAGTTATCACTGTGTTATCTGTGGTGTTACATAGGACTGCAGGTAACATCTACTACATTATCTGTACTCAGAGAGTTATCACTGTGTGTTATCTGTGGTGTTACATAGGACTGCAGGTAACATCTACTACATTATCTGTACTCAGGGGGTAATCACTGTGTGTTATCTGTGGTGTTACATAGGACTGCAGGTAACATCTACTACATTATCTGTACTCAGAGAGTTATCACTGTGTGCTATCTGTGGTGTTACATAGGACTGCAGGTAACGTCTACATTATCTGTACTCAGAGAGTTATCACTGTGTTATCTGTGGTGTTACATAGGACTGCAGGTAACATCTACTACATTATCTGTACTCAGAGAATTATCACTGTGTTATCTGTGGGGTTACATAGGACTGCAGGTAACACCTATTACATTATCTGTACTCAGGGAGTTATCACTGTGTTATCTGTGGTGTTACATAGGACTGCAGGTAACAGCTACTACATTATCTGTACTCAGAGAGTTATCACTGTGTTATCTGTGGTGTTACATAGGACTGCAGGTAACATATACTACATTATCTGTACTCAGAGAGTTATCACTGTGTTATCTGTGGTGTTACATAGGACTGCAGGTAACACCTACTACATTATCTGTACTCAGAGAGTTATCACTGTGTGCTATCTGTGGTGTTACATAGGACTGCAGGTAACGTCTACATTATCTGTACTCAGAGAGTTATCAATGTGTTATCTGTGGTGTTACATAGGACTGCAGGTAACATCTACTACATTATCTGTACTCAGAGTTATCACTGTGTTATCTGTGGTGTTACATAGGACTGCAGGTAACACTACTACATTATCTGTACAAAGAGTTATCACTGTGTGTTATCTGTGGGGTTACATAGGACTGCAGGTAACATCTACTACATTATCTGTACTCAGGGGGTTATCACTGTGTTATCTGTGGTGTTACATAGGACTGCAGGTAACATCTACATTATCTGTACTCAGAGAGTTATCACTGTGTTATCTGTGGTGTTACATAGGACTGCAGGTAACATCTACTACATTATCTGTACTGAGAGAGTTATCACTGTGTGTTATCTGTGGTGTTACATAGGACTGCAGGTAACATCTACTACATTATCTGTACTGAGAGAGTTATCACTGTGTGTTATCTGTGGTGTTACATAGGACTGTAGGTAACATCTACTACATTATCTGTACTCAGATAGTTATCACTGTGTTATCTGTGGTGTTACATAGGACTGCAGGTAACATCTACTACATTATCTGTACTCAGAGAGTTATCACTGTGTTATCTGTGGTGTTACATAGGACTGCAGGAAGCATCTACTACATTATCTGTAATCAGAGAGTTATCACTGTGTTATCTGTGGTGTTACATAGGACTGCAGGTAACATCTACTACATTATCTGTAATCAGAGAGTTATCACTGTGTTATCTGTGGTGTTACATAGGACTGCAGGTAACATCTACTACATTATCTGTACTCAGAGAGTTATCACTGTGTGTTATCTGTGGTGTTACATAGGACTGCAGGTAACCTACTACATTATCTGTACTCAGGGGGTAATCACTGTGTGTTATCTGTGGTGTTACATAGGACTGCAGGTAACATCTACTACATTATCTGTACTCAGAGAGTTATCACTGTGTGCTATCTGTGGTGTTACATAGGACTGCAGGTAACGTCTACATTATCTGTACACAGAGAGTTATCACTGTGTTATCTGTGGTGTTACATAGGACTGCAGGTAACATCTACTACATTATCTGTACTCAGAGAATTATCACTGTGTTATCTGTGGGGTTACATAGGACTGCAGGTAACACCTATTACATTATCTGTACTCAGGGAGTTATCACTGTGTTATCTGTGGTGTTACATAGGACTGCAGGTAACAGCTACTACATTATCTGTACTCAGAGAGTTATCACTGTGTTATCTGTGGTGTTACATAGGACTGCAGGTAACATCTACTACATTATCTGTACTCAGAGAGTTATCACTTTGTTATCTGTGGTGTTACATAGGACTGCAGGTAACATATACTACATTATCTGTAATCAGAGAGTTATCACTGTGTTATCTGCGGTGTTACAAGGGACTGCAGGTAACATTTACTACATTATCTGTACTCAGAGAGTCATCACTGTGTTATCTGTGGTGTTACATAGGACTGCAGGTAACATCTACTACATTATCTGTACTCAGAGAATTATCACTGTGTTATCTGTGGTGTTACATAGGACTGCAGGTAACATCTACTTCATTATATGTACTCAGAGAGTTATCACTGTGTTATCTGTGGTAATACATAGGACTGCAGGTAACATATACTACATTATCTGTACTCAGAGAGTTATCACTGTGTTATCTGTGGTGTTACATAGGACTGCAGGTAACATCTACTACATTATCTGTATTCAGAGAGTTATCACTGTGTATTATCTGTGGTGTTACATAGGACTGCAGGTAACGTCTACATTATCTGTACTCAGAGAGTTATCACTGTGTGTTATCTGTGGTGTTACATAGGACTGCAGGTAACGTCTACATTATCTGTACTCAGAGAGTTATCACTGTGTGTTATCTGTGGCGTTACATAGGACTGCAGGAAACATCTACTACATTATCTGTACTCAGAGAGTTATCACTGTGTGTTATCTGTGGTGTTACATAGGACTGCAGGTATCAATTCCTGAAAGTTATCAGAGCACACAAACAGAGTTCAATGACAAATCCACCTCTGCTACATCTGTATTTTAAGAATGGTTTCCTACAGATTCTTTGTCATTCCGGATTGCAGATTGTAGATGGGTTTATACGGCTGTATTACGTTGCGTTAGTCGGGATGACGCGCAGCGCTGAATATCACCAGGGCTGAGGCCATACAACGCTCTTGCGGTCAGACTGAAGGTTCTTGCAGATGGTGTAACCTGGCGATTCTCAGCGTTTCATTAGCTTCGTGGAACGTGGCAGGATTTACGGTGGTAATTAATAGGTTATGATCAGGTCAGTGGCTGGGAGGCAGCGTATCAGCCAGGCTGTAAACTGCGCGCACCGGATGGGCACGGAGATATACGGCTTCCCAGAAACGCTTGTAAGGGACGAGGAATTTACAGAAAGTAAAATCAGCAGTGAACATAAAACTACAAGAAAATGTCCCCAGAATCACAACACGACAAAGTAGAAGGGAAACGACCGCAGACGCCGCCCGCCACACCCCGCCCCAAACTCCTACAGATGGAGAGACGTTCAAAATCCAAGTACAATCCACAGCTCCATATAAACGTATAACTAGAGACTCGCCCAATCCCAACACATGTACAGAAACTCACAGCAGCACAGATGATTTCAGGAGACAAGTGTGCTGATCTTGAGGGATGCTAAGATTGAAAATTACATAGTCGAGCATTATGTGTCCACATCACATGTGACTGACACACTGATATGGGGGTGTATGCAGCAGATACACTTTTATGGGGGTATCTGTGGCTAAAACTGTTATTTGGGTATTTGCAGTTGTCACACTGTTATGGGGAGATCTGTGGATGATACACTGTTATGGGGGATCTGTGGATGATACACTGTTATGGGGGATCTGTGGATGATACACTGTTATGGGGACATATGTGGATGATACACTGTTATGGGGATCTGTGGATGATACACTGTTATGGGGATCTGTGGATGATACACTGTTATGGGGATCTGTGGATGATACACTGTTATGAGGAAGGTAGAGTTTCTCTCATTCCTGCTGGGAAGTCAGGACGGGTGTGGTCGTGTCTGGACGGGTGTGGTCGTGTCTGGACGGGTGTGGTCGTGTCTGGACGGGTGTGGTCGTGTCTGGACGGGTGTGGTCGTGTCTGGACGGGTGTGGTCCTGTCTGGGCGGGTTTGGTCCTGTCTGGACGGGTGTGGTCATGTCTGCACTGGTGTGTCCGTGTCTGGACTGGTGTGGTTGTGTGCAGAGAAGCTCCTAGGACTCCAACATTCAGGCCCAGACCAGGGACTCTCCTTATACCATCAGCCCAGGTTTGTAACATCGTACCTGGGCTTGGAGAGGGCCCTGAAGGAGGCTCCATCCTAGGATGGAGCATCGGTCCTTCACCCTCTGGAACAGGCTGGTGGAGGGTGGAGAGACAAGCCAGCCGGCTATGTAAACACAGCCAGCCTCGGGGGAGAAGTCACCTCAGGGCTACAGTAATGTGGTCTCGGCTCCCTCCGAGACTGGGGCACCGCGAGAAGAGGACTGGAGAAGCCATCAGTTTCTCCCGGAGAGTGCCCAGCACCACCGGGGCCGGAACATCAGGGCTGCGGGGACGTCCTTGAATGGGTGTCGCTAAGGCCTGGAGAAGACACCACCACGTTCAGATCCTGCCTGGCGGCCCACATCCAGGAGTACCGTGACCTGGGTAAGTCCCTGCAGCGCCTCCGGGGGGAAATGGTAGTGGCCCAAGGCAGGGCGGCCAGGTCCTCTGGGGCGAGGAGGGCTCGCAGCAAAAAACAGGCGAAAAATATGGAGCGAGAAATAACGGAGATGGAGGAAAGACGCCAAGAAATTGTGTCCAGAGGATGTGCCTTAGCGGAAAAACTCAAAAACGATGACCGCTTTGCATAGATGGCGTCCTCTAGCACAAGAGAGAAAGGCAAAGAAAAACAGGATAAAGAAACAGTAACAGCCCCATCTGCACCAGTCTCCACCAGGTCCCCTCTGAGGGAGGAAAGTGACTCAGAGGTGCCGCCAGAGACTTGGGAGACCGGCAGCGAGAAGGAGGAGGAGGAGAGACCAAAAGTGGTAAAGAAGGTTGGAGGCTTATAATATCCATTTGCCTCCCACTTCGTCATCTGAAGGCAGCTCCGAGTCAGAGGACGAGCGTCCCCCGGGTGTGCTCACCCAGATCCGGGAGCTGGAATCCCCAGGGTCAATGCAGGGATTCTGCTTCGGTTCGGAGCTGCCCTCTGAGGCCGGCAAGAGGAAGAAGAGGAAGCGGAGGAAGAAAGCTGACACAGGACAGGTGAGGCTGGTATACCAACTGCAGTCTCCCCTGCACTCCGGACCAGAGAATATCTCGGTTCGGGGTGTAGATCCCGCAAAACCTCCAGTTTCGGCTTCTGTAGTGGTGCCGGAACGGGTAAGCGGGGAGGAAATCACGAGGCCAGGCAAAATGGCACCGGACGCCGTTCTCTGTAAAGGGGGCTGTGCTAGTGCTGTCGCGTTGGGGGGCATGGTCACAAGGCTGGTGGAAGGCGAGCCCCGGAACCTGGCAAATGGCGTGCATCAGAAGTCAGCAGAAGGGGCGGACCGGAAACCAACGGCGCGTCCCTGGGATTCAGCTGACCGGAAGTCAGCCAGCCATGCAACATCCGGGCCGGCTGATGAGACAGAGCAATGGTCAGCTGATGCCTCATACAGAGACGGAGCGGACAGGATCGTAAAGCAGGCCGGTAGCCACCGCTCTGTGGAAAGGGGGAGTGGCTCTGAAACCGCTGCCCAGGTTAGGGGCGGTTTAATATTAATTCCGCAGTTGACATTGCCACAAGGTTCTGTCAGAGATGTAACCCCTCCCACTTCAGTTGCTATGGACACCAATAATGCGGAGGGTAGCGTGGAGGTACCGCTCATAACATCTGGCGCTCCCTCAACAAAAGCACCTGATGATGCGGAGGAAAAAAATGGAGGAGTGGCTAAAGTAAAAGAGAAAAAGAATAACATTGAGCCAGACCTGGTTAGGAATGTGTCAAATGTAAATAAAGATGTGATGGGTGTTGGTGGTAGAATGTGTATAGGTGATAGGGCATCAACCAGGGGATTAGAGAGGTCGGGTGCTCCCTCTACTACTGCTCCCAGCAGTTCTTATGCTGGAGTCGTGGGGGGGACTACCGGCTCACGCTTCCTCATCCTCAGGCCCCAGGGACGGTAACTTGCAACAACGTCTCCTGGAGGCCTTAAGGGGAGGGAATCAGACCCTAATAGTAGGGGGTGTGCAGAGAGACCTATCCTTTTGGATAGAGAGGTATGGTCTGAATGCCTTCCGAGAGAAGAGGGGAGATCAATGGTCGCTCCCAACAACCGGGCCGGCTGCTTCCAGGAGGAATGTAGTACGTCTCCGGTGGCGTGGCAATGATGCGTGCCCTCCCAGAAAGAGTGTGGTGGAGCTGCTGCTGGAGATGGGCTTCAAGGCGAGTGACACCTTTGCCTTGATACGTACGGCTGAGTTTGACATCAGCTTTGTTCACTCGGGGGGGCCTTGAGGTCTTCTGGGGCAACTATGAGCTGATGAAAAGCCAGCCAGGCTGGTGGGATTTTGCTGGACAAGCAATATCCCGCCAGAATGGTCTCAAGAAGGTGACCGTTCTTACCCATAACGAGTCACTTTCTTGCGTTGACATCATGACCTGGTTGAGCAGATACGGCGAGGTGGCGGAGATGCCAAGGAAGAGCTTGGACGAATTTGGCATCTGGTCAGGGGCCAGGACGTTTATGGTCAAACTTAAACTTCTGGAGCAAACTGTGTCCCACATTCCATCCTCCGCTTTTCTTTGGAGGGATCGTATCCTGGTCTTCTACCAGGGGCAACAGAAGCTGTGTCACCGGTGTGGCGACCCTTCACACTTGAGCGTGGTCTGCCCTGTGTAGAAGTGCGCTCATTGTGGAGGGGTAGGCCATCTGGCTGCATCGTGTGATGAGATTAGGTGCCATCTGTGTGGTGACCTAGGTCACCCGTTCAGTAGGTGTCCTCGGTCTGTGGTCAATGCTGTCTCCAAATCTGTAGAGTAAGAAAGTGGGGTGGCTTCTGCAGGTGAGAAGGCATGTGGAGACGGCGGAGCCCAACGGCAAGTGAAGAATACCAAGAGAGGCCCCCCTTCTTACCAGCGGAGGTTGGAGAAAAGGAGAAAGTAAAGGGAGCGGAGAGAAGCCCAGGCAACTGGGGTGATCTCTGGCCCTGACCTGGACCCTGCCCCAGAAACAGATGCCCTTGGGGAGACCGATCTGAATGAGGAGATCAGGAGGATCCGGAGAGAGCGAGTGGCTGAAGACTCCCAGTCCTCCCAATATGAAAGTGTTAGTGAGGAGGAGAGGGTTCAGCCTAAAGAAAAAGGGACACAGGGAAAGAACATAAAAGAGCCAAGAACATCTGGCTCTGCCCTGACCATGGAAGGCAGGACCTGCAGCCCTATGGGTCTCTCCCCCAACCGCTACCAATCCCTCGTGAATATTCCAGCTCCTCAAAGCGAGGAGGAGGGTGAGGTAGGGGTCTCTAGGGATGCTGAACCCTCTCCCTTGCTTGGTGCACTGGCCTCAGGGGTGGGGGTTTCCCTGGAGTCGGAGGATAAGGAAGGGAAGGCAAACTGTCCAGAAGATATGGACTCTTCTGTTTCTAAAAAAAGAGGAAAGGGGAACAATTCTGAGGGCTCCTCCTCAGACAAAGAAAAGCAGGGTGGGAAGAGGAAATCCGTCTAACTCTATCATCTTAGATGGCGGCACCGATTAACGTTGCCAGCATTAAGTCTGATACGGCTAGATTTGCAGCCTTTGATTTTCTTGGCCGTGTTGAAGCCGACATTTTGTTTTTGCAGGAGACCAGGCTGTCACTTTTGGCAGACGTTGTAAAATCTATGAGGGAGTGGCGACGCGGGCCCTCCTACTGGTCTCTTGCGGCTGAGCCCTATAGCGGAGTGGCGGTTCTTTTCACCGCACCGGTAACATGCCGACGGATGATTGAGTTAGAAATGGGGAGGTGCTTGATCTTAGATGTCCTCATGAGGGGGCAAGAACAAAGATTAATTAATATCTATGGCCCCCAGACCAAGTGGGACAAGAAAAGCCTCTTCATGAGAATAGTCATCTTTGGAGGGGATTTTAATACTGTCGTTAGACCCCGAGACAGAGGAGGTTCCAGAGATAGACTGGCTTATGATAATGTGGCAATAAATAGCATAGTTAGCGATGCTCGCCTGGTGGATATCCACATCAGGCATACCCCAGGCCACTCGGGTTTCACCTATCGTAGAGGTAGTTGTAGGTCTAGGATAGACAGGTTTTTTTTGAAGGAGGAAGCCATCTCTTCACCAGTGTCCGTTGTTGAGGTGGAGTTCTCCGATCACTGTATGATTATTTTCTCTTTGAACATTGCAGAGTCCCTCCAGATGGGAAGAGGTATATGGAGGCTGAATTCTACTCTCTTGGAAGAAGCGGAGATAAGACAGGCCTTTGAGGATTTTCTTCAGAGCCAGGTACCTTTGTTGGATCTCAGTGGTACTAAGACTGAGTGGTGGGAGTTGTTTAAAGTCCGGGTGGCAGGATTTTTCCGCAGGCTCTCCATGAAGTGTCTGCCTCCCCATGAAGTGTCTGCCTCCCCATGAGGTTTCTGCCTCCCCATGAAGTGTCAGTCTCACCATGAAGTGTCTGCCTCCCCATGAAGTGTCTGCCTCCCCATGAAGTGTCTGCCTCCCCATGAAGTGTCTGCCTCCCCATGAAGTGTCTGCCTCCCCATGAAGTTTCTGCCTCCCCATGAAGTGTCAGCCTCCCCATGAAGTGTCTGCCTCCCCATGAAGTGTCTGCCTCCCCATGAAGTGTCTGCCTCCCCATGAAGTGTCAGTCTCTCCATGAAGTGTCAGTCTCCCCATGAAGTGTCTGCCTCCCCATGAAGTGTCTGCCTCCCCATGAAGTGTCAGTTTTCCGGAGTCTCCTGCACATCTGCAGACCAGACAATGTTACATTTCTTTTCTTTATCAACATAAAGGTAAATATAACACATAAATAATTGTACCATGAAAAGTTCTGCAACTTTGTGTTTCAATTCTTCTTCGTTTTCAAAGTTTCTTCTATCTGTCAGTTATGGGAACTCTCATTGTTTATCATCAGAGGCTGAAAACCTGTCCTAATCTCACTCTGCTGCCCACCGCTTTGGGGTTGTTCCAATGTATCAGCGTAGGTAAGAGCTCTTAGCCTGGAGTCCAGGACCGAATAGAAATTCTTGCTGCAGCTGTTTTTAGCTGCCAGAGGATTGTCTACACGGATACAAGTTGGCAAACTCTCCGCTGTGTGCGCTGCTCGAAGTCAGGATTGCTTTTTATCCTCAGAATACAACCATTGAATGTTTCAATACATTGACAGCAAGCAGAAATCTTGAAACACAAATTATATTGGAAATTTGCAGAACTTTTCATTCTACAATGATGACCTGTAAAAAAAAAAATTTTTATAGATTTAACTCTGGATCAATTCAGAAATCTTTGCTTGCTGTCAGTGGATGGAGATAGAAGTGGTAGCAGAATACTTATACAGAAGTAATCTTTCCTACAACTGAGGGTTTGTTACAATTGTATGCAGTCTAGACAACCATCTGTAAACTAAATTAGCAGCACAAATCTCCTATCCCGATAGTTGTTACAATGTATCAGTGCAGGTGAAATGTATCAGTCAGGAATCCAGACTGTTTAGCTCAAAGAGGATTGTCTAGACTGGATACAAATGTAACAAAGCCTCAGCTGTGAGAAGCTGTACAGCATCTATAATCAAGAATGTTCCATTTTACTAACAGCAAGCAGAGATATTAAAAATGGTGAGGAATTCAATCAAAACGTCTATTAGTAGAGTGTAGAACTTTTCTTTCTACATAAAGTTTTGACTGGACCGGTCCTATTAAGAATAATTATATTTCCACCCACAGCAAAGCTGGTATCCAGAATTTATCCATACTATTGTTTATATCTACAGGTTGAAAAGAGGCAAAATACTTCTCACAGCTGAGGGTTTGTTACAACTGTATTTAGTCCAGATAATCCCCTTTGAGATAAAAACATCAGCAGCTCAAATATGTCTCTCTTCTGATTTCTTTGTTACAAGACTTGTATTAAATGTATCAGTCTGGAGTCCTGACCGTTTACCTCACAGAGCATTGTCCAGACTGGATACAATTGTAACAAACCATCAGCTGTGAGAAGTATTAGATCAGGAGGGGTTTTCATCCTCTTGATATAAACAAGAATGTACCCATTCACTGACAGCAGGCAGAGATCTTGAAAACAGTGAGGAATTTAAACAGCAAGTATGTTAGAAAGTTGCCAAACTTTTCATTCTACAATGATTAAGCTTCATAGAAGACGGGATTGGCCCATTAAAGGGGTCTCCGCTTTGGACAGTCCATATTATTAGAATAGACAATAAGCAGATCACATACGATCCCCCAGCGATCAGCTGTAATCTGTAGGTAAACCTTGTAGTAAGTGTTCAATTTCCCTGCAGCGCCACCACAGGAGAAATGAAGTATTACACAGTGTCCATTTATATCGAGGTGTTGTCTGTCTAATACAGGACAGGACGGGTCCTCCAGAGACGCTCCATGTAACCCGCTCTCCAAGAGATGAGGATCCTGAACAGCGGACCCCACAATATTAACTCAGAATTCCCTAATGGGGTGTATGACAATGGGTTTTCTAAACTGGACAATCCCTTTAAGTGTAAGTGCTCGATGCATGATGTAGGGACCGTGTAGCATCGTGTTGATTTTCTGCCTACGTTTAGCGTCTGGTGTCTGTGATGTAGCAGAGCTGGGAGCGCGGGGCAAAGTCTGGATCGGCAGCGTTATCACATGGCGCTCCGACGTCCGGGCGCAAAGATTTCTCAGAAGATGCGATATCCACAATGTCCTACTTTCATCTCGGTATCCGTGACCAAATTGAAATGAAATGCAATTGTGCTGCGGCTGTGCGCTCCTCTCCATCAGCCGCCCCGCGCTCCCCGGGGACCTCCTAATTTAATCGCTTGCTGTTGGTAACTTCATTAGACCTGCCAGCGATCCCCTCATTGTACGGCCCGAGGATTCTGGGAATGGCGGCTGACGCCCCTCCTGGGGATTTTACACACAGTCAACCGACACTTATAGCTGGAACTTTGCGATTTTTTTCTGCCTGGTCAGGGAATTTTATTTTTATCTCCTGTCGGCGTTTTCGGAGGGTCCTGGTTACTGCTTACATCTGTGCTTCGTGCCGCACTTTAATTCACTCAGAATCTGTCAGCGCAAGAGGAGGCGGCTTGTAGGGAGGAGGCATCGAGATGTCAGCTCCTTGTCTCTTCTTCTTGGCAGAGGTCACGTTAACGCTTCAGATATTTACGGAAATGTACCTTGCGCCGAGCGGAGACCCTCGACGGGTGCTCAGGAAACGGCGGTTATTTTCAAGCCGATGTAAAGATGAAGCAGAATGTATTGTAACAAACTTGAAGAAGAGCGAAATTCAGGAGTCAGTTTATTATACCAAAGGTTAGAGCAGAGTTTATCATGCAAAACGCTGGAGCAGAATTTAGTGCAGCAAAATTAAAATAAGAGTTTTGTAGTGAAACTTATAAGCAGAGTTTATTGTAGTAACATTTTGGAGCAGAGCGGCGTTTTGCGCGCGCAAAAGGCACTTAACAGCTCCGTGTGTCATCAGATAGGATGCGCGGCTGCGTGATTTTCGCGCAGCCGCCATCATTATGTTTGGATGTTTGTAGCACGTGGTGCTTTTCTGTTTTCATTCATCCTTTTCACTGCTGTTGCGCGAATCACGCGCGTCCCACGGAAGTGCTTCCCTGTGCTGCGCGTGATTTTCACACACCCATTGATTTCAATGGGTGCGTGATGCGCGAAATACGCACAAAGAACGGACATGTCGTGAGTTTTACGCAGCGGACACACAATGGGTGAAAATCACGGACTGTCTGCACGGCCTCATAGACCAGCATAGGTCCGTGCGAGGCGCGTTGCACGGACGTATATCACAATAAGTAAAAGATATGTGGTCATTAAGTGTAAAAAATAATTAATTTTGTGTCGCCAAATTCCGAGAGCCGTAACTTCTTTATTTTTCCGTCGATTACGCGGTATGAGGGCTTATTCTTTGCGGGATAAGCTGTGGTTTTTAATAATACCATTTTGGGGTACATGCGACGGTTTGATCACTATTTATGGTGACCAAAAATAGACATTCTGGCGTTTACATTTTATTTTTTTACGCCGTTCACCGTGCGGGTGAAATAACGATATATTGTAATAGCTCAGACTTTTACGGACGCGGCAATACCACTTATGTTTATTTATTTATTTTTCTACTATGCTCTAGGGGGGAAAATGTTTTTTTTTTAAACTTTTAATATTTAATATTTTTTTTTTACATTAAAAACAAACTTTATTTAACTCATTTTTACTTTTTTTATTAGTCCCCCGAGGGGCCTTCATTAAGCCTCCAGGCAGCCATAGCAACCATCGCCCCCCGCGTTTGCATTGTGGGGGGTACGATGAGCTGTTAGAGGGGGTCGTCCTGCTCTTTTTAACTATTTAAATGCCGCGGTCGCTATTGACATTTAAATCCTGCTCTTTACTGTCAAGTGTCGGCTGTAACATACAGCCGACACCGGCATCGTATGGCGCGGGTTCACTCCTTGAGCCCGCTCCATACTTGCCCTACCCGACTTTGATGTATGGATACGTCAAATGTCGGGAAGGGGTTAAAATAAAGACGTGAAATTGTGAAAAAAAAATTTATTATATTTGTTACATAAAAACAACAAAATGTAGACAAATTCGAAATTTCCACGACCGTGATAACCCGGAGGATTTATTTAGCAGGTTATTTGGTGTGAACAGTAAACAAAATAATCCCAAAAAATAGAATTATTTTATTAATTACACACAAATACTGCAAATATCGACCCCAAAATGGCGGCTACGAACGCTCAGATGCCCCCCCACATATAACAAGGCCTCACGCAGCCTCATCAATAAACAGATTAAGGGAATGTTCACACGCAGCGTTTTTACGCCTCGAATTACGTCTGAAAAAAACGCCCCTAATACGGCTACAAACGTCTGCCCATTGCTTTCAATGTTCTGTTCCCACGAGCCTTTATTTTACGTGTGGCTGTCAAAATACGGCGCGTAAAATGACGGCTCGTCAAAAGAAGTGCATGTCACTTCTTGGGACGTTTTTGGAGCCGTTTTTCATTGACTCCATTGAAAACAGCTCCAATTACGTCCGTAAGAAACACCGCCTGAAAACAGCTCCGTAATTTCAGACGTATTTTGCGTTTGCGTGTGAACATACCCTTAGGGTATGTTCACACGCTTACTAAGAAACGTCTGAAAATACGGAGCTGTTTTCAAGGGAAAACAGCTCCTGATTTTCAGCCGTTTTTGAGCCACTTGCGATTTTCGCTGCGTTTTTTACGGCCGTTTTTGGAGCTGTTTTCTACAGTCAATGAAAAACGGCTCCAAAAACGGCCCAAAAAGGGACGTGCACTTCTTTTTCGCGGCTGTTTTTTTACGCGGCCGTTTTTCAAAACCGCCGCGCCAAAAAATGGCCCGTCGGAACAGAACGTCATTTTTCCTATTCAAATCAATAAGCAGATGTTTGGAGGCGTTCTGCATCCGATTTTTCGGGCGTTTACGGCCCGAAAAATGGCCGAACATAGGCCGTGTGAACATACCCTGATTTGTCGGATATAACGGGATTCCTACAATCCACAATTCTTTAGTCTGTAATTCCTGATAAATCTTCTAGAGATAATAAAAGTTCGATATCAGATAAGCAATAAAATAATATAATTGCTAAAGTACACACGCCCTCTGCTCAGAAGAAAGTCTACGTAAAGAGCGCCACTGTTGTGCACAGGTTGTGTTTGGTATTGCAGCTCAGCCCTAATGACATGAATACTGTACTAACCCCTCTGGCCCGTAGCACTGTCGACCTTACTGGCGCCCCACTCCCCTATCTCGGCTCCTGATGCTCGGCGCCCCGTTCTCTCCTGCTGGATCCGCTGTTTGGCACATGATCACACGAGGACTCCTGGTTCTTAAAGGCGCAGCGCATGCCATATCATCTTTTCCTCCAGCCTATCCGGTTTCTTCGCAGACTATAGGACCCTTCCTCCATCCCCTTTCTGAGCTCTTAGATGATTGTGCTCTCTGACTGTTAGTCACATACTATATCTTTTACTTGGTTTTAATACGGCTTGTCCCTTGACTACGTGTCTTGTCTGCTGCCTGCCTGCCCTGACTAATAATCCATCACCATCCTGTCCTAACCCCAACTCACCTCATCCCGTCATATCCCATCTTATCCCATAATAATCCATCACCATCCTGTCCTAACCCCAACTCACCTCATCCCGTCATATCCCATCTTATCCCATAATAATCCATCACCATCCTGTCCTAACCCCAACTCACCTCATCCCGTCATATCCCATTTTATCCATCACCATCCTGTCCTAACCCCAACTCACCTCATCCCGTCATATCCCATTTTATCCATCACCATCCTGTCCTAACCCCAACTCACCTCATCCCGTCATATCCCATCTTATCCCATAATAATCCATCACCATCCTGTCCTAACCCCAACTCACCTCATCCCGTCATAACCCATCTTATCCCATCCCATCCTATCATATATTGTCCTATACCATCCCATCCTGTCATATCCAATTCTCTTTCATCCCATCCCATCATATCATATCCTGTCCTATTTTTTCCCATCCTAACCATTCCTATCAAATCCCATTTTATACCATCACCATCCTGTCCTATCTTAACCCACCTCATCATATCCCATCCTATTCCATCCCATCCTATCCCATCCCATCCTATTCCATCCCATACTATTCCATCCACTCCTATATTGTCCTATACCATCCTATCCTGTCATATCCCATTCTCTTCCATACCATCCCATCTAATCCTATCCTGTCCTATCATATACCGTCCCATCCAATTCCATCCTATTCTTTCCCATCCTATCCATTCCTATCAAATCCCATTTTATACCATCACCATCTTGTCCTATCCTAACCCACCTCATCCCATCCCATCCTATTCTATTCCACTTTACCCTCACCGCTACTTTTCATCCCCATCCACTATTATCCTATATACTCCCATTCCATCCATTACCATCTCACCCTGTCCTATCTTATCCTACTGTAATCTACCTGTATCTAATCCCACACAATCCAGCCCCATGTCCTAATACATCCTCTCTCATCTTGTATTACCGTATCCACCTTACTGCATCTAATCCCATCCGATCGTATCCTCTCCCCTCCCGGCCCATCTCACCCTATGTAAAGAAGAGGCTGGACGGCAGCACGGAGGGCTTAAAGGAACAGTGTCATCAGAAATTATTTTTTTATATGTTAAAGATGTTAGTGCTTTATTAAAAACTTTTATATTTATTTGTGTGTTTGTGTTTTACTTTTTCTTATTTTTACACTTTTTCTTCCCTATGGGGGCTGCCATTTTTTGTTCCATTTCTGTGTGTGTCGATTAACGACACATACAGACATGGAATACGGCAGCCACAGTCCCATAGGGACTGCGAACGGCTCCCGTCCCATTGACTGCAGTGTACGGCGTATGTGTGGGAACTGCGCATGCGCCGCTCCCACACAGTCCTATTCGAAATTGGCGCTGTCCGGCGCCATTTTCCTGTGGACCGGAAGTCGCGGCCGGACAGTAATATTACTACTTCCGGTCGCGGCTTCCGGATTTCTGCACTTGCACCAGCGGCAGCAAACGGAGCGGACGGGCCGGAGGGAGCCGCGGCGGCAGGAGCAGGTAAGAGATTTCAATGTATCTTCGTGTTTGTGTGTGTTTACTACTGTATGTAAACCTACTACACTGTGGGTTAGCTCAAAAAATGGCGACACACAGTGTAGGAGGTTACACCGTTCAAACCCCTCGTTTATCCCGGCACTAGCCAGGATAAAGGAGGGGGGGATGCTGAGAGCTCACTAGAGCGAGGGCTGTTAACCCAATGTTGCAATGCTGCAATTTTGGGAACAGCTCCATCTAGTGACCAAAAATGGGTAGTATTATAAATTAGAAATAATTTATAATATTTCCTGGACTCGTGCAAAAAAATAAATAAAAATTTGAACAATGTTTAACCACCCACACACTAAATGTTTAATTTTAAAAAAAAAAACATGTTTTTCTGGCAACACATTCCCTTTAAGGGGAAGCCTCCATGACTGCCATAGGAGGGAAGAGAACCAATAGGGGATGAGGTAGTTGGGAGAGGGGAGGGGACGGGGGGAGTTGTCTGTTCTTCCCGCTGTTTTCGGCATTGAGCCGGAAGCAGCGGGAGGAACAACAGGTAGTTAGCTGAGCTCCCACTGTTGGTTTTCTTACCTCCCGTGGCAGTGTTAGAATGGCTTCCCCGGCCGCATTGCTTGAGCAGCTGCAGGCTGCAGCGGCGTTTCATGATCCGGGCTGGCTGGAGGAAACAGTTGCAGGGCTGGCCCGGATCCCTCAGGCAGGCCCGTCGCGCTCTTTGTCGGCAGCCGGCAGGGAGGCGCCCCCTTCCCCCACTCTTTTAACGGACGGTAATGTCACCACAGCAGGGGGAGAGATAATCCCCGCGGCCCCTGCTATAATAAAGCAGGTGGCGTCGTCGGGAGCGGTGGCTCAGGCCAGGTCACCACGCCGCTCTCGGCGGTCCCGTCCACCAGAGCGTTTGAGCCCAGACATGGCCCCGCGGGCTCGGCGTCGCAGGGGGAGCCCTTCTAAGGACGCTGCAGGCCAGGTTGCGGGGATGGGCGCCTCTTCCCAGGGCCTGCGTCCTGGCAGGAATCCCCAGCCGCGACGGGGCTTGGCGGCTAACAGGGAGTCGCAGGCCGGGCTCCCGATCACACCCCCGCCTTCAGCCACAGTATGCAGTGTGCAATCCACGGCCGCCCCGCATGGTGATGTACCGGCCAGGGGGCAGGCTGCTTCGAGATCGTCGGGGAGGACGACAAGATCAACGCCGACGTCGAGGCAACAAGTTCGGTCGGAGGTTTGGATCCCTACAGTCGGGCGGCAGGTGGCCGGCCCTTCGGTCAGCATGTCGGGGTCTCCATGTCGTAGATGTCGGTGTGAGAACCAGTCAGCACCAAGAGAAGATTTGGAAGATGGAGAGCTGGATGAGACGCAGCGCGGTCAGGATTTTCCGGCTGGCGGGAATACAGCGCCTGGGCAGCCCGGTGAATGTGTAACTCCAACGTTACCGTATCCAGCAATTTTCATGTCGGGTTGTGAGGGGGGGTTAGCAAGCGCGGAAGTTGCGGCTGTTGATAGTGGTGTAGTCGGGCGCGATGGCTTAGCTGATTTGGTGGGCTGTTTGCGCGAGTTAGTGGGGCGTTTAGATAGGGCAGCGGCCCCTGTAGTTCCTGTAGTGTCCCCGGCGGTGGTATGGGAAGGTCAGCGTGATGTATTGCCGCGGTCCGTGGGTAGTAATGTTGCGGGGGTGTCAAGAGAAGCGGTAGCGGTGTCGGTTCAAACTGAGGCGCAGAAGGATGGGGATAGAATTAGGCTTGATGATCGCGCACGGGGGGAGGTGTATGTCTGTTTTGAAGGCCCGTTAGGTGCTCACTTGAAGCAGGAAGTGAGGGACCGTATTTGGAATGATGAATATGTGGAGATATTTTCTCTTCTGCCGCTTGCAAAGTTCAATTTGGATAAAAGCAAGCGGGACGAGAGTAAAAAAGAGGAGGAGGAACGCCGGCGGTATAGGCTTATTCCGCAGACGTTCGTGAACTGGTCGCAAGCTTTTGCTATTCTGGCGAGCGTGATCGGGGAGAAGGCGCCGGAAAACTGCTCGGCGTTGTTCTGTTATTTCGATGCCATTGGAGAGGCGTATAGGGCGTATGGTGGGCAGGCGTGGTTGAGGTATGATGAGCAATTTCGGCAGCGAAAAGCGGTTCGGCCGGCGATCCGGTGGGATCAAAAAGATATTGCGCTGTGGTTAAGGGTTACGGCCCCAGTTAAGCAGTCCTTTCCCGGGAGCGTTGGCCAAGGAGGTCAGTCGGGTCAGTCCGGACAGGGTTCAGCTTCAAAGCTGGGTTTCTGCTGGCAGTTCAATGAGGGCCAGTGTAAGTTCGGGGCCGCATGCAAATTTAAACATGTCTGTTCGGAGTGTAACGGGTCCTCTCATGGGGCCGCAAAATGTATGCGAAAAGGGAAACGGTCAGGTCCTCGTTCCTCCTCCGCTGGTCAAGGGTCGGTCTCCAGTGAGGGTGGAAAGAATGGCATTGTATCTAGCTGAATATCCGGATAGGGCTGCGGCCAAGTTAATTTGGGAGGGGTTTTCGTTTGGTTTTGTTATTCCTCCGTATGAGGTGCCGGTTACGCGGCGTAATCTTAAGTCGGCTTATTTGCACTCGTCGGTGGTTTCAGAAAAATTGTTAAAAGAAGTTTCGTTGGGGCGCATGGCCGGTCCTTTTGTCGAGCCTCCGGTTGGGGATTTGGTTGTATCCCCCTTGGGAATCGTGCCGAAACGGGAGCCACATAAATTCCGTTTGATTCACCATTTGTCGTTTCCCAGGGGAGCGTCGGTTAATGAGGGGATAGATCATGATTTATGCTCGGTGGTGTACACGTCATTTGACAGAGCGGTGGCGTTGGTGCGAGAGGCGGGACAAGGGGCGTTGCTGGCAAAAACAGACATTGAGGCGGCTTTTCGTTTGCTGCCTGTACATCCAGAAAGCCAACGGCTGTTGGGTTGCTTCTGGAACGGGGGGTTTTACGTCGACAGGTGTCTTCCAATGGGGTGTTCTCTTTCATGCGCATACTTTGAGGCGTTTAGTAGTTTCGTGGAATGGGTGACGAAGGGTGTAGCGGGGGTGGACTCGTTGATACACTATCTGGATGACTTTTTGTGTGTTGGCCCTGGCGGTTCTTCGGTGTGTGGTAACCTATTGTATTGCTTGCAGAAGGTTGCGGGGGATTTCGGGATTCCGTTGGCACCGGAAAAAACTGAGGGCCCAGTTTCCACCATCTGTTTTTTAGGGATCGCGATTGATTCAGGCGCTATGGAGTGCAGGCTGCCTGAGGATAAATTACGTCCATTGAGGCAGGAGGTGAGGCGGGCCTGCCGACTGAAAAATATTACGTTGCGCGAACTCCAGTCGCTGCTGGGGAAGTTGAACTTTGCCTGTAGGATTATGCCAATGGGCAGGATTTTTAGTAGGCGCTTGGCGGCAGCGACGGCGGGTATCAGGGCTTCCCATCATTTTCTGAGGCTTGGTGGGGAACACAAGGCAGACCTGCAGGTATGGGATGAGTTCCTTGGGCAGTATAATGGTAGATCGTTGTGGATGTCCCCGGTGCAAGAAATGAGTGACGTGGAGTTGTTTACGGATGCGGCAGGGTCCGGGGGTTTTGGCGCATATGCGGGGGGTCAATGGTGTGTGGGGAGCTGGCCGGACAGCTGGGTGAGCAGTGGGCTGACACGAAATCTGGCCCTGCTCGAGCTGTTTCCCATCATGGTTGCAGCGACCATTTGGGGGGACAGGCTCAGGGATAAAAAGGTTCGTTTTCATTGTGATAACATGGGAGTGGTGTTAGCAATTAACAACTTATCGGCATCATCTCCACCGGTGGTTCAGGTGCTGCGTCATCTAGTGTTGTTGTGCTTGTCGTTGAACGCATGGGTGGTGGCGGTGCATGTGCCAGGGGTGTCCAACTGTATTGCTGATGCTCTTTCTCGCTCACAGTGGGATCGCTTTCGTCAATTGGCACCGGGAGCGGATGCGTCCGGCTTGGCGTGCCCGGAACATCTCTGGGAGCTGGTTTCGGTCCCGTGGAAGGGTTGATTGAGCGGTCGCTGGCTAAGGCGACTTGGAACGCTTATTCGGCTTGTTGGCAGCAATGGGAGGAGTGGGTAAGAGTATTGGGCAACGTCTGTACGGAGCAAGACAGGTTGGTGGCATTGTTGTATTGGTTGGGTGATGCTTGGGAGGCGGGGTTTTCGCTGGCTAAGGTAAATCGTTTCGTGGCAGGTCTGGCGTTCGGTCTCAAATTACGGGGTTTTCATGATGTATCCAAGCATTTTCTAGTGAAGCAGGCGTTGAAAGGATTGCGGAGAGGCAGGGCGGAAGCGGATCAGAGGCGACCGGTGTCTTTTGCCCTCCTTGGTTCACTGGGCGCATCGCTGGGGGCGGTGTGCAAGTCACCTTATGAGGTAGAGTTGTTTAGGTTGGCTTTTTCCCTTGCGTTTTTTGGGGCGCTCCGGATAGGGGAGTTGGTCTCTCCTAGTAAGGCTAAGGCTGGGGGGTTGCGACAGGCGGATGTTGGTCTCTATCGGGATAGACTTGAGTTGTTGGTGCGGCGGTCTAAGACTGATCAGTTGGGTCGCGGTAAGCGGATAGTGTTGTTTGCTCTCCCTGGTTCAATGATGTGTCCGGTCGCTTGCATGGGTGCGTTCAGGCCGGTGGGAGGGGTGCCGGAGGCGCCATTGCTCCGTCATGAGAATGGCGCGTTTTTGTCTAAGTATCAATTTGATGCAATATTCAGAAAATGCTTGGCTGTAGTTGGGGTGGGGGACGGGTGCTACTCGTCTCACTCGTTCAGAATTGGCGCGGCTACGGAAGCTGGGCGTTGGGGATTGGATGATGAGGGTGTGCGGCGGATTGGCCGCTGGGAGTCCAATAGGTTTAGGTCTTACGTGCGCCCTCATTTGTTATAATTTGTATGTTGTTTCTGATGATATGTGAGTTTCTTGGCCTTTCTTTCAGATCATCGCCCATGTTTGGTCTGGCTGTTAGGACATTCTTTTGTGCACTGGGGGGCACTGCGGGCGGATGTGCGCCCTGATGGCCGCCAGCTTCGCATTCCGCGTCAGGATGCGGTGTTACATTGGTTGGGATTTCGAGGTGTGTTATGGAGCCGGGTATTGGCCGAGTTTCAAACATATGCTCGCCTGGATAGAGTCCCGGAGGTTTTGGTGTTACATGTTGGGGGGAATGATCTAGGGGTACGCCCCTTTCGTGAGCTAGTGCGGGATATAAAGCATGATTTGCTGTGTTTGTGGGCGTCTCATCCGTCCTTGGTGATTGTTTGGTCGGACATAGTTCCGAGGAAGGCTTGGCGCCTGGCACGGTCAGTGGAAAGGGTCAACAAGGCCCGCATTAAGGTGAATCGGGCGGTGTCACGATTCGTTGCTAAGAATGGGGGCATTTGTGTTCGTCACAGGGATCTGGAGTCCGGGGTTGGGAACTATTGGCGTAGTGATGGGGTGCATTTGACCGAGGTTGGAATTGATCTGTGGAACTTGGCCTTAGCAGAAGGAATTGAGAGGGCGGTGGTGGTGTGGAGGAACTCACAGGCTTAAGGTAGTCAAGGCCTGTTTCGCTGTGGCGGGGGGAGTCCTTGAGGTTGGTCAGTACAAAATGGTGGGGGGGTCGCATCGGGGGTATGCGTCCCCCAAAACGGTAGATCATTTGAAGACTTCATAGGGTGTTACCCCTTTGAAGTGGTCTTCTGGTGGAAAGTATATCATTTGAAGACTTCATCGGGTGTTATCCCTTTGAAGTGGTCTTCTGGTGGTTGGAGCCATCTGCAGAGGTGAGCGGTGCTTCCGAGCTGGTTTACGGCTGGAGGTAAAGAGTTTGGTGGTGGTTTGCAGATGGCTAATTTAAAAGGAAAAAGATTCGGTTTTAAAATGGCTTCAAGGACTTCCCCTGCTCTGTTAAAGTATTAAAATATGTTTATGGTTAATTCTGATTCTGACCCATGTTGGGTCATGTGAATTGGAAGTGGAGTTATCCGAATGTTTCGGATTAAATTGCATTTAAATAATGTAAATAAATAAACGGCTGCTGTGGTCAATTTCATATCCAACCTCGGTTGTCACGTGTCGTTATTGGGAGATGGGCAGGAAAAAAGGGGAACAGGTTCATTAGGTAAAACATGGCATGACTCTACTTAGGCCAGTCATGCATCGCTCTGCTATTATGTCCTACCTCATCTTCATTTCCTATCATCACCTTCTGATGTAAGAGATTGGAGAATAAATACTAATAATATGGACGCAGCGCCCCACTATAAAGTCATGTGATAGAGTTACTGAGCTGCCCCATGTTCCCGCGTCCTGCAATCACTCATATTCCTGGATGGTCATCGCGTTGAGGACCCGGCTCCGGCACCGGTGAATCTGCTCTACTGAGGCCGAGGACGTCGGAGCTTTGAGGTAAATCAATAAAACTGCTAAAGAGAGTAAAGATGTCACCTCTGCTGAATTATCGAATATTATGTCAGAAAATATTCCTTGTGTTTCTCTGGTCCAGTTATTTACAACATCTTCATATCAGATCAACCGGCGATGATGAGAGGAAGAGACAATATGAATCCAGACGCAGAATTTCTTACCCAAGTAAAAGTGTATGAGCCCATGTACGACAGAGCACCCTAATGCTTATATTATATGGTCCTTGGTGACCCTGGAGCCCTAAATCAGTATCTAACTGAGCCTTTGTATAATAATATAGTGCTAGCTGTAGTGACTGACGCAATGATCGAGGGCCCGGTGACCCAATGATCGAGGGCCCGGTGACCCATCATATATTGTCCAGTCCTGGTTCCTATTGACTCAGTCGGCTGTTCCTGGTGGGCCGGTGTCTTGCCATTCTCACCTAGTAATCCAATGTAGTGGTCATACCTAGTCATCCAAGGATGTAGTGGTCATACCTGGTCATCCAATGATGTAGTGGTCATACCTTGTCATCAATGATGTAGTGGTCATACCTGGTCATCCAATGAAGTAGTGGTATGGGGTCTGGTCTGTATTTAGAGGGTCTGGTTTGGGGGACTGTATTTATGGGGTCTTGTGTGGGGTCTGTATTTAGGTGGTTTGGTTGACTGTATTCATGGGGTCTGGTTTGGGGACTGTATTTATGGGGTCTGGTTTGGGGACTGTATTTAGGGGTCTGGTCTGTATTTAGGAAGTTTGGTGTATGTATTAGTTTAAGGGGTCTGGGGTCTGTAGCCTGTATCAGTTTAAGGGGTTTAGGGTCTGTATATTTAGGGGTCTGTGTTAGTTTAAGGGGTCTGGGGTCTGTGTTAGTTTAACGTCTGGGGTCTGTATTAGTTTAACGTCTGGGGTCTGTATTAGTTTAACGTCTGGGGTCTGTATTAGTTTATGGGGCCTGTATTTAGGGGGCTTGTTCTAGGGTCTGTATTAGTTTAGGGGTCTTTATTTAGGTGTCCATATTTGGGAGTCGGGTCTGGGGTCATTATTAGTGTAGAGGGTCAGGTCAGGGGTCTGTATTTAGGGGGTCTGTATTAGTTTGAGGTCTGGGGTCTGTATTTAGGGGGTCTGTATTTAGGGGTCTGTATTAGTTTATAGGATCTGTATTTAGGGGGCCTGGTCCAGGTCTGTATTTAGGGGTCTTTATTTAGGGGTCTGTATTAGTTTAGGGGGTCTGGTCCGGGGTCTGTATTAAGGGAATCAGGTCTGAGATCATTATTAGTGTAGGGGGTCGGATCTGGGGTCTGTATTTAGGGGTCTGGTCTGAGGTCTGTATTTATTTAGGGTGCTTGTTCTGGGGTCTGTATTTGTTTAGAGGGTCTGGTCTGGGGACTGCAATAGTTTAGAAGGTCTGGGGTCTGTATGTATTCTACGACCTAGTCTGGGGTCCAAATTTATTAGTCTGAGTAAAAAGGGTTGTCCGGTCACATCTATAGGTCATCAGTATAAAAACCGGTCTGTGCCCGGACAACCCCTTTAATGTGTGGTCCTGGGCCTTGGTGTTTGAATTTGTGTGTTTCTATAGAGGCTGGAAATGGCTGCAGAAGTGATGGGCAAAGATGTCTCATCAGGAGAAGTCGCCATAACGGTCTGCGTCAGATGGAGAAGAAAAGAAAACGACTCCTATCAGAGAAGATGTCACCTGTGAGTCACTGGATCTATAGGGGATCTGTCCCCTCTCCTGACATGTCTGTTGTAGGAAATCCTTGTATTCTACATATCTCTGTGTACCCAGGACTAATAGACAGACGCGTGTTACCATTCCCATTGTCAGGAGGATGTGTCCCTGCACAGTGTGATACTGTCAGCGATGGTTGGAGACTGTCAGTATGTAGGGACACAGCCCTTCGAAAAGGGGAATCGTAACAACCCTTTGTCAATGCTCTCACGGAAAGGTGGTGTTCACTATAGACACGGCAGAGAGGCGGTGGGGAAGGGGGGGCCCAAGCTTGTGGAACAGTCCAGGGCCTATGGTCTACTTAATCCACCACTGTCAACGATGTAGTGGATTAAGAGGGACGCGTCGCCATGGTAAGTATCCATTTTTATTTTTTTTTCAGTGCAGGATTTGCGCAGTGGACACAATTTGGCGCGTTTTTTGGGCCAGAATTCCCTGTATCCGCCATGTGTGAACGTAGCCTAAAGGTTCACATACTTTTGCCACTCACAGGTTTGTGATATTGGATCCTTGTCCTGAATAAATAAATGACCACGTCTAATATTTTTGACTCATTTGTTTGATTTGCTTCTCTTTATCTACTCTCAGGCTCTGTTCACACGCTGAACAAAAAACGTCTGAAAATACGGAGCTTCAAGGGAAAACAGCTCCTGATTTTCGCAGCGTTTTTTTACAGACGTTTTTGGAGCTGTTTTTCTGTAGAGTCAGTGAAAAACGGCTCCAAAAACGACTCAAGAAGTGACAGGCACTTATTTTTCATGGGCGTTTTTTTACGCTGTCGTTTTTAAAAACGGCCGCGTAAAAAAACGGCCCGTCGGAACAGAACGCCGTTTTTCCCATTGAAGTCAATGGGCTGACGTTTGGAGGTGTTCTGCTTCCGATTTTTCGGCCGTTTGGAGGCCGTTTACGGTCTGAAAAACGGCCGAAAATAAGCCGTGTGAACATTCCCTAAGGACTGGTGTGAAAATCTGATGTCGTTTTAGGTTAAATTTATGCAGAAATATAGAAACTTCTGAAGGGTTCACAAACTTTCAAGCACCGCTGTATGTAATAAAAAAAATCCAGGGCTTGTCTGACACGCTGCGTTTCTGTTCATTATATATCCCTTCACCGCGTCCCTCCCATGTGATCCGGGGCGCCCGGGATGTATATTTCTTTTTCCTATAGATTTACCATCTGTCTGGTTCATGCCACCAAATTGCCCAGAAATGATTCCGCCAGCAATTAAAGGTGACAGCCCCAGGAAGGGAAAGAATCCGTCCGCAGCTCCGATCTAATGAGTCACTTTGTTCATCTCCAGCCGGAGTCTAGAATCCAGCATCCAATATGAGTATTACGCGGCGCTCCTGTCAAGTGTTACAGGGAATCGCAGCCCCGACCGAGGGGATAATGCGCAATAAGCTCCAGAGATTGCACATCAGTATTTTTCCGACCTAGAGAACCATTAAATGATCTCACGATGAAGTGTGTAAGTGCGGAGACATCTCCGGGATTCATTCACGCTTTCCCGCGGATGCCTATTAAATTCCTATTGAGCCAAACAATGTTTCGTCTCGTCCGTCAGGGGAACGAAATGACTGTTATCAGCGACTGTTAAGTGATCGCAGAGAAAAGGATTTTATTCTTCAAACAAGTCCCAACATCTCGGAAGTCTCAGCGCAGGCGGCGGCGTAACTAAGTGGCGGCTCCGTCCAGACTCTGCCACAAACTTCCAGCTAGAGTCACTTAGCCTGAGGGTTATGTCCTTAAAGGGTCATTTACCTCCAGCGATATATCCAATAATAGGGTGTTCTATCGGACCATAGGGTGTTATATTCGATCATAGGGTGTTATATCAGATCATAGGGTGTTATATCAGATCATAGGGTGTTCCATCCAATCTTAGGGTGTTCTTATATCTTATCATAGGGTGTTATATCCGATCATAGGGTGTTCCATCCAATCTTAGGGTGTTCTTATATCTTATCATAGGGTGTTCTATACGATCATAGGGTGTTATAACAGATCATAGGGTGTTCTATTTGATCATAGGGTGTTATATAGACCATAGGGTGTTATATCTGATCATAGGGTGTTATATCCGATCATAGGGTGTTATATCCGAGCATCGGGTGTTATATCCGATCATAGGGTGTTATATTCGATCATAGGGTGTTATATTCGATCATAGGGTGTTATATCTGATAATAGGGTGTTATATTCGATCATAGGGTGTTATATTCGATCATAGGGTGTTATATCAGATCATAGGGTGTTATATTCAGTCATAGGGTGTTATATTCGATCATAGGGTGTTATATCCTAGCATAGGGTGTTATATCCGATCATAGGGTGTTCCATCCAATCTTAGGGTGCTCTATCCAATCTTAGGGTGTTCTTATAGCTTATCATAGGGTGTTCTTATATCTTATCATAGGGGTTTCTATTCGATCATAGGGTGTTATAACAGATCATAGGGTGTTCTATTCTATCATAGGGTGTTATATAGACCATAGGGTGTTCTATTCGATCATAGGGTGCTATATCTGATCATAGGGTGTTATATCCAGTCATAGGGTGTTATATCCAATCATAGGGTGTTATATCCGAGCATAGGGTGTTATATCCGAGCATAGGGTGTTATATTCGATCATAGGGTGTTATATTCGATCATAGGGTGTTATATTCGATCATAGGGTGTTATATTCGATCATAGGGTGTTATATTCGATCATGTGGTGTTATATTCGATCATACAGTCTTATATCAGATCATAGGGTGTTCCATCCAATCTTAGGGTGTTATTATATCTTATCATAGGGTGTTCTTATATCTTATCATAGGTTGTTCTTATATCTTATCATAGGGTGTTCTTATATCTTATTATAGGGTGTTCTATCCGATCATAGGGTGTTATATTCGATCATAGGGTGTTCCTATATCAGATCATAGGGTGTTATATCCGATCATAGGGTGTTCCATCCAATCTTAGGGTGTTCTCATATCTTATCATAGGGTGTTCTTATATCTTATCATAGGGTGTTATATCCGATCATAGGGCGTTATATCCGATCATAGGGTGTTATATCCGATCATAGGGTGTTATATCCAATAATAGGGTGTTATATCTGATCATAGGGTGTTCTATCCGACCACAGGGTGTTCTATTCGATCATAGGGTGTTATATTCGATCATAGGGTGTTATATCTGATCATAGGGTGTTCTATCTGACCATAGGGTGTTATATCCGATCACAGGGTGTTATATCCGATCATAGGGTGTTATATCCGATCATAGGGTGTTATATCCGATCATAGGGTGTTATATCTGATCATAGGGTGTTCTATCTGACCACAGGGTGTTCTATCCAATCATAGGGTGTTATATCCAATCATAGGGTGTTATATCCGAGCATAGGGTGTTATATTTGATAATAGGGTGTTATATCAGATCATAGGGTGTTATATCAGATCATAGGGTGTTATATTCGATCATAGGGTGTTATATTCGATCATAGGGTGTTCTTATATTTTGTCATAGGGTGTTATATCTGATCATAGGGTGTTCCTATATCTTATCATAGGGTGTTATATCCAATCATAGGGTGTTTTTATATCTTATCATAGGGTGTTCTATCTGATCATAGGGTGTTATATCCGATCATAGGCTGTTATATCTGATCATAGGCTGTTATATAGATCATAGGGTGTTCTTATATCTTATCATAGAGTGTTACATCTGATCATAGGGTGTTATATAGATCATAGGGTGTTCTTATATCTTATCATAGGGTGTTATATCTGATCATAGGGTGTTATATAGATCATAGGGTGTTCTTATATCTTATCAAAGGGTGTTATATCTGATCATAGGGTGTTATATCTGATCATAGGGTGTTATATCTGATCATAGGGTGTTCTTATATCTTATCAAAGGGTGTTATATCTGATCATAGGGTGTTCTTATATCTGATCATAGGGTGTTATATCTGATAATAGTGTGTTATATCTGATAATAGGGTGTTATATCTGATCATAGGGTGTTATATCTGATCATAGGGTGTTATATAGATCATAGGGTTTTCTTATATCTTATCATAGGGTGTTATATCTGATCATAGGGTGTTATATAGATCATAGGGTGTTCTTATATCTTATCATAGGGTGTTATATCTGATCATAGGGTGTTATATAGATCATAGGCTGTTATATCTGATCATAGGGTGTTATATAGATCATAGGGTTTTCTTATATCTTATCATAGGGTGTTATATCTGATCATAGGGTGTTATATCCGATCATAGGCTGTTATATCTGATCATAGGGTGTTATATAGATCATAGGGTTTTCTTATATCTTATCATAGGGTGTTATATCTGATCATAGGGTGTTATATAGATCATAGGGTGTTCTTATATCTTATCATAGGGTGTTATATCTGATCATAGGGTGTTATATAGATCATAGGGTGTTCTTATATCTTATCAAAGGGTGTTATATCTGATCATAGGGTGTTATATCTGATCATAGGGTGTTATATCTGATCATAGGGTGTTATATCTGATCATAGGGTGTTCTTATATCTTATCAAAGGGTGTTATATCTGATCATAGGGTGTTCTTATATCTGATCATAGGGTGTTATATCTGATCATAGGGTGTTCTTATATCTTATCAAAGGGTGTTATATCTGATCATAGGGTGTTCTTATATCTTATCATAGGGTGTTATATCTGATCATAGGGTGTTATATAGATCATAGGGTGTTCTTATATCTTATCATAGGGTGCTATATCTGATAATAGGGTGGTATATCTGATAATAGGGTGTTATATCTGATGATAGGGTGTTATATCTGATGATAGGGTGTTATATCTGATCATAGGGTGTTATATCTGATCATAGGGTGTTCTTATATCTTATCAAAGGGTGTTATATCTGATCATAGGGTGTTCTTATATCTGATCATAGGGTGTTATATCTGATCATAGGGTGTTCTTATATCTTATCAAAGGGTGTTATATCTGATCATAGGGTGTTCTTATATCTTATCATAGGGTGTTATATCTGATCATAGGGTGTTATATAGATCATAGGGTGTTCTTATATCTTATCATAGGGTGCTATATCTGATAATAGGGTGGTATATCTGATAATAGGGTGTTATATCTGATGATAGGGTGTTATATCTGATGATAGGGTGTTATATCTGATCATAGGGTGTTATATCTGATCATAGGGTGTTATATCTGATCATAGGGTGTTATATCTGATCATAGGGTGTTATATCTGATCATAGGGTGTTATATCTGATCATAGGGTGTTATATCTGATCATAGGGTGTTATATCTGATAATAGGGTGTTATATCTGATCATAGGGTGTTCTTATATCTTATCATAGAGTGTTATATCTGATCATAGGGTGTTCTTATATCTTATCATAGGGTGTTATATCTGATCATAGGGTGTTATATAGATCATAGGGTGTTCTTATATCTTATCATAGGGTGCTATATCTGATCATAGGGTGTTATATAGATCATAGGGTGTTCTTATATCTTATCAAAGGGTGTTATATCTGATCATAGGGTGTTCTTATATCTTATCATAGGGTGTTATATCTGATCATAGGGTGGTATAGCTGATAATAGGGTGTTATATCTGATCATAGGATGTTATATCTGATCATAGGGTGTTATATCTGATAATAGGGTGTTATATCTGATAATAGGGTGTTATATCTGATAATAGGGTGTTATATCTGATCATAGGGTGTTATATTCGATCATAGGGTGTTCTTATATCTTATCATAGGGTGTTATATCTGATCATAGGGTGTTATATCTGATCATAGGGTGTTATATCTGATCATAGGGTGTTATATCTGATCATAGGGTGTTATATCTGATAATAGGGTGTTATATCTGATCATAGGGTGTTATATCTGATAATAGGGTGTTATATCTGATCATAGGGTGTTATATTCGATCATAGGGTGTTCTTATATCTTATCATAGGGTGTTATATCTGATAATAGGGTGTTATATCTGATAATAGAGTGTTATATCTGATAATAGGGTGTTATATCTGATCATAGGGTGTTATATCTGATCATAGGGTGTTATATCTGATCATAGGGTGTTATATCTGATCATAGGGTGTTATATCTGATCATAGGGTGTTATATCTGATAATAGGGTGTTGTATCTGATAATAGGGTGTTATATCTGATCATAGGGTGTTATATCTGATCATAGGGTGTTATATTCGATCATAGGGTGTTCTTATATCTTATCATAGGGTGTTATATCTGATCATAGGGTGTTATATCTGATAATAGGGTGTTATATCTGATCATAGGGTGTTATATCTGATCATAGGGTGTTATATCTGATAATAGCGTGTTATATCTGATCATAGGGTGTTATATCTGATCATAGGGTGTTATATCTGATCATAGGGTGTTATATCTGATCATAGGGTGTTATATCTGATAATAGGGTGTTATATCTGATCAAAGGGTGTTATATCTGATCATAGGGTGTTCTTTTATCTTATCATAGGGTGTTATATCTGATCATAAGGTGTTCTTATATCTTATCATAGGGTGTTATATCACAGCCTCATAGTCTTTGCTATCCTCTATCATGCACTCATTCCTATGATCATCTCTTTGGTCAGAGCAGGAAGAGGAGGTTGGGAGTGATGATCCCTCCATATTCAGCTGGAGCCTAGAGAGCGGTGAACACACTGGATACAAGCCGTCATCTTCTCTAGACTTTAGACCACCCGCGATCCTGGCATCACCCCTTCACTGCTTCAGGACACGGAGCACGCTGGCATCACCCATTTCACTGTCCTAGACCACCATGATTTTCACCATTAACTCTTTCAGCCCTATAGACCAGCGGTGATCACATGTGTTACGTTACACTCGTCCAACAGGGAAATTATTACTAATATTACTTTTATTAATCGCTAAGTCATCTCACCGCCCCCCCACAATAAAACAATAACCATTACACCGCCCTTAGTGATAGCAACCAAACATGGGGGTCAACAGGTAAGAAACCGAGAGACAGGGCCTATTTAAAGGGAACCCCACCACTAGGTCCTCCAACACTAGTACCTCCACCACTAGGTCCTCCACCACTAGGCCCATCACCACTATGCCCATCACCACTAGGACCTCCAACATTAGGACCTCCACTACTAGGACCTCCACTACTAGGTCGTTCACCACTGGGTTCTCCACCAATAGGACATCCAACACTAGGACCTCCAACACTAGGCCCTCCAACACTAGGTCCTCCAACACTAGGTCCTCCAACACTAGGTCCTCCAACACTAGGTCCTCCACCATTAGGCCCATCACAACTAGGTCCTCCACCACTAGGCCATCCACCACTAGGACCTCCAACACTAGGACCTCCAACACTAGGACCTCCACCACTAGGACCTCAAACACTAGGTCCTCCAACACTAGGCTCACCACCACTAGGTCCTCCACCACTAGGTCCTCCACCACTAGGACCTCCACCCCTAGGTCCTCCACCACTAGGACCTCCAACACTAGGTCCTCCACCACTAGGACCTCCAACACTAGGCCCCCACCACTAAGACCTCCATCAGCCCCATAACTGTCCAAAATCAGTCATGTTCCTGGCATCTCATGCTTCATGGCTGTAAGGACTGTGGTAAGCGAACCAGGGACCAATGTGACTCAAGGGTCCTGGAAGTGTTGGCAACCTGAAGACCCTCATCCTTTAGAATACAGGTTAAAAATAATCAGGAGGTCCCATAAATCTTATTCAGTACAATGAGGAGTAATTGCACGTGCACGACCAGGAGAACGGACAACGGGACCCCCACCGATTACACTTTTATGATGTCTGGTAGAATTTTCAGTGGTAAATAAGATGTGTCCATGATTACGAGGGACTGTGTGGTCTTACATGTGACTATATAATAAATATGTACCACAATATCGTGTCAGTATAGCAGTAATTTCATTATATTCATGTTCTAGTGTTACCAGTAAATGATCGGCCCCAGTATGAAGCATCAGTCACCGGCCAGAGAGCGAGGTTGGATATGATTTGTCGTGTTCGGTTACATTTAGGAGGAGTTCCCCGTCTTTCCATGTGCGGAGATGAATTTATACTTGACTAATGCAGTGAGTATTAAATAAACTCCTGAGTGCCCCCGAGCTTCATCGTCTCTGCTACTCAGGGTCATAAATCCAGATTATTCAGCCGAGCTCGGAAGTCGTTGGTGTGTAGAAAAGGCTTCAGTCTTTGGTTGATCCCCCCTACATCAGGCGTCCATGTAAATCTATCTGTAAAGATGGCAGAACGCGCGTATGGGACATCACGCCACGAACCGCGGGGCACGGCTAGAATAATATATTAGGAGGAGAACAAGTAAATCCAGTGATGACACCGAGACGTAAGCCTGGTAGATGGAGAAGGTAGTTATGAAGGCCTTCTGCAAGAGAAGTTGAAAAGTGGTTCCTGAGGGTGACAACTGGCATGAGAAAATAGTTGTCAACAGGCATTAAAGTCAAACACAGAACCAAAAATGGAATCAGAAGACAGAAGGAGCATCAAATATAATCCAAGGTCAAAGATCACAAGAGATCAACAGGGTCAAAAAAGTCAAAAGGTCAGGAGCACGATGAGACCGTCCTGCTGCCCAACCACATGGAACAAACTGGTTTACACAGTGGAAACATCACACAATGATGACCCCCAGGCATAAGGGGCACCGGAGAAGAAGAAGCTGGCATCACTTCAATGAGAGGGGGAGCAATGGAGAATAGTGAGAATTCTCTGTGCGGGGGAGGGGTATAACGAAATAATTATATGTGTGTCACTTACTCTACCCCAAATACTGTATATAAGATGTGTGGATCTCATGTCTGATCACAATGTAATTATATTATATATCAGTGATGTCAGTAACAGGGGGCGGGGCTGTGACAACCTCTCACACATGATATACAGGCTGGTTGTCAGTAGTAATAGATGAATAGCTGTTACTGTATATAAGATGTGGATCTCATGTCTGATCACAATGTAATTATATTATATATCAGTGATGTCAGTAACAGGGGGCGGGGCTGTGACAACCTCTCACACATGATATACAGGCTGGTTGTCAGTAGTAATAGATGAATAGCTGTTACTGTATATAAGATGTGTGGATCTCATGTCTGATCACAATGTAATTATATTATATATCAGTGATGTCAGTAACAGGGGGCGGGGCTGTGACAACCTCTCACACATGATATGCAGGCTGGTTGTCAGTAGTAATAGATGAATAGCTGTTACTGTATATAAGATGTGTGGATCTCATGTCTGATCACAGTGTAATTATATTATATATCAGTGATGTCAGTAACAGGGGGCGGGGCTGTGACATCCTCTCACATGATATACAGGCTGGTTGTCAGTAGTAATAGATGAATAGCTGTCACTGTATATAAGATGTGTGGATCTCATGTCTGATCACAGTGTAATTATATTATATATCAGTGATGTCAGTAACAGGGGGCGGGGCTGTGACAACCTCTCACACATGATATACAGGCTGGTTGTCAGTAGTAATAGATGAATAGCTGTTACTGTATATAAGATGTGTGGATCTCATGTCTGATCACAGTGTAATTATATTAAATATCAGTGATGTCAGTAACAGGGGGCGGGGCTGTGACAACCTCTCACACATGATATACAGGCTGGTTGTCAGTAGTAATAGATGAATAGCTGTTACTGTATATAAGATGTGTGGATCTCATGTCTGATCACAATGTAATTATATTATATATCAGTGATGTCAGTAACAGGGGGCGGGGCTGTGACAACCTCTCACACATGATATACAGGCTGGTTGTCAGTAGTAATAGATGAAAAGCTGTGACTGTATATAAGATGTGTGGATCTCATGTCTGATCACAGTGTAATTATATTATATATCAGTGATGTCAGTAACAGGGGGCGGGGCTGTGACAACCTCTCACACATGATATACAGGCTGGTTGTCAGTAGTAATAGATGAATAGCTGTTACTGTATATAAGATGTGTGGATCTCATGTCTGATCACAATGTAATTATATTATATATCAGTGATGTCAGTAACAGGGGGCGGGGCTGTGACAACCTCTCACACATGATATACTGGCTGGTTGTCAGTAGTAATAGATGAATAGCTGTCACTGTATATAAGATGTGTGGATCTCATGTCTGATCACAGTGTAATTATATTATATATCAGTGATGTCAGTAACAGGGGGCGGGGCTGTGACAACCTCTCACATGATATACAGGCTGGTTGTCAGTAGTAATAGATGAATAGCTGTTACTGTATATAAGATGTGTGGATCTCATGTCTGATCACAATGTAATTATATTATATATCAGTGATGTCAGTAACAGGGGGCGGGGCTGTGACAACCTCTCACACATGATATACAGGCTGGTTGTCAGTAGTAATAGATGAATAGCTGTTACTGTATATAAGATGTGTGGATCTCATGTCTGATCACAATGTAATTATATTATATATCAGTGATGTCAGTAACAGGGGGCGGGGCTGTGACAACCTCTCACACATGATATACAGGCTGGTTGTCAGTAGTAATAGATGAATAGCTGTTACTGTATATAAGATGTGTGGATCTCCTGTCTGATCACATGTAATTATATTATATATCAGTGATGTCAGTAACAGGGGGCAGAGCTGTGACAACCTCTCACACATGATATACAGGCTGGTTGTCAGTAGTAATAGATGAATAGCTGTGACTGTATATAAGATGTGTGGATCTCATGTCTGATCACAATGTAATTATATTATATATCAGTGATGTCAGTAACAGGGGGCGGGGCTGTGACAACCTCTCACACATGATATACAGGCTGGTTGTCAGTAGTGATAGATGAATAGCTGTTACTGTATATAAGATGTGTGGATCTCATGTCTGATCACAATGTAATTATATTATATATCAGGGATGTCAGTAACAGGGGGCGGGGCTGTGACAACCTCTCACACATGATATACTGGCTGGTTGTCAGTAGTAATAGATGAATAGCTGTCACTGTATATAAGATGTGTGGATCTCATGTCTGATCACAATGTCATTATATTATATATCAGTGATGTCAGTAACAGGGGGCGGAGCTGTGACAACCTCTCACACATGATATACAGGCTGGTTGTCAGTAGTAATAGATGAATAGCTGTTACTGTATATAAGATGTGTGGATCTCATGTCTGATCACAATGTAATTATATTATATATCAGGGATGTCAGTAACAGGGGGCGGGGCTGTGACAACCTCTCACACATGATATACTGGCTGGTTGTCAGTAGTAATAGATGAATAGCTGTCACTGTATATAAGATGTGTGGATCTCATGTCTGATCACAATGTAATTATATTATATATCAGTGATGTCAGTAACAGGGGGCGGGGCGGGGCTGTGACAACCTCTCACACATGGTATACAGGCTGGTTGTCAGTAGTAATAGATAAATAGCTGTTACTGTATATAAGATGTGTGGATCTCATGTCTGATCACAATGTAATTATATTATATATCAGTGATGTCATCAGTAACAGGGGGCGGGGCTGTGACAACCTCTCACACATGATATACAGGCTGGTTGTCAGTAGTAATAGATGAATAGCTGTTACTATATATAAGATGTGTGGATCTCATGTCTGATCACAGTGTAATTATATTATATATCAGTGATGTCAGTAACAGGGGGCGGGGCTGTGACAACCTCTCACACATGATATACAGGCTGGTTGTCAGTAGTAATAGATGAATAGCTGTTACTGTATATAAGATGTGTGGATCTCATGTCTGATCACAGTGTAATTATATTATATATCAGTGATGTCAGTAACAAGGGGCGGGGCTGTGACAACCTCTCACACATGATATACAGGCTGGTTGTCAGTAGTAATAGATGAATAGCTGTCACTGTATATAAGATGTGTGGATCTCATGTCTGATCACAGTGTAATTATATTATATATGAGTGATGTCAGTAACAGGGGGCGGGGCTGTGACAACCTCTCACACATGATATACAGGCTAGTTGTCAGTAGTAATAGATGAATAGCTGTTACTGTATATAAGATGTGTGGATCTCATGTCTGATCACAATTATATTATATTCTATATCAGTGATGTCTGTAACAGGGGGCGGGGCTGTGACAACCTCTCACACATGATATACGGGCTGGTTGTCAGTAGTAATAGATGAATAGCTGTTACTGTATATAAGATGTGTGGATCTCATGTCTGATCACAATGTAATTATATTATATATCAGTGATGTCAGTAACAGGGGGCGGGGCTGTGACAACCTCTCACACATGATATACAGGCTGGTTGTCAGTAGTAATAGATGAATAGCTGTGACTGTATATAAGATGTGGGGATCTCATGTCTGATCACAGTGTAATTATATTATATATCAGTGATGTCAGTAACAGGGGGCGGGGCTGTGACAACCTCTCACACATGATATACAGGCTGGTTGTCAGTAGTAATAGATGAATAGCTGTTACTGTATATAAGATGTGTGGATCTCATGTCTGATCACAGTGTAATTATATTATATATCAGTGATGTCAGTAACAAGGGGCGGGGCTGTGACAACCTCTCACACATGATATACAGGCTGGTTGTCAGTAGTAATAGATGAATAGCTGTCACTGTATATAAGATGTGTGGATCTCATGTCTGATCACAATGTAATTATATTATATCAGTGATGTCAGTAACAGGGGGCGGGGCTGTGACAACCTCTCACACATGATATACAGGCTAGTTGTCAGTAGTAATAGATGAATAGCTGTTACTGTATATAAGATGTGTGGATCTCATGTCTGATCACAATTATATTATATTCTATATCAGTGATGTCTGTAACAGGGGGCGGGGCTGTGACAACCTCTCACACATGATATACGGGCTGGTTGTCAGTAGTAATAGATGAATAGCTGTTACTGTATATAAGATGTGTGGATCTCATGTCTGATCACAATGTAATTATATTATATATCAGTGATGTCAGTAACAGGGGGCGGGGCTGTGACAACCTCTCACACATGATATACGGGCTGGTGGTCAGTAGTAATAGATGAATAGCTGTTACTGTATATAAGATGTGTGGATCTCATGTCTGATCACAATGTAATTATATTATATATCAGTGATGTCAGTAACAGGGGGCGGGGCTGTGACAACCTCTCACACATGATATACAGGCTGGTTGTCAGTAGTAATAGATGAATAGCTGTTACTGTATATAAGATGTGTGGATCTCATGTCTGATCACAACGTAATTATATTATATATCAGTGATGTCAGTAACAGGGGGCGGGGCTGTGACAACCTCTCACACATGGTGTACAGGCTGGTTGTCAGTAGTAATAGATGAATAGCTGTTACTGTATATAAGATGTGTGGATCTCGTGTCTGATCACAATGTAATTATATTATATATCAGTGATGTCAGTAACAGGGGGCGGAGCTGTGACTACCTCTCACACATGATATACGGGTTGGTGGTCAGTAGTAATAGGTGAATAGCTGTGACTGTATATAAGATGTGTGGATCTCATGTCTGATCACAATGTAATTATATTATATATCAGTGATGTCAGTAACAGGGGGCGGGGCTGTGACAACCTCTCACACATGATATACGGGCTGGTTGTCAGTAGTAATAGATGAATAGCTGTTACTGTATATAAGATGTGTGGATCTCATGTCTGATCACAATGTAATTATATTATATATCAGTGATGTCAGTAACAGGGGGCGGGGCTGTGACAACCTCTCACACATGATATACAGGCTGGTTGTCAGTAGTAATAGATGAATAGCTGTTACTGTATATAAGATGTGTGGATCTCATGTCTGATCACAGTGTAATTATATTATATATCAGTGATGTCAGTAACAGGGGGCGGGGCTGTGACAACCTCTCACACATGATATACAGGCTGGTTGTCAGTAGTAATAGATGAATAGCTGTTACTGTATATAAGATGTGTGGATCTCATGTCTGATCACAATGTAATTATATTATATATCAGTGATGTCAGTAACAGGGGGCGGAGCTGTGACAACCTCTCACACATGATATACAGGCTGGTTGTCAGTAGTAATAGATGAATAGCTGTTACTGTATATAAGATGTGTGGATCTCATGTCTGATCACAGTGTAATTATATTATATATCAGTGATGTAGTAACAGGGGGCGGGGCTGTGACAACCTCTCACACATGATATACAGGCTGGTTGTCAGTAGTAATAGATGAATAGCTGTCACTGTATATAAGATGTGTGGATCTCATGTCTGATCACAGTGTAATTATATTATATATCAGTGATGTCAGTAACAGGGGGCGGGGCTGTGACAACCTCTCACACATGATATACAGGCTGGTTGGCAGTAGTAATAGATGAATAGCTGTTACTGTATATAAGATGTGTGGATCTCATGTCTGATCACAGTGTAATTATATTATATATCAGTGATGTCAGTAACAGGGGGCGGAGCTGTGACAACCTCTCACACATGATATACAGGCTGGTTGTCAGTAGTAATAGATGAATAGCTGTTACTGTATATAAGATGTGTGGATCTCATGTCTGATCACAGTGTAATTATATTATATATCAGTGATGTAGTAACAGGGGGCGGGGCTGTGACAACCTCTCACACATGATATACAGGCTGGTTGGCAGTAGTAATAGATGAATAGCTGTGACTGTATATAAGATGTGTGGATCCCATGTCTGATCACAGTGTAATTATATTATATATCAGTGATGTCAGTAACAGGGGGCGGGGCTGTGACAACCTCTCACACATGGTATACAGGCTGGTTGTCAGTAGTAATAGATGAATAGCTGTTACTGTATGTAAGATGTGTGGATCTCATGTCTGATCACAGTGTAATTATATGATATATCAGTGATGTCAGTAACAGGGGGCGGGGCTGTGACAACCTCTCACACATGATATACAGGCTGGTTGTCAGTAGTAATAGATGAATAGCTGTTACTGTATATAAGATGTGCGGATCTCATGTCTGATTACAATGTAATTATATATCAGTGATGTCAGTAACAGGGAGCGGGGCTGTGACAACCTCTCACACATGATATACAGGCTGGTTGTCAGTAGTAATAGATGAATAGCTGTTACTGTATATAAGATGTGTGGATCTCATGTCTGATCACAATGTAATTATATTATATATCAGTGATGTCAGTAACAGGGGGCGGAGCTGTGACAGCCTCTCACACATGATATACGGGCTGGTTGTCAGCAGTAATAGATGAATAGCTGTTACTGTATATAAGATGTGCGGATCTCATGTCTGATCACAGTGTAATTATATTATATATCAGTGATGTTAGTAACAGGGGGCGGGGCTGTGACAACCTCTCACACATGATATACAGGCTGGTTGTCAGTAGTAATAGATGAATAGCTGTTACTGTATATAAGATGTGTGGATCTCATGTCTGATCACAATGTAATTATATTATATATCAGTGATATGAGTAACAGGGGGCGGGGCTGTGACAACCTCTCACACATGATATACAGGCTGGTTGTCAGTAGTAATAGATGAATAGCTGTTACTGTATATAAGATGTGTGGATCTCATGTCTGATCACAATGTAATTATATTATATATCAGTGATGTCAGTAACAGAGGGCGGGGCTGTGACAACCTCTCACACATGATATACAGGCTGGTTGTCAGTAGTAAAAGATGAATAGCTGTTACTATATATAAGATGTGTTGATCTCATGTCTGATCACAGTGTAATTATATTCTATATCAGTGATGTCAGTAACATGGGGCGGGGCTGTGACAACCTCTCACACATGATATACAGGCTGGTTGTCAGTAGTAATAGATGAATAGCTGTTACTGTATATAAGATGTGTGGATCTCATGTCTGATCACAATGTAATTATATTATATATCAGGGATGTCAGTAACAGGGGGCGGGGCTGTGACAACCTCTCACACATGGTATACAGGCTGGTTGTCAGTAGTAATAGATGAATATCTGTTACTGTATATAAGATGTGTGGATCTCATGTCTGATCACAATGTAATTATATTATATATCAGTGATATGAGTAACAAGGGGCGGGGCTGTGACAACCTCTCACACATGATATACAGGCTGGTTGTCAGTAGTAATAGATGAATAGCTGTTACTGTATATAAGATGTGTGGATCTCATGTCTGATCACAGTGTAATTATATTATATATCAGTGATGTCAGTAACAGGGGGCGGGGCTGTGACAACCTCTCACACTTGATATACAGGCCGGTTGTCAGTAGTAATAGATAAATAGCTGTTACTGTATATAAGATGTGTGGATCTCGTGTCTGATCATAATGTAATTATATTATATATCAGTGATGTCAGTAACAGGGGGCGGAGCTGTGACAACCTCTCACACATGATATACGGGTTGGTGGTCAGTAGTAATAGGTGAATAGCTGTGACTGTATATAAGATGTGTGGATCTCATGTCTGATCACAATGTAATTATATTATATATCAGTGATGTCAGTAACAGGGGGCGGGGCTGTGACAACCTCTCACACATGATATACGGGCTGGTTGTCAGTAGTAATAGATGAATAGCTGTTACTGTATATAAGATGTGTGGATCTCATGTCTGATCACAATGTAATTATATTATATATCAGTGATGTCAGTAACAGGGGGCGGGGCTGTGACAACCTCTCACACATGATATACAGGCTGGTTGTCAGTAGTAATAGACGAATAGCTGTTACTGTATATAAGATGTGCGGATCTCATGTCTGATTACAGTGTAATTATATATCAGTGATGTCAGTAACAGGGGGCGGGGCTGTGACAACCTCTCACACATGATATACAGGCTGGTTGTCAGTAGTAATAGATGAATAGCTGTTACTGTATATAAGATGTGTGGATCTCATGTCTGGTCACAATGTAATTATATTATATATCAGTGACGTCAGTAACAGGGGGCGGGGCTGTGACAACCTCTCACACATGATATACAGGCAGGTTGTTAGTAGTAATAGATGAATAGCTGTTACTGTATATAAGATGTGTGGATCTCATGTCTGATCACAGTGTAATTATATTATATATCAGTGATGTCAGTAACAGGGGGCGGGGCTGTGACAACCTCTCACACATGATATACAGTCTGGTTGTCAGTAGTAATAGATGAATAGCTGTTACTGTATATAAGATGTGTGGATCTTATGTCTGATCACAATGTAATTATATTATATATCAGTGATGTCAGTAACAGGGGGCGGGGCTGTGACAACCTCTCACACATGATATACAGGCTGGTTGTCAGTAGTAATAGATGAATAGCTGTTACTGTATATAAGATGTGTGGATCTCGTGTCTGATCACAATGTAATTATATTATATATCAGTGATGTCAGTAACAGGGGGCGGAGCTGTGACTACCTCTCACACATGATATACGGGTTGGTGGTCAGTAGTAATAGGTGAATAGCTGTGACTGTATATAAGATGTGTGGATCTCATGTCTGATCACAATGTAATTATATTATATATCAGTGATGTCAGTAACAGGGGGCGGGGCTGTGACAACCTCTCACACATGATATACGGGCTGGTTGTCAGTAGTAATAGATGAATAGCTGTTACTGTATATAAGATGTGTGGATCTCATGTCTGATCACAATGTAATTATATTATATATCAGTGATGTCAGTAACAGGGGGCGGAGCTGTGACAACCTCTCACACATGATATACAGGCTGGTTGTCAGTAGTAATAGATGAATAGCTGTTACTGTATATAAGATGTGTGGATCTCATGTCTGATCACAGTGTAATTATATTATATATCAGTGATGTCAGTAACAGGGGGCGGGGCTGTGACAACCTCTCACACATGATATACAGGCTGGTTGTCAGTAGTAATAGATGAATAGCTGTTACTGTATATAAGATGTGTGGATCTCATGTCTGATCACAGTGTAATTATATTATATATCAGTGATGTCAGTAACAGGGGGCGGGGCTGTGACAACCTCTCACACATGATATACAGGCTGGTTGTCAGTAGTAATAGATGAATAGCTGTTACTGTATATAAGATGTGTGGATCTCATGTCTGATCACAATGTAATTATATTATATATCAGTGATGTCAGTAACAGGGGGCGGAGCTGTGACAACCTCTCACACATGATATACAGGCTGGTTGTCAGTAGTAATAGATGAATAGCTGTTACTGTATATAAGATGTGTGGATCTCATGTCTGATCACAGTGTAATTATATTATATATCAGTGATGTAGTAACAGGGGGCGGGGCTGTGACAACCTCTCACACATGGTATACAGGCTGGTTGTCAGTAGTAATAGATGAATAGCTGTTACTGTATGTAAGATGTGTGGATCTCATGTCTGATCACAGTGTAATTATATGATATATCAGTGATGTCAGTAACAGGGGGCGGGGCTGTGACAACCTCTCACACATGATATACAGGCTGGTTGTCAGTAGTAATAGATGAATAGCTGTTACTGTATATAAGATGTGTGGATCTCATGTCTGGTCACAATGTAATTATATTATATATCAGTGACGTCAGTAACAGGGGGCGGGGCTGTGACAACCTCTCACACATGATATACAGGCAGGTTGTTAGTAGTAATAGATGAATAGCTGTTACTGTATATAAGATGTGTGGATCTCATGTCTGATCACAGTGTAATTATATTATATATCAGTGATGTCAGTAACAGGGGGCGGGGCTGTGACAACCTCTCACACATGATATACAGTCTGGTTGTCAGTAGTAATAGATGAATAGCTGTTACTGTATATAAGATGTGTGGATCTTATGTCTGATCACAATGTAATTATATTATATATCAGTGATGTCAGTAACAGGGGGCGGGGCTGTGACAACCTCTCACACATGATATACAGGCTGGTTGTCAGTAGTAATAGATGAATACCTGTTACTGTATATAAGATGTGTGGATCTCATGTCTGATCACAATGTAATTATATTATATATCAGTGATGTCAGTAACAGGGGGCGGGGCTGTGACAACCTCTCACACATGATATACAGGCTGGTTGTCAGTAGTAATAGATGAATAGCTGTTACTATATATAAGATGTGTGGATCTCATGTCTGATCACAGTGTAATTATATTCTATATCAGTGATGTCAGTAACAGGGGGCGGGGCTGTGACAACCTCTCACACATGATATACAGGCTGGTTGTCAATAGTAATAGATGAATAGCTGTTACTGTATATAAGATGTGTGGATCTCATGTCTGATCACATGTAATTATATTATATATCAGTGATGTCAGTAACAGGGGGCGGGGCTGTGACAACCTCTCACACATGATATACAGGCTGGTTGTCAGTAGTAATAGATGAATAGCTGTCACTGTATATAAGATGTGTGGATCTCATGTCTGATCACAGTGTAATTATATTATATATCAGTGATGTCAGTAACAGGGGGCGGGGCTGTGACAACCTCTCACACATGATATACAGGCTGGTTGTCAGTAGTAATAGATGAATAGCTGTTACTGTATATAAGATGTGTGGATAACTCTCTGAGTACAGATAATGTAGTAGATGTTACCTGCAGTCCTATGTAACACCACAGATAACACAGTGATAACTCTCTGAGGACAGATAATGTAGTAGATGTTACCTGCAGTCCTATGTAACACCACAGATAACACAGTGATAACTCTCTGAGTACAGATAATGACGTAGATGTTACCTGCAGTCCTATGTAACACCACAGATAACACAGTGATAACTCTCTGAGTACAGATAACGTAGTAGATGTTACCTGCAGTCCTATGTAACACCACAGATAACACAGTGATAACTCTCTGATTACAGATAATGTAGTAGATGTTACCTGCAGTCCTATGTAACACCGCAGATAACACAGTGATAACTCTCAGAGTACAGATAATGTAGGTGTTACCTGCAGTCCTATGTAACACCACAGATAACACAGTGATAACTCTCTGAGTACAGATAATGTAGTAGATGTCACTTGCAGTCCTATGTAACACCACAAATAACACAGTGATAACTCTCTGATTACAGATAATGTAGTAGTGTTACCTGCAGTCCTATGTAACACCACAGATAACACAGTGAGAACTCTATGAGGACATATAATGTAGTATATGTTACCTGCAGTCCTATGTAGCACTACAGATAACACAGTGATAACTCTCTGATTACAGATAATGTAGATGTCACCTGCAGTCCTATGTAACACCACAGATAACAGGGATAACTCTCTGTGTACAGATAATGTAGTAGATGTTACCTGCAGTCCTATGTAACACCACAGATAACACAGTGATAACTCTCTGAGTACAGATAATGTAGTAGATGTTACCTGCAGTCCTATGTAACACCACAGATAACACAGTGATACCTCTCTGAATACAGATAATGTAGTAGAGGTTACCTGCAGTCCTATGTAACACCACAGATAACACAGTGATAACTCTCTGAGTACAGATAATGTAGTAGATGTTACCTGCAGTCCTATGTAACACCACAGATAACACAGTGATACCTCTCTGAATACAGATAATGTAGTAGAGGTTACCTGCAGTCCTAGGTAACACCACAAGTAACACAGTGATAAATCTCTGAGTACAGATAATGTAGTAGATGTTACCTGCAGTCCTATGTAACACTACAGATAACACAGTGATAACTCTCTGAGTACAGATAAAGTAGTAGATGTTACCTGCAGTCCTATGTAACACCACAGATAACACAGTGAGAACTCTATGAGGACATATAATGTAGAATATGTTACCTGCAGTCCTATGTAACACCACAGATAACACACAGTGATAACTCTCTGAGTACAGATAATGTAGTAGTGTTACCTGCAGTCCTATGTAACACCACAGATAACACAGTGATAACTCTCTGAGTACAGATAATGTAGTAGATGTTACTTGCAGTCCTATGTAGCACCTCAGATAACACAGTGATAACTCTCTGATTACAGATAATGTAGTAGTGTTAGGGTATGTTCACACAGCCTATTTACGGACGTAAATCGGGCATTTTTGCCCCGAATTACGCCCGAAAATAGCGCCTCAATAGCGCTGACAAACATCTGCCCATTGAAAGCAATGGGCAGACGTTTGTCTGTTCACACGAGGCGTATATTTACGCGCCGCTGTCAAATGACGGCACGTAAATATACGCCCGCGTAGAAGAAGTGACCTGTCACTTCTTTGGCCGTAATTGGAGCCGCTATTCATTGACTCCAATGAATAGCAGCGCTAATTACGGCCGTAATTGACGCGGCGTTCAAGCGCCTGCACATGTCGGTACGGCTGAAATTACGGGGATGTTTTCAGGCTGAAACATCCCCGTAATTTCAGCCGTTACGGACCCCCGCCGTGTGAACATACCCTTACCTGCAGTCCTATGTAACACCACAGATAACACAGTGAGAACTCTATAAGGACATATAATGTAGTATATGTTAACCTGCAGTCCTATGTAGCACTACAGATAACACAGTGATAACTCTCGGAGTACAGATAATGTAGTAGATGTTGCCTGCAGTCCTATGTAACACCACAGATAACACACAGTGATAACTCTCTGATTACAGATAATGTAGTAGATGTTACCTGCAGTCCTATGTAACACCACAGATAACACAGTGATAATTCTCTGAGTATAGATAATGTAGTAGATGTTGCCTGCAGTCCTATGTAACACCACAGATAACACAGTGAGAACTCTATGAGGACATATAATGTAGTATATGTTACCTGCAGTCCTATGTAACACCACAGATAACACAGTGATAACTCTCGGAGTACAGATAATGTAGTAGATGTTACCTGCAGTCCTATGTAACACCACAGATAATACACAGTGATAACTCTCTGAGTACAGATAATGTAGTAGATGTTGCCTGCAGTCCTATGTAATACCACAGATAACACAGTGATAACTCTCTGAATACAGATAATGTAGTAGATGTTGCCTGCAGTCCTATGTAACACCACAGATAACACACAGTGATAACTCTCTGAATACAGATAATGTAGTAGATGTTGCCTGCAGTCCTATGTAACACCACAGATAACACACAGACAGTGATTACTCTTTGATTACAGATATCACAGCACGTTGTTATAAATGACAAACACAGCTCTGCTACATCGGTAGGTTTATCACTGAGCGTTCTCCATTCTCTGACCTCAGGATTTTTTATGCCGAGACCCTTCAGAGAACATGTTATATTTTTCCACTCACGTCCTCGTCTCCCAGAATCCTCGTGTGTTGTCCCCGCGATGTAGATCACATCTCCGCGTCTCTCCGCACACAGGACATAAACTACCCGGCGAGGCCCTAAACACTCACAGCGGGATTTTCTCCTCTTCCGCTTTGGTGGGCATTGATTTCAGATAAATATCCATCCCCAGAGGCTGCGCTGACTCGATTCCCTTAATTGTGGCCCTATTGACATGTCATTTTTAGCTGTTTAGACTGTCAGCAGACATCGCTCAAGCAGACAAATTTCTCCAGCCCAAGGAAAGAGCAGAAAGAACCAAGGGACCAAAAGTGGGGACATATTTCAAACTTGGCATGAAATTAATTGCATCCTTCTAGTTCCCAGGCTCTTAAAGAAAGCAAATATTTATCTACACAAAAGTCCTGCCCAATAACCAGCCCCAGATCCCCTACCCCTGCAGGATTCCCAACGCAGCGTTTTATTATAGAGGATGATCATCATTCATTTAAGATCTCTCCAAAGATGTTACCTGCAGTCCTATGTAACACTACAGATAACACAGTGATAACTCTCTGGAGCTTTGTTTCCTAAAACTAAACCAGAGTCCTCCCAGAACTCGCCCTGCAGCAATCTCCCCGATCCTGAGCCTCCTGGTTCATGAATAGAATGCTAGAACTACAGTGAAGACTGACATTTACACAGACAAATTAGCGGAGAGGGAGATTATACATGTTTGCGCTCTAGGAGTTTTTTTTACATTTATTTTCCCAGTGTTCAAGGTTTTTTTGGTGTACAATGCTTTTTTTATTTTAATGGATATGTCTTTTTTTTTTTTTGTTTTGTTATTTTTTTTTATATTTTCACATATTCTAAAGTAAATATTAAACAGCCGCCAGAAAAAGAGAATTTGGGCAATTTTTTTATTTTTCGGCATTATTTTTAGATGGAAAGTTCCGGCGGCCGCAGTTAATTCTATTCAAAAATAATAAAGCATTTCTGTTACATTTCTACATATTTTGTAACATTTATTTCAGTTATTAGGGATTTTTATTTCAATGTTTTATTATTTCTTCTTTTATTTGTTTAAAACCTTCCCTGGGTGCGGCCAAATTGGAGACACACAACTTCTTCCCGTATTTTCTGTATAGGGGCGGCCATGTTGGAGACACACTTCCTCTATTGTCTGTATGGACAGTGCAGCAGTCTGTGTGTGCTTTATGGCAGCTGCAATGGATGGGAGTTGATGGACAGAGAGATATCACAGATTATTACGTTTTCTAGAAAGTGATGGAATGCAGACCCTTCCCAGAGAGCAGCAGGGGAGCTGTATACAGAGCCTTATCTATGTATAGTGTTTCTATCCTGCCTTATCTGTGCCTCCAGCAGTACAGTAAAGTCTTCATTACACCCCCCGCCCTCTAATGACAACGAGGTGACTCTGCTCATCAGGAGCGTAACAAGTAACCATGGGCCACATAGCAAACCCTCGAATCAGGCCCAACTCCAGCGTGTTCACCGTCAGAACATGAAAAACTTGTGATTGCACAGTGATAATACACAAAGTGATGTCACAGTACAAAGATAATACATAAAGTGATGTCACAGTACAAAGATAATACACAAAGTTATGTCACAGTACAAAGATAATACATAAAGTGATGTCACAGTACAAAGATAATACATAAAGTGATGTCACAGTACAAAGATAATACATAAAGTGATGTCACAGTACAGGGATAATGCACCTTGTGATGTCACAGTACAAAGATAATACATAAAGTGATGTCACAGTACAAAGATAATACATAAAGTGATGTCACAGTACAAAAATAATACACAAAGTGATGTCACAGTACAAAGATAATACATAAAGTGATGTCACAGTACAAAGATAATACACAAAGTTATGTCACAGTACAGGGATAATGCACCTTGTGATGTCACAGTACAAAGATAATACACAAAGTTATGTCACAGTACAAAGATAATACACAAAGTGATGTCACAGTACAAAGATAATACATAAAGTGATGTCACAGTACAAAGATAATACATAAAGTGATGTCACAGTACAAAGATAATACATAAAGTGATGTCACAGTACAAAAATAATACACAAAGTGATGTCACAGTACAAAGATAATACATAAAGTGATGTCACAGTACAAAGATAATACACAAAGTTATGTCACAGTACAGGGATAATGCACCTTGTGATGTCACAGTACAAAGATAATACACAAAGTTATGTCACAGTACAAAGATAATACACAAAGTGATGTCACAGTACAAAGATAATACATAAAGTGATGTCACAGTACAAAGATAATACATAAAGTGATGTCACAGTACAAAGATAATACATAAAGTGATGTCACAGTACAAAGATAATACACAAAGTGATGTCACAGTACAGGGATAATACATAAAGTGATGTCACAGTACAGGGATAATGCACCTTGTGATGTCACAGTACAAAGATAATACATAAAGTGATGTCACAGTACAAAGATAATACATAAAGTGATGTCACAGTACAAAGATAATACATAAAGTGATGTCACAGTACAGGGATAATGCACCTTGTGATGTCACAGTACAAAGATAATACACAAAGTGATGTCACAGTACAAAGATAATACACAAAGTGATGTCACAGTACAAAGATAATACATAAAGTGATGTCACAGTACAAAGATAATACATAAAGTGATGTCACAGTACAAAGATAATACATAAAGTGATGTCACAGTACAAAGATAATACATAAAGTGATTTCACAGTACAGGGATAATGCACCTTGTGATGTCACAGTACAAAGATAATACACAAAGTTATGTCACAGTACAAAGATAATACACAAAGTTATGTCACAGTACAAAGATAATACACAAAGTTATGTCACAGTACAAAGATAATACACAAAGTTATGTCACAGTACAGGGATAATGCACCTTGTGATGTCACAGTACAGGAATAATGCACATTGTGATGTCACAGTACAGGGATAATGCACATAGTGATCTCACAGCACAGGGATAATGCACATAGTGATGTCACAGCACAGGGATAATGCACATAGTGATCTCACAGCACAGGGATAATGCACATTGTGATGTCACAGTACAGGAATAATGCACATTGTGATGTGACAGTACAGGAATAATGCACATTGTGATGTAACAGTACAGGAATAATGCACATAGTGATCTCACAGCACAGGGATAATGCACATTGTGATGTCACAGTACAGGGATAATGCACATAGTGATCTCACAGCACAGGGATAATGCACATAGTGATCTCACAGCACAGGGATAATGCACATAGTGATGTCACAGCATACCGTAGGAAGAAACCCCACAATGATTTCATAATGTAGGTGTAATGTACTCAAGGATGTCACAGTACAGCAATAATGCAAAGTCACGCTGTGGTAGAAGGTACAACAAGTAAATAACAGGGTCTATAGCAAAACTTTGATTGGATGTGGATATGTGCCCACCCCCCTTAGTTGTTGGGCACCATAGAAGCTGCTATACCTACTACTCTAATAATTACACCCATGCTGATCATCTGTTCCTGTCTACACAGTAAAGCAGACAAGTAAGCTATAGAGAGCAGGACGTGTCCGGCTGAGTGCTCTAGTGGTCATTTATTGTATTAATCTACGTAGATCAAAAATTCTGCGCTGATTTATTTCATCATCTATCTTTATAGCGGTCTATATATTATTTTTCTGAGACGGAGCTCGAAATCCCCAGCATAGAGATGATCACATTCTGTCTTTCTAAAGCCACCACTAGAGGGTGCTTGCTGCATACTATTTTACATTGATCTCAATTACTGCATAAGCTCCCCCTAGTGGTGGCTGCAGACAGACTGAATTTTATCATGTAATTCTATGAAGGAAATTTATCAACTTTGCTAACTCAGTTTTCTGGTGTCACAAAAAGGCCCAAAAGTTGCAATTTGCGCCGCCTTTTTCCGCCCTCCTTACTTCTGTGAACAGGATGTGTGGCTTCACAAAAGGGAGTGGAACACAGCAGCCCGACATTTTTATTATAATTCCCGCCCGAACACTGGCTTATATTATACTGCAAATCTACGCCAGCTCCTAGGGTAAAAGTGCTGGGCCCCGTACCTTGCCCCCTTCCGATCAGACTACCCCTTCCCCCTTCAGACACCTTACCGCTCCTCTCCCCCCACCCCCGATCTCCTCAGGCTCCCTCAGCCTGATGCGGATCGTATACCTACCGACGCCGTGCAGCCAGTGGCGGATTATCATTAGGGCGGTTCGGGCGGCCGCCCAGGGCCCAAGGCTCCAAGGGGGCCCATGGCCACTCGAACTGCACAGGACCACACGGGCCCCCTCATACCCGGTGGCGTTGCTAGCACCGGAGGGGGCCCCGGTGCGAGCGGCAGCCACATTCATTTGTATCTGTCCTCAGATACAAACGTATATTATAGGCTGCAGGCTACATTAGGCTTGCAGCCTATTAGGCACTGGGAAGACTCCCTGTGCAGGCTGGCATGATGAGGTACTGCATAACGCCGGTCTGCGCATGCGTCTAGTCCAGAGGCTTCACACGCGTCCAGCTTGAGCGGCCGCCACGAGAACGCAGCAAGGTAAGTAAAATATATATTTATTTTTTTAGGTGGGGGTAGTGCTGTGCATATATTTAAGGAGGGGGGGAAGTGCTCCGTGACACTATATACAAGGGGGTGGGAGTTCTCCGTTACACTACATACAAGGGGGGAGTGCTGGGTGGCCCTATATACAAGGGGGAGGGTAGCGCTGTGTGGGCCTATATACAAGATGGAGGGAGCGCTGTGTGACACTGTGTACAAAGGGGGGAGCGCTGTGTGACACTATATACAAGGGGGACGGTAGCGCTGTGTGGGCCTATATACAAGGGAGAGGGGAGCGCTGTGTGACACTATGTACAAGGGGGGGGCTGTGTGGCGCTATCCACAGCGTAATGTGTGTGGCGCTCTTTACGTGGGGGCTCTGTGGCGCTATTTACAAGAGGGGAGGGTTGTATGGCGCTATCTATAGGGGGCTGTGTGTAACGCTCTCTACCGAGGGATGTGTGTGGTGCTAGCTACAGTATATCGGGGGATGTGTGATATATACAGGGGCTGTGCGTGGCACTATGTACATGGGGCTGTGTGTGGCACTATGTACAGGGGGCTGTGTGTGGCACTATGTACAGGGGGCTGTGTGTGGCACTATGTACAGGGGGCTGTGTGTAGCACTATGTACAGGGGGCTGTGTGTGGCACTATGTACAGGGGGCTGTGTGTGGCACTATGTACAGGGGGCTGTGTGTGGCACTATGTACAGGGGGCTTTGTGTGGCACTATGTACAGGGGGCTGTGTGTGACACTATGTACAGGGGGCTGTGTGTGGCACTATGTACAGGGGGCTGTGTGTGGCACTATGTACAGGGGGCTGTGTGTGGAGTTATCCACAGGGGCTGTGTGTGGCACTATGTACAGGGGCCTGTGTGTGGCGCTATGTACAGGGGGCTGTGTGTGGCGCTATGTACAGGGGGCTGTGTGTGGCACTATGTACAGGGGGCTGTGTGTGGCACTATGTACAGGGGACTGTGTGCGGCGTTATCCACAGGGGCTGTGTGTGGCACTATGTACAGGGGGCTGTGTGTGGCACTATGTAAAGGGGGCTGTGTGTGGCACTATGTACAGGGGGCTGTTTGTGGCACTATGTACAGGGGGCTGTGTGTGGCACTATGTACAGGGGGCTGTGTGTGGCACTATGTACAGGGGGCTGTGTGTGGCACTATGTACAGGGGGCTGTGTGTGGCACTATGTACAGGGGGCTGTGTGTGGCACTATGTACAGGGGGCTGTGTGTGGCACTATGTACAGGGGGCTGTGTGTGGCGTTATCCACAGGGGCTGTGTGTGGTACTATGTACAGGGGGCTGTGTGTGGCACTATGTACAGGGGGCTGTGTGTGGCACTATGTACAGGGGGCTGTGTGTGGCACTATGTACAGGGGACTGTGTGTATGTGGTGTTTTACAGTGTGTGGTATTATATTCAGGGGCGCAGTGTTTGGTGCTATTATATTTAGGGGCACAGTATGTGGCACTATGATAATTTTATTTTCGTTTATAGATGTGGAAATGTTGGAAAAGTGAGGAGCCGAAGACATCTGAGTCGGAAATTCTGCAGAAATGGGTCATGGCCGGGAGAAGTCATCATGATCTCTGGACCGGATGGATAAGAAAAGAGGAAAAAAACTACTAGAATCTGAGACGTCGTCACCTGTGAGTCACTAGATTTATAGAGAATCTGTCCCCTCTCCTGACATGTTTATTATAGGAAATCCTTGTATTTCACAAAAAGTCTTTCTGCAGTCCAGGACTGATAGACAATTCCCTTGTCAGGAGGACGTGTCCCTGCACAGTGTGATACTGTCAGTATGTAGGGACACAGCCCGTGACAAGGGGAATCGTAACACCCATTTGTTAATGCTTGCCCAAAAATGTAGTGTTAAAAATAGTTACGGCGCGGCAGGGCGGCCCAAGTTTGGGTAACAGCCCAGGGCTTATGGTCTACTTAATCCGCCACTGTGCGCAGCATCAGGACATTGTATGAGCCGCAGCATGTAGTGGGGACAAAGAGGCGGAAAAGCAAAGAGGAGCGGTGAGGTGAGAATCAGTTTTTAATTTTAGTCTGATTGAGGGGCAATGATTGGCGCACAGCCGCGGTTACAGCCATTGGGAAGATGCAACAGATTTATTAAGAGGCGTGCAGATAGCTAAGGTGGATTTACGAAACGCCAATCTTAGTAGATCTGCCCCTATGTCCATGCAGGGGATTTGGTGATGAGTGTAAGAAGAACGAAGCTCCGACCGCTATAAAAATATATTAAGAAATGATTCAGCGCAGAATGTTGGACCTACAAATAATCCGCTTCCATATCAGGGGTGTACCGACTTTTATTTAATGTACTGGGGTGAGTCGCTCATTGAATCGCAGTTTTGCACAATAATTTATTCTTCGTTTCCACGAACCATTAAGTACGACGCCTGCAGCTTCCCCGGAGATTATTCCTGGGGTGAAATGGCGCACGGCTGGGAGAGACTGACAGCTCCGGGGAATCCGGGAGACTTTGCGATGCCGAGGAGAAGTGATTGCACACACTTTCAGCTGCTTGACTGGGCCCGTACAGGAAAGCTGGTTGTCCTGTCATTAGCGCACATGTAAAGCGATGTCAGCCCGACGCTGGGTCACTGATCATGGAAATCGCCCTATTAGCTGACTCATTCCAGCCTCAACATCTCTGTATGGTTAAAGGAGGCAAACAGGCAGACACTAAACATTACATATACCCTGCAAGCAATTAGGGCCTGGGTCTCAGATAAACTCTTCCTGGATCTCATCTCTCAAATGCTGTACAGACAAGTCTTTTTACATTAGAGCTGAGGGCGCTGTTGCATTGGTGCCTATATTAAACTTTCCTGATAGCTGTGGTGAAAAGCGGTACTGCAAGTATATTGAATTAACATTTTTAGAGCCCGGAGTTTCAATGGGAAAAAAAATGCTCTGCAATATTGGAGATTATAGAGGAATTTAGTCCCATACAACACAACAGTCATACCACAAGAGTCTACCAACAACAGTCATACAACAGTCTACCATCAACAGTCATACAACAGTCATACAACAGTCATACCACAAGAGTCTACCAACAACAGTCTACCATCAACAGTCATACAACAGTCATACAACAGTCTACCATCAACAGTCATACAACAGTCATACCACAAGAGTCTACCAACAACAGTCATACAACAGTCTAAGAAAAACAGCCTAACAACGGTCCTAAAAAAAACCCTGCTAGAGTAAAATGCAATACATTTATTAAGAGGCACACGCTAAGTACAGGTAATGTAGTGGATGTTACCTGCAGTCCTATGTAACACTACAGATAACACACAGTGATAACTCTCTGAGTACAGATAATGTAGTAGATGTTACCTGCAGTCCTATGTAACACTACAGATAAAACACACTGATAACTCTCTGAGCACAGATAATGTAGTAGATGTTACCTGCAGTCCTATGTAACACTACAGATAAAACACACTGATAACTCTCTGAGCACAGATAATGTAGTAGTGTTACCTGCAGTCCTATGTAACACTACGGATAAAACACACTGATAACTCTCTGAGTACAGATAATGTAGTAGATGTTACCTGCAGTCCTATGTAACACTACGGATAAAACACCGTGATAACTCTCAGCACAGATAATGTAGTAGTGTTACCTGCAGTCCTATGTAACACCACAGATAACACAGTGATAACTCTCTGATTACAGATAATGTAGTGGATCTTACCTGCAGTCCTATGTAACACTACAGATAAAACACACTGATAACTCTCTGAGCACAGATAATGTAGTAGATGTTACCTGCAGTCCTATGTAACACCACAGATAACACAGTGATAACTCTCAGCACAGATAATGTAGTAGTGTTACCTGCAGTCCTATGTAACACCACAGATAACACAGTGATAACTCTCTGATTACAGATAATGTAGTGGATCTTACCTGCAGTCCTATGTAACACTACAGATAAAACACACTGATAACTCTCTGAGCACAGATAATGTAGTAGATGTTACCTGCAGTCCTATGTAACACCACAGATAACACAGTGATAACTCTCTGAGCACAGATAATGTAGTAGATGTTACCTGCAGTCCTATGTAACACCGCAGATAACACAGTGATAACTCTCTGAGTACAGATAATGTAGTAGATGTTACCTGCAGTCCTATGTAACACTACGGATAAAACACACTGATAACTCTCTGAGCACAGATAATGTAGTAGTGTTACCTGCAGTCCTATGTAACACCACAGATAACACAGTGATAACTCTCTGATTACAGATAATGTAGTGGATCTTACCTGCAGTCCTATGTAACACTACAGATAAAACACACTGATAACTCTCTGAGCACAGATAATGTAGTAGATGTTACCTGCAGTCCTATGTAACACCGCAGATAACACAGTGATAACTCTCTGAGTACAGATAATGTAGTAGATGTTACCTGCAGTCCTATGTAACACTACGGATAAAACACAGTGATAACTCTCTGAGCACAGATAATGTAGTAGTGTTACCTGCAGTCCTATGTAACACCACAGACAACACAGTGATAACTCTCTGATTACAGATAATGTAGTGGATCTTACCTGCAGTCCTATGTAACACCACAGATAACACAGTGATAACTCTCTGATTACAGATAATGTAGTAGAGGTTACCTGCAGTCCTATGTAACACCACAGATAACACAGTGATAACTCTCTGAGTACAGATAATGTAGTAGACGTTACCTGCAGTCCTATGTAACACCACAGATAATACACAGTAATAACTCTCTGATTACAGATAATGTAGTAGAGGTTACCTGCAGTCCTATGTAACACTACAGATAACACACACTGATAACTCTGAGCACAGATAATGTAGTAGTGTTACCTGCAGTCCTATGTAACACTACGGATAAAACACACTGATAACTCTCTGAGTACAGATAATGTAGTAGATGTTACCTGCAGTCCTATGTAACACTACGGATAAAACACAGTGATAACTCTCTGAGCACAGATAATGTAGTAGTGTTACCTGCAGTCCTATGTAACACCACAGATAACACAGTGATAACTCTCTGATTACAGATAATGTAGTGGATCTTACCTGCAGTCCTATGTAACACCACAGATAACACAGTGATAACTCTCTGATTACAGATAATGTAGTAGAGGTTACCTGCAGTCCTATGTAACACCACAGATAATACACAGTAATAACTCTCTGATTACAGATAATGTAGTAGAGGTTACCTGCAGTCCTATGTAACACTACAGATAACACACACTGATAACTCTCTAAGTACAGATAATGTAGTAGATGTTACCTGCAGTCCTATGTAACACCACAGATAACACAGTGATAACTCTCTGATTACAGATAATGTAGTAGAGGTTACCTGCAGTCCTATGTAACACTACAGATAACACACACTGATAACTCTGAGTACAGATAATGTAGTAGTGTTACCTGCAGTCCTATGTAACACTACAGATAACACACACTGATAACTCTCTGAGCACAGATAATGTTGTAGATGTTACCTGCAGTCCTATGTAACACCACAGATAACACAGTGATAACTCTCTGAGTACAGATAATGTAGTAGATATTACCTGCAGTCCTATGTAACACCACAGATATCACAGTGATAACTCTCTGATTACAGATAATGTAGTAGTGTTACCTGCAGTCCTATGTAACACCGCAGATAACACAGTGATAACTCTCTGAGTACAGATAATGTAGTAGATGTTACCTGCAGTCCTATGTAACACTACAGATAAAACACACTGATAACTCTCTGAGCACAGATAATGTAGTAGTGTTACCTGCAGTCCTATGTAACACCGCAGATAACACAGTGATAACTCTCTGAGTACAGATAATGTAGTAGATGTTACCTGCAGTCCTATGTAACACTACAGATAAAACACACTGATAACTCTCTGAGCACAGATAATGTAGTAGTGTTACCTGCAGTCCTATGTAACACCACAGATAACACAGTGATAACTCTCTGATTACAGATAATGTAGTGGATCTTACCTGCAGTCCTATGTAACACCACAGATAACACAGTGATAACTCTCTGATTACAGATAATGTAGTAGAGGTTACCTGCAGTCCTATGTAACACCACAGATAATACACAGTAATAACTCTCTGATTACAGATAATGTAGTAGAGGTTACCTGCAGTCCTATGTAACACTACAGATAACACACACTGATAACTCTCTAAGTACAGATAATGTAGTAGATGTTACCTGCAGTCCTATGTAACACCACAGATAACACAGTGATAACTCTCTGATTACAGATAATGTAGTAGAGGTTACCTGCAGTCCTATGTAACACTACAGATAACACACACTGATAACTCTGAGTACAGATAATGTAGTAGTGTTACCTGCAGTCCTATGTAACACTACAGATAACACACACTGATAACTCTCTGAGCACAGATAATGTTGTAGATGTTACCTGCAGTCCTATGTAACACCACAGATAACACAGTGATAACTCTCTGAGTACAGATAATGTAGTAGTGTTACCTGCAGTCCTATGTAACACTACAGATAACACACACTGATAACTCTCTGAGTACAGATAATGTAGTAGATATTACCTGCAGTCCTATGTAACACCACAGATATCACAGTGATAACTCTCTGATTACAGATAATGTAGTAGTGTTACCTGCAGTCCTATGTAACACCGCAGATAACACAGTGATAACTCTCTGAGTACAGATAATGTAGTAGATGTTACCTGCAGTCCTATGTAACACTACAGATAAAACACACTGATAACTCTCTGAGCACAGATAATGTAGTAGTGTTACCTGCAGTCCTATGTAACACCGCAGATAACACAGTGATAACTCTCTGAGTACAGATAATGTAGTAGATGTTACCTGCAGTCCTATGTAACACTACAGATAAAACACACTGATAACTCTCTGAGCACAGATAATGTAGTAGTGTTACCTGCAGTCCTATGTAACACCACAGATAACACAGTGATAACTCTCTGATTACAGATAATGTAGTAGAGGTTACCTGCAGTCCTATGTAACACTACAGATAACACACACTGATAATTCTCTGAGCACAGATAATGTAGTAGATGTTACCTGCAGTCCTATGTAACACCGCAGATAACACAGTGATAACTCTCTGAGTACAGATAATGTAGTAGATGTTACCTGCAGTCCTATGTAACACTACAGATAAAACACACTGATAACTCTCTGAGCACAGATAATGTAGTAGAGGTTACCTGCAGGCCTATGTAACACTACAGATAACACAAACTGATAACTCTGAGTACAGATAATGTAGTAGAGGTTACCTGCAGTCCTATGTAACACCACAGATAACACACAGTGATAACTCTCTGAGTACAGATAATGTAGTAGATGTTACCTACAGCCCTATGTAACACCACAGATAACACAGTGATAACTCTCTGAGTACAGATAATGTAGTAGTGTTACCTGCAGTCCTATGTAACACCACAGATAACACAGTGATAACTCTCTGAGTACAGATAATGTAGTAGATGTTACCTACAGCCCTATGTAACACCACAGATAACACAGTGATAACTCATTGAGTACAGATAATGTAGTAGTGTTACCTGCAGTCCTATGTAACACCACAGATAACACAGTGATAACTCTCTGAGCACAGATAATGTAGTAGATGTTACCTGCAGTCCTATGTAACACCACAGATAACATAGTGATAACTCCCTGAGTACAGATAATGTAGTAGATGTTACCTGTAGTCCTATGTAACACCACAGATAACACAGTGATAACTCTCTGAGTACAGATAATGTAGTAGATGTTGCCTGCAGTCCTATGTAACACCACAGATAATACAGTGATAACTCTCTGAGTACAGATAATGTAGTAGATGTTACCTGCAGTCCTATGTAACACCACAGATAACATAGTGATAACTCCCTGAGTACAGATAATGTAGTAGATGTTACCTGCAGTCCTATGTAACACCACAGATAACACAGTGATAACTCTCTGAGTACAGATAATGCAGTAGATGTTACCTGCAGTCCAATGTAACACCACAGACAACACACCGATAACTCTCTGAGTACAGATAATGTAGTAGATGTTGCCTGCAGTCCTATGTAACACCACAGATAAAACACAGTGATAACTCTCTAAGTACAGATAATGTAGTAGATGTTACCTGCAGTCCTATGTAACACCACAGATAACACACAGTGATAACTCTCTGAGTACAGATAATGTAGTAGATGTTACCTGCAGTCCTATGTAACACCACAGATAACACACAGTGATAACTCTCTGGGTACAGATAATGTAGGAGTGTTACCTGCAGTCCTATGTAACACCACAGATAACACAGTGATAACTCTCTGAGCCCAGATAATGTAGTAGATGTTACCTGCAGTCCTATGTAACACCACAGATAACATAGTGATAACTCCCTGAGTACAGATAATGTAGTAGATGTTACCTGCAGTCCTATGTAACACCACAGATAACACAGTGATAACTCTCTGAGTACAGATAATGCAGTAGATGTTACCTGCAGTCCAATGTAACACCACAGACAACACACCGATAACTCTCTGAGTACAGATAATGTAGTAGATGTTGCCTGCAGTCCTATGTAACACCACAGATAAAACACAGTGATAACTCTCTAAGTACAGATAATGTAGTAGATGTTACCTGCAGTCCTATGTAACACCACAGATAACAGTGATAACTCTCTGAGTACAGATAATGTAGTAGATGTTACCTGCAGTCCTATGTAACACCACAGATAACACACAGTGATAACTCTCTGAGTACAGATAATGTAGTAGATGTTACCTGCAGTCCTATGTAACACCACAGATAACACACAGTGATAACTCTCTGGGTACAGATAATGTAGGAGTGTTACCTGCAGTCCTATGTAACACCACAGATAACACAGTGATTACTCTCTGAGGACAGATAATGTAGTAGTGTTACCTGCAGTCCCATGTAACACCACAGATAACACACATTGATAACTCTCTGAGTCCCGACCTATGTAACACCTCAGTGAGAACACACTCAGCTCTGCTACATCTATATTTTGCCAGTTTCTGACATTTCGCATGGTCCTTGTATATTGCTCCTCAGCTCCGACTTCTCTTTATTGGAACTAGGAAGAAAGTAAAAGTGGGTAAAATTAGGAATTTCTGCAATTGTCATCACATCTTAAGCAGAATTCTTCTTCATTTCACGCGCCGGTGACCAAAAATATTACACAATAAATCAGAAGAGATACAAATGAAGCTGTGGCCTCCGTGCGGTACAATCACTTTATCTTCCTTACATGGAGGTGACACAACGTGTATATTACAGCATCTTTTTTAATCGGGTGCAAATTAAATCTGCATCGGTCCCGGTCCCCGTCCGCCATGTTGTGGCGCCATGTTACATTCAGAAAGCAGACGGTTAATAGAGAGTATTTAAAGGGGGCTGGTGACTACCTGGTTGGGAGAGGGGCACTGACTTAGCTGATACACTGCAACTATGGAGATCAATGGGGTCGTCTCAGTTTGGCCCTATGGGTGGTGTAGGGGGTCCTCAACTCCATGTTTCTGGAGGAACCACCCAAATTAACCTGTCCCCCATTTCTCCTAGTAGGGCCGGCAAGGGGGCAATTCAGCAGACCCTATTGTGCCAGCACCATGAGGAGTGGGGGAAATAATGATATATACTGGGAAACGGGAGACTTGTCCGTCACATTAAAAGCTTCGTCCACCTTTGCAACCAATTTTTTATTGCTACAACCCCCAGAGCAACTTTACTAATAGTCCTAATTAAAAATGTCCTACCGCTTTGTGTCTACAGCTACTATGCAGATCTATGCGTTTCCATGGTAACAGACAACAAGCAAACCCAGTGTAGTCTGATGCTGCAGTCATGTTCATTTCACTTGTCCTCTACTTCTTACAAATATACATTTGGTATATTAGCCAGAAGAAGGGGAGAAATGGACGACAGTATCAGGATCAGACTACACAGGATTTGTTTGTTGTCTGTTACCATAAAGACGCGCGGGTCTGTATAGGAGCTGCGAACACAAAACGGTAGGCAATTTTTAATGAAGAAAAATTTGCATCGTTGCTTTATTTTTAATTTTAAATGCATTGGGGGCAATAACAGAAATGTAATAATGTGGACATACTGTAGAATTTTAAATCATCTGTTGATTCTGTCCACCGGGTCCCACACATGCTTGGACAGTAGGGTCTAGTGTTTGTTCCAATCCCTTTGTAATACCCCTTGGGCCAGTTTTTGGCAATATGGAGCTGCCTGACAAAAAAGGGGGAGCCCCGTACAGGTTCAAACGTCCCATGAGGAAGGGGAATGGGGTCAACCCAAGAAAGGGATCCCAATTTATGATTCTGGACTATTGGATTTTACAGACTGTCGCCTCTAGGGAAATCTGGAAAAGCAAAGAGCAATACAATAAATATGGATTTAGGGTTTTGGATTGAAAAAATTATAATTATTCACAAAACATTTTCCACAAATCCATCGATCATTGCAATCCAAATTACTACAAGTGGGACCTCCCGTGGTCCTGCTGATGATCTAGGGTCCGTGGCGATCTAAGTTTGGATCAGGAAAATCGCAGCAGATTCGATGTTGCGGCCGCATTCAACCGCCGGAAATCAACAGATTTTTCGAAATCCTGATCATCTAGAAAAACAGGTATATTGTATTCCTGGATAAAAACGTGCACACAAATTATTTACTCCATAAAATAAAATATTAAAAAATATGTAAAAATATTAATTTATTAGTTTTTTTTTTTTTTTTTAAAACATAATCCCTAATTTAATCATAACATATTAATTTATTGGTGCTGGACCATCACATTCTACAGACTGACATTCCAATAATGTGGAAATTATATTTTTTCCATAAAATAAAAAAATCTAATGTAAAAAAAATATTTATTTGAAATTAAAAATGAGACATGCACTAAATAAAAAATAATTCAATGTTTGCTCGCTTTACAATATACTGTATATAAACGTCTATTTGTGTTTATATCAGTTTTTTTCTGGCTTAAAATATTCCTCAGTTCCCGCTTCCCCTGTTATAAGGAGTAGGGTATATCCGGCTCTGCTATGTAGGACCTAGTGCCCGCTCGCTGCCCTGTGGATCCAGAGAAGATGATATGCGGACTCTGAGCTCAGGCCCAGCTGCAAATCCTTCACTTTAATGCCAGTTGAGTTGAACACTCGCCTGCAGCGCTACCATTTATCTACTGGTCTGTGAGTGCACAAGTCTATGGTTAATAGATCATTCCATGTGTCTGATGCAATCAGCCCTGCAAGAGAGTCAAGCTGTCAGCGCAGGGGAGCAGAAAGGCCGGAGCTGGTGGCATTAGGAAAATGTTCTCCTGACAGGCGGACAAGGCTCATTGCACAAACACAGGAGTCTGTATCTGCACCAGCCATGAATCCCAGGCCCACAGCAGCCATCACCTGAGCCTAGCACAGGGACACTATACTGAGCCTAGCACAGGGACAATATACTGAGCCTAGCACAAGGACAATATACTGAGCCTAGCACAGGAACAATATACTGAGCCTAGCACAGGGATAATATACTGAGCCTAGCAAAGGGATAATATACTGAGCCTAGCACAGGGACAATATACTGAGCCTAGCACAAGGACAATATACTGAGCCTAGCACAGGAACAATATACTGAGCCTAGCACAAGGACAATATACTGAGCCTAGCACAGGAACAATATACTGAGCCTAGCACAGGGACAATATACTGAGCCTAGCACAAGGACAATATACTGAGCCTAGCACAGGAACAATATACTGAGCCTAGCACAGGGATAATATACTGAGCCTAGCAAAGGGATAATATACTGAGCCTAGCACAGGGACAATATACTGAGCCTAGCACAGGGACAATATACTGAGCCTAGCACAGGGACAATATACTGAGCCTAGCACAGGGACAATATTCTGAGCCTAGCACAGGGACAATATTCTGAGCCTAGCACAGGGACAATATTCTGAGCCTAGCACAGGGACAATATTCTGAGCCTAGCACAGGGACAATATTCTGAGCCTAGCACAGGGACAATATTCTGAGCCTAGCACAGGGACAATATTCTGAGCCTAGCACAGGGACAATATACTGAGCCTAGCACAGGAACATTATACTGAGCCTAGCACAGGGACGATATTCTGAGCCTAGCACAGGGACAATATACTGAGCCTAGCACAGGGACAATATACTGAGCCTAGCACAGGGACAATATACTGAGCCTAGCACAGGGACAATATACTGAGCCTAGCACAGGGACAATATACTGAGCCTAGCACAGGGACAATATACTGAGCCTAGCACAAGGACAATATACTGAGCCTAGCACAGGAACAATATACTGAGCCTAGCACAGGGATAATATACTGAGCCTAGCAAAGGGATAATATACTGAGCCTAGCACAGGGACAATATACTGAGCCTAGCACAGGGACAATATACTGAGCCTAGCACAGGGACAATATACTGAGCCTAGCACAGGGACAATATTCTGAGCCTAGCACAGGGACAATATTCTGAGCCTAGCACAGGGACAATATTCTGAGCCTAGCACAGGGACAATATTCTGAGCCTAGCACAGGGACAATATTCTGAGCCTAGCACAGGGACAATATTCTGAGCCTAGCACAGGGACAATATTCTGAGCCTAGCACAGGGACAATATACTGAGCCTAGCACAGGAACATTATACTGAGCCTAGCACAGGGACGATATTCTGAGCCTAGCACAGGGACAATATACTGAGCCTAGCACAGGGACAATATACTGAGCCTAGCACAGGGACAATATACTGAGCCTAGCACAGGGACAATATACTGAGCCTAGCACAGGGACAATATACTGAGCCTAGCACAGGGACAATATACTGAGCCTAGCACAGGGACAACATACTGAGCCTAGCACAGGGACAACATACTGAGCCTAGCACAGGAACATTATACTGAGCCTAGCACAGGGACGATATACTGAGCCTAGCACAGGAACATTATTCTGAGCCTAGCACAGGGACAATATTCTGAGCCTAGCACAGGGACAATATTCTGAGCCTAGCACAGGGACAATATTCTGAGCCTAGCACAGGGACAATATTCTGAGCCTAGCACAGGGACAATATTCTGAGCCTAGCACAGGGACAATATTCTGAGCCTAGCACAGGGACAATATTCTGAGCCTAGCACAGGGACAATATTCTGAGCCTAGCACAGGGACAATATTCTGAGCCTAGCACAGGGACAATATTCTGAGCCTAGCACAGGGACAATATTCTGAGCCTAGCACAGGGACGATATTCTGAGCCTAGCACAGGGACGATATTCTGAGCCTAGCACAGGGATAATATACTGAGCCTAGCACAGCGACGATATACTGAGCCTAGCACAGGAACAATATACTGAGCCTAGCACAGGGACAATATACTGAGCATAGCACAGGAACGATAGACTGAGCCTAGCACAGGGACGATATTCTGAGCCTAGCACAGAACCGATATACTGAACCTAGCACAGGGACAATAAACTGAGCCTAGCACAGGGACGATATTCTGAGCCTAGCACAGGGACGATATTCTGAGCCTAGCACAGGGACGATATTCTGAGCCTAGCACAGGGACGATATTCTGAGCCTAGCACAGGAACAATATACTGAGCCTAGCACAGGGACGATATTCTGAGCCTAGCACAGGGATAATATACTGAGCCTAGCACAGGGACGATATACTGAGCCTAGCACAGGAAAAATATACTGAGCATAGCACAGGGATAATATACTGAGCCTAGCACAGGAACAATAGACTGAGCCTAGGACAGGAACAATAGACTGAGCCTAGAACAGGGACGATATTCTGAGCCTAGCACAGAACCGATCTACTGAGCCTAGCACAGGAACAATAGACTGAGCCTAGCAGAGGGACGATATTCTGAGCCTAGTACAGAACCGATATACTGAGCCTAGCACAGGGATAATATACTGAGCCTAGCACAGGGACGATATACTGAGCCTAGCACAGGAACAAAATACTAAGCCTAGCACAGGGACAATATACTGAGCCTAGCACAGGAACAATAGACTGAGCCTAGCAGAGGGACGATATTCTGAGCCTAGCACAGAACCGATATACTGAGCCTAGCACAGGGACAATAAACTGAGCCTAGCACAGGGACGATATTCTGAGCCTAGCACAGGGACGATATTCTGAGCCTAGCACAGGGACGATATTCTGAGCCTAGCACAGGAACAATATACTGAGCCTAGCACAGGGACGATATTCTGAGCCTAGCACAGGGATAATATACTGAGCCTAGCACAGGGACGATATACTGAGCCTAGCACAGGAACAATATACTGAGCATAGCACAGGGATAATATACTGAGCCTAGCACAGGAACAATAGACTGAGCCTAGGACAGGAACAATAGACTGAGCCTAGAACAGGGACGATATTCTGAGCCTAGCACAGAACCGATCTACTGAGCCTAGCACAGGAACAATAGACTGAGCCTAGCACAGGGACGATATTCTGAGCCTAGTACAGAACCGATATACTGAGCCTAGCACAGGGATAATATACTGAGCCTAGCACAGGGACGATATACTGAGCCTAGCACAGGGACGATATACTGAGCCTAGCACAGGAACAATATACTAAGCCTAGCACAGGGACAATATACTGAGCCTAGCACAGGAACAATAGACTGAGCCTAGCAGAGGGACGATATTCTGAGCCTAGCACAGAACCGATATACTGAGCCTAGCACAGAACCGATATACTGAGCCTAGCACAGGGACGATATTCTGAGCCTAGCATAGAACTGATATACTGAGCCAAGCATAGGGACAATATTCTGAGAATAGCACAGGGACAACATACTGAGCATAGCACAGGGACAATATTCTGAGCCTAGAACAGGGACAATATTCTGAGCCTAGAACAGGGACAATATACTTTGCCTAGCACAGGGACAATATTCTGAGCCTGGCACTGAGACAAAATTCTGAGCCTAGCACAGGGACGATATTCTGAGCCTAGCACAGGGACAATATTCTGAGCCTAGCACAGGAACAATATACTGAGCCTAGCACAGGGACAATATACTGAGCCTAGCACAGGAACAATATTCTGAGCCTAGCACAGGAACAATATACTGAGCCTAGCACAGGGACAATATACTGAGCCTAGCACAGGAACAATAGACTGAGCCTAGCACAGGGACGATATTCTGAGCCTAGCACAGGGATAATATACTGAGCCTAGCACAGGGACAATATAATGAGCCTAGCACAGGGACAATATACTGAGCCTAGCACAGGGACAATATACTGAGCCTAGCACAGGGACGATATACTGAGCCTAGCACAGGGACGATATACTGAGCCTAGCACAGGAACGATATACTGAGCCTAGCACAGGAACAATATACTGAGCCTAGCACAGGAACAATATACTGAGCCTAGCACAGGAACAATATACTGAGCCTAGCACAGGAACAATAGACTGAGCCTAGCACAGGAACAATAGACTGAGCCTAGCACAGGGACGATATTCTGAGCCTAGCACAGAACCGATAGACTGAGCCTAGCACAGGGATAATATACTGAGCCTAGCACAGGGACGATATACTGAGCCTAGCACAGGGATAATATACTGAGCCTAGCACAGGGATAATATACTGAGCCTAGCACAGGGATAATATACTGAGCCTAGCACAGAACCGATATACTGAACGTAGCACAGGGACGATATTCTGAGCCTAGCATAGAACCGATATACTGAGCCAAGCATAGGGACAATATTCTGAGCCTAGCACAGGGACAACATACTGAGCATAGCACAGGGACAATATTCTGAGCCTAGAACAGGGACAATATTCTGAGCCTAGAACAGGGGCAATATTCTGAGCCTAGAACAGGGGCAATATTCTGAGCCCGGCACTGAGACAATATTCTGAGCCTAGCACAGGGACGATATTCTGAGCCTAGCACAGGGACGATATTCTGAGCCTAGCACAGGGACGATATTCTGAGCCTAGCACAGGGACGATATTCTGAGCCTAGCACAGGGACGCTATTCTGAGCCTAGCACAGGGATAATATACTGAGCCTAGCACAGGGACAATATACTGAGCCTAGCACAGGGACAATATACTGAGCCTAGCACAGGGACAATATACTGAGCCTAGCACAGGAACAATAGACTGAGCCTAGCACAGGGACGATATTCTGAGCCTAGCACAGAACCGATATACTGAGCCTAACACAGGGACAATATACTGAGCCTAGCACAGGGATGATATACTGAGCCTAGCACAGGGATGATATACTGAGCCTAGCACAGGGATAATATACTGAGCCTAGCACAGGGACAATATACTGAGCCTAGCACAGGGACAATATACTGAGCCTAGCACAGGGACAATATACTGAGCCTAGCACAGGGACAATATACTGAGCCTAGCACAGGAACAATAGACTGAGCCTAGCACAGGGACGATATTCTGAGCCTAGCACAGAACCGATATACTGAGCCTAGCACAGGGACAATATACTGAGCCTAGCACAGGAACGATATACTGAGCCTAGCACAGGGATGATATACTGAGCCTAGCACAGGGACAATATACTGAGCCTAGCACAGGGACAATATACTGAGCCTAGCACAGGGACAATATACTGAGCCTAGCACAGGAACAATAGACTGAGCCTAGCACAGGGACGATATTCTGAGCCTAGCACAGAACCGATATACTGAGCCTAGCACAGGGACAATATACTGAGCCTAGCACAGGAACGATATACTGAGCCTAGCACAGGGATGATATACTGAGCCTAGCACAGGGATAATATACTGAGCCTAGCACAGGGACGATATACTGAGCCTAGCACAGGGATGATATACTGAGCCTAGCACAGGGATGATATACTGAGCCTAGCACAGAACCGATATACTGAGCCTAGCACAGGGATGATATTCTGAGCCTAGCATAGAACCGATATACTGAGCCTAGCACAGGGATAATATACTGAGCCTAGCACAGAACCGATATACTGAGCCAAGCATAGGGACAATATTCTGAGCCTAGCATAGAACTGATATACTGAGCCAAGCATAGGGACAATATTCTGAGCCTAGCACAGGGAGAACATACTGAGCATAGCACAGGGACAATATTCTGAGCCTAGCACATGGACAATATTCTGAGCCTAGCACAGGGACGATATACTGAGCCTAGCACAGGGACGATATACTGAGCCTAGCACAGGGACAATATACTGAGCCTAGCACAGGAACAATAGACTGAGCCTAGCACAGGGACGATATTCTGAGCCTAGCACAGAACCGATAGACTGAGCCTAGCACAGGGATAATATACTGAGCCTAGCACAGGGACGATATACTGAGCCTAGCACAGGGATAATATACTGAGCCTAGCACAGGGATAATATACTGAGCCTAGCACAGAACCGATATACTGAGCCTAGCAGAGGGTCGATATTCTGAGCCTAGCATAGAACCGATATACTGAGCCAAGCATAGGGACAATATTCTGAGCCTAGCACAGGGACAACATACTGAGCATAGCACAGGGACAATATTCTGAGCCTAGAACAGGGACAATATTCTGAGCCTAGAACAGGGACAATATACTTTGCTTTGCACAGGGACAATATTCTGAGCCTGGCACGGAGACAATATTCTGAGCCTAGCACAGGGACGATATTCTGAGCCTAGCACAGGGACGATATTCTGAGCCTAGCACAGGGATAATATACTGAGCCTAGCACAGGGACAATATACTGAGCCTAGCACAGGGACAATATACTGAGCCTAGCACAGGGATGATTTACTGAGCCTAGCACAGGGGTAATATACTGAGCCTAGCACAGGGACGATATACTGAGCCTAGCACAGGGATGATATACTGAGCCTAGCACAGGGATAATATACTGAGCATATGTGGCGGAACGGGTGACGTTTACAGGCATTGTCAAAACCACCAAAAAGGCCATACTTACTAGGTAGGTGGGTGGGTGAAAACCCGTTCCCATCAGGACGCAGACGGGTCAAAGAATGCTGCAGAAGGAGTGTGCATTAAATAGTGATAGCCCCTCCCACTGGTCTTGAGGGGAGTGGCAAACTAAGTGCTCAAAGGTGTGCGATAAATGAGTGTCAGTGTAGTGCTAGGGTGTGAATGGATGGTAAAAAATAAATATGTATGTATGAAAGTGTCAGAACTGTGTAATAATGTAATAAAAATAAATAAATAAATAAATAAATGTGATGAATAGGGGTCAGTGCTGTGAATAGTACATGGGGTGTCAGTACTATGTGTAATACGTGGAGGGATAATGTGCTGGTCGTCAGGCATGGTGTATCTTGCCGAATAACAGCCTATTTGTAACACCGCTAGTCTTAGCTAAAGCGGGCTGCTCTGCATGCCAAACCAAACGCCAGCACATCATGCCCTCCCAGCATATAAGACCCGGCTGCGTCCTGAAAAAATGTGTAGTATACGTAGTAAGAAATATCCATGAAACATGGGGTATTAGTTGTTATTTTGGCCAAAATACGCAAAGCTCGCTACCCAACGTCAAGGGTCCCCAGTTCCTTGCGAGTCCCTAACCAGAACTTTACGTTCCTAATTTAAAAACACAAACAGAAGAAATGGGACATAAATATCAAAACCACCAAAAAGGCCATACTCACTAGGTAGGTGGGTGGGTGAAAACCCGTTCCCATCAGGACGCAGACGGGTCAAAGAATGCTGCGGAAGGAGTGTGCATTAAATAGTGATAGCCCCTCCCACTAGTCTTGAGGGGAGTGACGGACTAAGTGCTCAAAGGTGTGCGATAAATGTGTGTCAGTGTAGTGCTAGGGTGTGAATGGATGGTAAAAAATAAATATGTATGTATGAAAGTGTCAGAACTGTGTAATAATGTAATAAAAATAAATAAATAAATAAATGTGATGAATAGGGGTCAGTGCTGTGAATAGTACATGGGGTGTCAGTACTATGTGTAATACGTGGAGGGATAATGTGCTGGTCGTCAGGCATGGTGTATCTTGCCGAATAACAGCCTATTTGTAACACCGCTAGTGTTAGCTAAAGCGGGCTGCTCTGCATTCCAAACCAAACGCCAGCACATTTGTTTACAGGCATTGTACCCAAATACAGGTTAAGCCTGCCGCAAACCGTCGCACTCCCGCCATCCGGGTGCGATAGCTTAGATGGCGCCCGGTGCTAGATGGGGATATGTCCCCTCAAACTGCATTACGTTATGTTTGATAACCAGTTGATTTGTATTGTATTGTATTCAGTGCTGCTTCACTGTCCTCCCCCTCTAGGGTTAATCTTACACTGAAGGAGAATGAGTCACAGGCTGAGAGCGGAACATGTGTAATGTAAATAAGAAAAAGGAGGGGGCCTGTTTCCTGAGTGAGGGATATAGTGGTGGTGGATGAGTTCTCAGTTTAGTTGCAGCCCAGGAGAGGATGAGATAGCAGTGTGAGCTGCAGGCAGGGGCTGTCTACCTCAGAAATGGTACCTGACCTAGGGACAGTAATAGAGGACAAGTGCTGGAGTCCCATCTAACTAAGGAGGATCTGGAGACACCCCAAAGGATGAAAGGTACAGTGGAGAGACCCCATAGTAAGGTAGCCTGTCCCATCCAGCCCAGAGGGGAGAAGCAGCGATGCATTGGTTCTGTGTGTGTCTGTCCCTGTTAATAAACGCGCCGCTGTGGCTTGTCCCCTGTTAATCTGTGTCTCCTGAATCTATCGCCCACATTCTCTTGGCGTAAACCGACCCCCACTGACCGGGTTTCGCCATATTTGGTGGCAGCGGTGGGATAGATTCAGCCCGTTCTAGGGGAAGCGGCAGGGGATAGGTACCCTGGTACCATCCGGCGCTTCGCGGCCAGACCTCAAGGGCGGACTGCCACACGTGCTGTAGTACAGGGGGACCACAGGCACCTAAATCCCCAGTCATGGAGCCTGACTCTATGGATCTTCCCGGCGGAGCAGAGGCTGTCCCCTATGGCAGCTACCTCCGAATTACAATCCAAGAGCTGTGGCGGTTCCGGCGCATTGCCTTCTCGTCCCGCGACATCAAGGATCGGCTGATTGAGAAGCTCCAAGCCTGGGACCTGGCGAACCCAGCCGAGATGGGAGAGATGGCCGAGGGTGACATTGACTACTGCCCCGAAGAACCGGCCAGTCGCCAGGGATCCGGCCGTAGCGCCATCTTGGACGCCCAGGCCCTGCGGATGGGGAATCTGCTGACCGCTCTGGGGCCTCAAAGCTCCGAGGCCGAGCGCCTGATCATCGTTGGGGCCATGGCCCGTGCAGTGGCACCCCCAGAACCAACAACCCCAATCCCTGCCGGGCCCCGAAGACCCCAACTACGATACAACGACCTCCCCAAGTTGGATCCTTCGTCCACGGATATCGATGCGCACCTAACCATGCTGGAGACACAGCTACAGGTGCATGACATCCCCACCACCGAATGGGCTCGCTACGTGGGGCCCAGCCTGCAAGGGAGGGCCCTTGAAGTCTACCGGAGCCTAGGTCCAGAGGACGGACGGGACTACGGTTGCCTCCGGGACGCCCTGCTGAAGAGGTATGCGATCACCCCAGAGACTTACAGAGAGCGGTTCCGTAATTTGACCTCGTCATTTTGGAGCAACTCCTCTCCAGGATGGAGGTCCCCGTTCGTGCCTGGGTCGCGGACCGCCACCCCAGCACCCCTGAAGATGCCGCCACCCTGGCCGACGAGTTCTTGGCCCACCGACCCCAGTGGAGAAGCCTTCCGCGCCAGGACCAACGCCGAGAGCTCCGAGCCCCTACCAAAATAGCGGAACCACCCCGGCCAACTTCGATGAGACCCCAGCCGCAGCCTACGGCTGCCCCGATCCCTCCAAGGGTCCGCGGCCCTATGGACTCCCGCCAGTGTTATGGGTGCCACCAGCCGGGGCACATCCGATGGGACTGCCCCCTTGCCCAATCAATGGTGCCCTTTCCCAGACCAACCCCAACCCGGGTTGCCTTTTGCCCGGAGGCGGGCGACCCTGATGAGTGTGACCACCTCCTAGATGCACCAGAAGTGGAGGAGGTGGTCTACCACGTAGAGCTTGCGAGCCTCGTGATGAACCAGGTCACTGCCAACATGCAGGGCCACCGACAGCCCGTGGTGCTGGGACGCCGCACCATCCAAGGACTCCGTAACTTGGGGGCATCCCTCACCCTGGTAAGAGCAGACCTGGTTCCCCAGGCTAAGGTTCTTCCCCAGCGATTAGCCCGGATTGCCCTGGCGGACGGACAGCAGCGGTCCATTCCCCGCGCCAGAGTCTACCTCGACTGGGGCCCCGGAAAAGGGGAGGTCGAAGTCGGGCTCATGCCGGATCTCCCCGCCGATGTCTTATTGGGGAACGACCTTGGAAACGGTCTCACAAGTCAGTTCGCGGGGGCCATGACCCGCAGCCAAGCCCGGGAGAACCTTTACCGGCCTCCACCACCGACCCGTGTAACCACCGAGGCTCCTCTCCCGGAAGCCCCGCCCCCCGAACCGCCGGTGGTAAGTACCCAAGCCCCTGACACCTCACAACTGACCGACCCGACGAACCCCCTGACAGACCTGGGGGAGGTGGATAGGGTCGCTTTTAGGGAGGCCCAGCATACGGATCCTTCCCTGTCCTCTGCCCGTAGCCTGGCCGATCGACCACCCAGTGGAGGGGCCAAGGCAGGGTTCCAGTGGGACAACGGGCTGTTGTACCGGGTCGAAGCCCCGACTAAGCCCGAGTCGCCCTGGACCGCCTCCAAACAGCTGCTTGTTCGCCAAGCCTACCGTGCACGACTGTTAGCCCTGGCCTACGATATACCCGCGGCGGGTCACACTGGGACCAGGTCCACCAGGGCCCGGCTCTCGAAGGCTTTCTTTTGGCCAGGGCTGACTGAGGACGTGCGGCGGTACCGAGCTTCGTGCCTTGTCTGCCAACGGGTGGCGGGGGCCCCGCGCAAGGTGCCACTCAAGCAGCTGCCCCTCATCCGAGAGCCCTTCCAGCGGGTGGCCATAGATCTGGTTGGCCCCATTAATCCCCCCAGCCGAGGGGGAAAGCGTTACATTCTAACCCTGGTAGACTTCGCTACCAGATACCCGGACGCAGTGGCTCTGTCCTCCATAGATGCCGAGCATGTCGCCCAGGGACTCATGGACATCTTCAGCCGGGTGGGGTTCCCGCGTGAGGTACTCACAGACCAGGGATCTCAATTCCAGGGAGAACTCATGCAGGACTTCTGGAATCGGCACGGGGTGAGTTCTCTAAGAACCACCGCCTACCACCCCCAAACGAACAGACTGTGTGAAAGGTTCAACGGTACCCTCAAGCAGTTGCTACTCCGATACGTCCACTCGGAGGGGAGAGACTGGGACCGCTCCTTGCAGCAGCTTCTCTTTGCCTATCGAGAGGTGCCGCAGGAGTCTACCGGGCACTCCCCATTTGAGTTGCTGTTCGCGAGGCGGGTCCGGGGACCCTTGGACTTAGTCCGGGAAGGTTGGGAAGGGAAGTTTGCAAGCCCGGAGATCCCGGTAGTAGAGTATGTGAGCCAAATGCGGGAGCGCCTAGCACGGCTGATGGATTTGGCCCATCAGCGATTGGAAGTAGCTCGAAGCCGTCAACGGGACGAGTACAACCGTAGCGCCCGACCCCGAGAGCTGGGGGTGGGGGAGAAAGTACTGGTCCTCGCGCCAGTACGAGGCAACAAGTTGCAGGCCAATTGGGCTGGACCGTACACTGTAGTGGGGCGACAGGGGACGACGAACTACCTAGTAGCCCACGACAAGGCAGAAAAGCGGGTACGGAACTACCACATCAACCGGCTCAAGGCCTATGTGGTCAGGGAGGTAGGAGCGGTCGCGATATGCTGCCCGCCCATGGACAACCCTGACGTGGACCGCATCCCTGACCTACTGGCAGAGGCCCGACGCCAGACAGGGCTGGCAGATGTGCAGCTTGAAGTCCAGCTATCGCGCTTGCAGAGTAGGGAGATGGGGGAGGTGTTAGCAGCCCAGGAGGCCCTGTTCACCGCGTCCCCCGGACGTACCTCCCTAGTCGCTCACGAGGAACCCGACCCCTGAGGCAGCCCGCGTTCCGAGTGGCTCCCTCAGTGCTGACCGCGATGAGAAAAGAAGTAGAAGAAATGCTGGAGATGGGGGTCATTATACCATCTCACAGTCCTTGGGCCGCCGGCGTTGTGTTGGTCCCCAAGAAGGACAAAACCACGAGGTTCTGTGTAGACTACCGGCGGCTGAACGAGGTAACCGTTACGGATGCCCATCCGATGCCCCGGATTGATGAGCTGCTCGATAGGCTGGGAGGGGCACGCTTCGTGTCCACTCTGGATCTCAGCAAGGGCTACTGGCAGATTCCTCTGACCAAGGAAGCCCAAGAGCGCTCGGCGTTCATCACCCCGTTCGGCCTGTTTGAATTTACGTGCATGCCGTTCGGGATGAAGAACGCCCCCGCGACCTTCCAGAGGGTGGTCGACCGGATCCTCGTGGGGTGTCAGGAGTTTGCCCAGGCCTACCTGGACGATATCGCTATCTTTAGCGAGACTTGGGAGGAACACTTGGGGCACGTGGCGCAGATCCTGGAGCGCATCCGGTATGCCGGCCTCACCATCCGCCCTGACAAGTGCCAGATGGGGATGGCAGAAGTCGCCTACCTGGGGCACCGAGTGGGCAGCGGACAGATCCGCCCCGAGCCGGCCAAGGTGGAGGCCATTCTCCATTGGCCCCGGCCGGCCAACCAGAAGCAGGTTAGGGCCTTTCTGGGAGTCACAGGGTACTACCGAAAATTCATCCCGCAGTATAGTACCCTGGCCAAGCCCTTGACCGACTTGACGTCCAAAAGGTTCAGTCGACTGATGCCCTGGTCCCCTGACTGTGAGGCGGCCTTCGGGAGCCTTAAGACTGCCCTCTCCACCTCCCCTGTCCTGGCTCCCCCTGACTTCCACCGGCGGTTCATAGTCCAAACCGATGCCTCAGACGTCGGGCTGGGAGCGGTACTGAGCCAAGTGGACCAGGCGGGCCACGAACACCCGGTCGCGTACCTCTCCCGGAAGTTGCTGGACCGAGAGAGGGCATACGCAACCATTGAGAAGGAGTGCCTGGCTGTCGTGTGGGCTCTAAAGAAGCTCCAGCCCTACGTTTATGGGAGGGAGTTCACAATAGTCACAGACCACAGTCCTCTCAGTTGGTTGAACCGAACCGCCGGGGACAATGGGCGTTTACTACGGTGGAGCCTGGCCTTACAATCCTATAACTTTACAATCTCTCATAAAAAGGGCCGGGACCACGGGAATGCTGATGGACTCTCTCGGCAGCAGGACACTGATGGGCGGAGACTGACAGTACCGGGCCCAGATCTCATCACTGACCCGACAGAGGGTCAGCAGGACTGATTCTGGATCTAAGCTGGGGGAGGTCTGTGGCGTTTACAGGCATTGTACCCAAATACAGGTTAAGCCTGCCTCAAACCGTCGCACTCCCGCCATCCGGGTGCCATAGCTTAGATGGCGCCCGGTGCTAGATGGGGATATGTCCCCTCAAACTGCATTACGTTATGTTTGATAACCAGTTGAATTGTATTGTATTGTATTCAGTGCTGCTTCACTGTCCTCCCCCTCTAGGGTTAATCTTACACTGAAGGAGAATGAGTCACAGGCTGAGAGCGGGAACACGTGTAATGTAAATAAGAAAAAGGAGGGGGCCTGTTTCCTGAGTGAGGGATATAGTGGTGGTGGATGAGTTCTCAGTTTAGTTGCAGCCCAGGAGAGGATGAGATAGCAGTGTGAGCTGCAGGCAGGGGCTGTCTACCTCAGAAATGGTACCTGACCTAGGGACAGTAATAGAGGACAAGTGCTGGAGTCCCATCTAACTAAGGAGGATCTGGAGACACCCCAAAGGATGAAAGGTACAGTGGAGAGACCCCATAGTGAGGTAGCCTGTCCCATCCAGCCCAGAGGGGAGAAGCAGCGATGCATTGGTTCTGTGTGTGTCTGTCCCTGTTAATAAACGCGCCGCTGTGGCTTGTCCCCTGTTAATCTGTGTCGCCTGAATCTATCGCCCACATTCTCTTGGCGTAAACCGACCCCCACTGACCCGGTTTCGCCACAGCATAGCACAGGGATAATATACTGAGCCTAGCACAGGGATAATATACTGAGCGTAGCACAGAACCGATATACTGAGCGTAGCACAGGGATAATATACTGAGCCTAGCACAGAACCGATATACTGAGCCTAGCACAGGGATGATATTCTGAGCCTAGCATAGAACCGATATACTGAGCCAAGCATAGGGACAATATTCTGAGCCTAGCACAGGGACAACATACTGAGCATAGCACAGGGACAATATTCTGAGCCTAGAACAGGGACAATATTCTGAGCCTAGAACAGGGACAATATACTTAGCCCAGCACAGGGACAATATTCTGAGCCTGGCACTGAGACAATATACTTAGCCCAGCACAGGGACAATTTTTTTTGCTCAACACCTGTACAACTTTCCATCTCTTCTATTATGAATGTAGACTACAGCCTGAACTCTGCTCATACACCAGAGCCCCCTCCCCTATCGCTGCGCTCCTGCTTCTATGTTACTTATGGGTTTTTCCCAACTCATCAAGAAGCATCATATGGCGGGATTTTCAGTTTCGTGACGCCAACCCCTTTCCATTTATTCTATTAGGGCAAATCTATCGTCATATGTCGTATACATGAGGCCTGATATGAAGTATATTAGGCAGTAGCTTAAAGGAGTATTACAGTTTTAATAAAGTTAATTCATTGTATGCTGAAAAGTTGTTCAATTTTCCAATATACTTTCTGTATCAATTCTTAACAGTCTTCAAGATCTCTGCTTGCTGTCATTTAATAGTAGCCTTTTTTGGTTGCTTCCAGCAGACAACAATTAGTCCTCATCATGGGATGGACACACCGGTACTGGGATCGTTAGAAGACTCAGCTCTGATACACATACTGTAACGAGCCGTGCACCTGTGTATCCATCACATGACCCTGTAATGAGCCGTGCACCGGTGTGTCCGTCACATGACCCTTAAACGAGCCTTGCACCTGTGTATCCATCACATGACCCTGTAACGAGCCGTGCACCTGTGTATTCATCATATGACCAGGACTGATTATTATTATCCACTGGAAGCAAATATTTAAGGTTCCTTTTGAATAACAGCAAGCAGAGATCTTAGAAACCATGAGTAATTGATACAGAAAGTGTATTGTAAAATTGCATGACTTTTCGTTATACAAAAAAAATTACCTTAATTTTAGTGAACCAGTAACACTCCTTTAACGGTTGATTATTGGTAAATATTCGCCATTAAGGTCATATTCAGACCTGGCAGATTTTTGGCAGAATTGCAGTGTCGCTTCGACATCGCAAATCCGCAGCAATTTACATTACAATACAAGTGGATGGGGTTTTAAAAATCGCATCCCCATGTAAAGGAAAAATGTCAAATCCGCAGCGCGCTCATTCAGTTACGAAGAAGTAGAGGATTTTTAACATCAATTTCAGCCTTTACAACTGAAAACTGCGGCAAAACTGCAACAAACTCTGCATGTAATATATGCGTTTTTTGTCGCAAGAAATTTTCCGCCACGTGTGAACGTACCCTAAAGGGGTTGTACCAGCATTGCCAATCATCACCTATCAACAGGATCGGTGATAGTTATGTGATCGCTGAGGGCCCCACCACTGGGACCCTCACCGATCATGGGAACGGGGGTCCTGCTCAACCGTTGTGAGGAGAATATTGAAAGGCGTAGCGGCCGAGCATGCATGTTGCCGCTACATTCAGTATCTAGGCCGGGTTCCCACGTAGCGTAAACGCTGCAGAATTTCCACAACGCAGCGTAAACGTTAATAAATTGACCTGCGGTGCGGAATTTAATTCCACGTCAATTTATGCTGCGCTTTTGTTGATTTCCGTTTTGGGTTTTCCCCATTGAATTCAATGGGGATGCAAATCCTGCAACAGAAAGCCCAGTGTTGCGACTTTTGTGGTGCAAAAATCGCAACTACAAAAAAAAAAATCATACTTACCCAGAACGCCCTCCTCCTTCTTCCTGCAGTCCGGCCTCCTGGGATGGCGTTGTATTCAATGTGACCGCTGCAGCCAATCACAGGCAGCAGCGTCACATGGCCTGCAACGTCATCCAAGGAGGCCGGAGCGGACGTCAGAGGAGGGAGGGGGTAAGTATAAACGTCTTTCTTCTGCGGTTTGTGGACAGAATGTTCTGCGGGTTCCAGGTCGGATATGCTGCGTGGTGTTTATGCAGCATATCCGTCCCGTGGGAACCCACCCTTAGGGACTGACGGAAACACTCAAGTACAGCATTTGGCTGTTTCCGTCATTCTCACAGACAGTGCGTGATCGACAGCCACCCTTGTTGTCGCGATCGGTGGGGTACCCAGTGATCAGATAATTATCACCCTAGTTATTCAGAAAGCTCCCATCTGATTGGTTCCCTTTATAACAAGAGGGATTTCGTTTAGTTTGTTAGCGCTCCATCTCTAAATTAGCCATGTGGTAAGATAGGCCAGGACTAAAGGACAACTTCTGACGACTGTCTACGCTCGTCAGTTGTCCTGCTGCCAGACTTCCAAGCAATCAGCAGTAATCTCCAAAAAGTGTTCAATTCCCCTGCAGCGCCACCAGAGGGGAAATAAAGCATTACATGGTGCCCATTGAGATCAATGGTCAGTTTATGTAACGCACAGGCTTGTCGGGTCCTCCAGTGATAGAGACGCTCTTAGTAGTCGCTCTTCACGCTCTATGGATCCCCCTATATTATGGAGTGTTTGAAAATAAATTCACTGGCCCTTTAAGAGACATCAGGGTTTGGGGTCCTGTACGTTGTTGCATTGACACAAGGTCTTCTGGATTTGCAGATCTTCATGTTACATTGTAACGCATCTCTATAAGATCATAAATCCCCCAAACGAAAAGTTTTCATCCATGAACGCAACGCTCTTCGCTTTCCATTAGGCTACAAATACACACACGGAAATCTCCAGCGTTCACATCCCGGTAATCTACATAATCATCCGTTACGTTGTCACTCGGAAAGATACAAAAGTATCATTTGTAACGTAAACATGGAATTGGTTTTTGCTGTTAAAAATGTTAGAAGTTTCCAGTGATAATTTAGACCCCCCTTTAAAATGTCACCTCACAATCCTGTCACCGGCGGGGACGACGCGTCCATTTAGGGAGATATCAAGGAAGAAGAGCCGTTTTTTGACGTTATTTTCTTCTCCGCTCAGATGGACGTGGCGGTGACAGCGACAGGTCAGTCAGTTTCCCAAACATAATCTCTTTATACTTTCAGTGTCACTTTAATGACGACGGGGCCGATTGTAAGCCCACCAAGCCTTGAAATAAAAGCCTTTTAAATAGCAGCTAGCGAAACGCGTTGGCAGACGACTGTTTGACTCCTAACATCGAGATGGCAGCCTTCAGATTAGCTACGCTCCTGTTGACAAGGATGTGACATGAAATTTTCCAGTTTCAGACACATTAGTCATTTTCAGGGAAGACGGAAACTGCGCGCTTTCCCTTCACTCTACTGACCAAATGGCCCGGACAACGCTCTTAAAAGCGCACGCCTGATATTCATTTTCTCCCGGCTTTCTGCATATCCATATTGATGAAGCGACAGGCTTGCCGGGCGACCATTAAATACCTGGGATGTGTCAGGATGAGTTATTGTCGGCTCGTCACCTGTCCCTTTATGTGTTTGTTGTAACAATAAGCCTGACACGGGTGAGAGGAGAGGTGGGTGTCCTGCCCGGGACCCCACCATAGAAAACATCTCAGTACTGCCATCTGCCTGCCCACTGCCCATCCACTCAATGACTAGACTGATACGTGGGCAGGGATCTTATTCTGCGTCTATGACATTGTCCATAGTCACCGACTGTCCCAAACTTCCATTATATTATAACGTGACTTCCAAGGAAAAGATGTATCTAATCCTATCATGTGTGATACTGCCTGCTGAGCCGTGTATCTAATCCTATCATGTGTGATACTGTCTGCTGAGCCGTGTATCTAATCCTATCATGTGTGATGCTGCCTGCTGAGCCGTGTATCTAATCCTATCATGTGTGATACTGTCTGCTGAGCTGTGTATCTAATCCTATCATGTGTGATACTGCCTGCTGAGCCGTGTATCTAATCCTATCATGTGTGACACTGTCTGCTGAGCTGTGTATCTAATCCTATCATGTATGATACTGTCTGCTGAGCTGTGTATCTAATCCTGTCATGTGTGATACTGTCTGCTGAGCTGTGTATCTAATCCTATCATGTGTGATACTGTCTGCTGAGCTGTGTATCTAATCCTATCATGTGTGATACTGTCTGCTGAGCCGCTGTATCTAATCCTATCATGTGTGATACTGTCTGCTGAGCTGTGTATCTAATCCTATCATGTGTGATACTGTCTGCTGAGCTGTGTATCTAATCCTATCATGTGTGATACTGTCTGCTGAGCTACTGTATCTAATCCTATCATGTGTGATACTGTCTGCTGAGCCGATGTATCTAATCCTATCATGTGTGATACTGTCTGCTGAGCCGCTGTATCTAATCCTATCATGTGTGATACTGTCTGCTGAGCTGTGTATCTAATCCTATCATGTGCGATACTGTCTGCTGAGCTGTGTATCTAATCCTATCATGTGTGATACTATCTGCTGAGCCGCTGTACCTAATCCTACCATGTGTGATACTGTCTGCTGAGCCGTGTATCTAATCCTATCATGTGTGGTACTGTCTGCTGAGCCACTGTATCTAATCCTATCATGTGTGATACTGTCTGCTGAGCTGTGTATCTAATACTGTCATGTGTGATACTGTCTGCTGAGCTGTGTATCTAATCCTATCATGTGTGATACTGTCTGCTGAGCCGCTGTATCTAATCCTATCATGTGTGATACTGTCTGCTGAGCTACTGTATCTAATCCTATCATGTGTGATACTGTCTGCTGAGCCACTGTATCTAATCCTATCATGTGTGATACTGTCTACTGAGCCTGTGTATCTAATCCTATCATGTGTGATACTGTCTGCTGAGCTGTGTATCTAATCCTATCATGTGTGATACTTCCTGCTGAGCCACTGTATCTAATCCTATCATGTGTGATAGTGTCTGCTGAGCCGATGTATCTAATCCTATCATGTGTGATACTTCCTGCTGAGCCACTGTATCTAATCCTATCATGTTTGATAGTGTCTGCTGAGCCGATGTATCTAATCCTATCATGTGTGATACTGTCTGCTGAGCGATGTATCTAATCCTATCATGTGTGATACTTCCTGCTGAGCCACTGTATCTAATCCTATCATGTGTGGTACTGTCTGCTGAACTGTATATCTAATCCTATCATGTGTGATACTGTCTGCTGAGCTCTGTATCTAATACTATCATGTGTGATACTGTCTGCTGAGCCGTGTATCTAATCCTATCATGTGTGATACTGTCTACTGAGCCTGTGTATCTAATCCTATCATGTGCGATACTGTCTGCTGAGCTGTGTATCTAATCCTATCATGTGTGATACTATCTGCTGAGCCGCTGTACCTAATCCTATCATGTGTGATACTGTCTGCTGAGCCGTGTATCTAATCCTATCATGTGTGATACTGTCTGCTGAGCTGTGTATCTAGTACTGTCATGTGTGATACTGTCTGCTGAGCTGTGTATCTAATCCTATCATGTGTAATACTGTCTGCTGAGCCGCTGTATCTAATCCTATCATGTGTGATACTGTCTGCTGAGCTACTGTATCTAATCCTATCATGTGTGATACTGTCTGCTGAGCCACTGTATCTAATCCTATCATGTGTGATACTATCTGCTGAGCCGCTGTACCTAATCCTATCATGTGTGATACTGTCTGCTGAGCCGTGTATCTAATCCTATCATGTGTGGTACTGTCTGCTGAGCCACTGTATCTAATCCTATCATGTGTGATACTGTCTACTGAGCCTGTGTATCTAATCCTATCATGTGTGATACTGTCTGCTGAGCTGTGTATCTAATCCTATCATGTGTGATACTTCCTGCTGAGCCACTGTATCTAATCCTATCATGTGTGATAGTGTCTGCTGAGCCGATGTATCTAATCCTATCATGTGTGATACTTCCTGCTGAGCCACTGTATCTAATCCTATCATGTTTGATAGTGTCTGCTGAGCCGATGTATCTAATCCTATCATGTGTGATACTGTCTGCTGAGCGATGTATCTAATCCTATTATGTGTGATACTTCCTGCTGAGCCACTGTATCTAATCCTATCATGTGTGATAGTGTCTGCTGAGCCAATGTATCTAATCCTATCATGTGTGATACTGTCTGCTGAGCCGATGTATCTAATCCTATCATGTGTGATACTGTCTGCTGAGCTGTGTATCTAATCCTATCATGTGTGATACTGTCTGCTGAGCTGTGTATCTAATCCTATCATGTGTGATACTGTCTGCTGAGCCGCTGTATATAATCCTATCATGTGTGATACTGTCTGCTGAGCTGTGTATCGTATCCTATCATGTGTGATACTGTCTGCTTAGCCTGTGTATCTAAGCTATTCATATGTGACATTCTCTCAGAGAACTGCAGAGCACCATATAATTGGCTGTTACATTTTAACTGCACTGATACATTGTAGCAGACTATCAGGGCAGGACAGATTTATGCTTCTGATGTACGGTATATAGTTCACAGAGGATTGTCTAGACTGGATATAATTGTAACAGACCCTCAGCTGTGATGAGTATCAGGTCAGAACAGGGTTTCACCCTCTGTAGCTAAAAACAGACATTCTCATTTCTCTTTCCTTGACAACAAGCAGAGATCTTAGAAATAGTGTGGAGTTGAAACACAAAGGGTTTTAGAAAGTTGCAGAACTTGACACAATTAATGATCATCAGATCCAGATAATGTTCCCTCCCAGGATGACTATGAACACGGGATATTCAGTGATGGCAGAGGGGACGTCGCCCTCCCGACCCGCTGTGTCCGGCTTCACAGACTTCTGGTGCTTTATGATTCAGAAGATTATTTACTTACAATAAACAAAAAGGAGACGTGGCTTCCGTGATCTGACAAGGAGAAAGTGATTGATGATTGTAAATAATTCACAAGTGAGAATTTCACATCCGCCGCTCAGCCAGATGCTTAGAATTGATCACGGAGCCTGACAGACGCCTATTGCGACATTGTATCACCGCCTGCGGAGGACATGATGGGAGCTGTATACGCCGAGTGTTCAGTGTATAATGACCAGCAGGATATGATATGCACAGCCGTCACTCCGCCAATATTACTGGGGGGGGGGGGGAGTAGTACAAGAAGGTGAGGTCATGAAGCGACTACCAGACAGTGGATGAAGACTCTGAACGAGGGGGACGTGTGGGTGACGCTCTGGTGTGTGCTATTGTCTTCAGAGGGTGGGAAATGTGACAAAAACCACAGTCCATAACAGAGAATCAGGGACTGTGTCAGGACTCAGCATGCACTACAGTGCAGGACTTTATGGGGATGAGCAAGAGGCGGCCCAGCAATGTAGAGAAGTCTTTCTGGATTAGGATCTGTTTACATTGGCGTTTTATGCTCCATCGAGGGCTCTGGTACGATTTTCGGCAGGACTATAAAAAATATTGAAACCCAAATAAAAACCGATGCCGATACGGATCTATAGGATCCATCAGGATTTGTTGGGATCCAGCAGAGCTGTTATGTCTCCTCGGTTTTTGTGGCACGAGATTCCTTTTAAACACAGTGTAAAGCTGGCCGGAGACTTGGCCCGTCTGTACCCGTGAGATAAAGAGCATGAGCTCAACTGTGATTGACAGCCGGGCTCCTGCTGTAACGGCTGGGATCAGGGAAACCTCCGATCCCGACCATTAATCCCTCTGTCTGCAAATTGGTGCCCCGCAACGCCATCATGCGGTGTCTATGGGTTACTACTGCAATCAGGGACTTAACAAAGTCCCCCGGACGTCTGCCATAGATATCTGCCTATTAGACCATGCCATGCATACGTAATATATTGTCAGCAGAGGCGTAGCTAGCAGGGGGGCAGTGGCCCACTGAGATGATGGGGCCCAGGGCAACGGTGTCATGTCCCGGTTTATGCATCCTCAGGACGCAGACACAGTTGAATCCAACGCTGGAGCAAGGAGCCGTCCGCTCCCTGCTCCAGCATTCACTGTGTAATGCCTTTTTGTGAGTGGCTTGGCGCAGACAGGAGTGATGCAGTGATGTCATCGCACCTGTCTGTGCCAAGCCACTCATAGCACAGACCGGAGGAGCAGAGGGATCTCCTCCACTTGTCGTGGGACTGGTGATAGGGGAGTATTTATTTTATTATTTTTTCAGAAGGCACTATGGGGGCATTATACTGTATAGGGAACCAATGGGGGCATTATACTGTACAGGGAAGTTATGGGGGCATTATACTGTATGGGGAAGTTATCTGGGCATTATGCTGTATGGGGGCAGTTATGGGGCTTTATACTGAATGGGGAAGTTATGGGGGCATTATACTGAATGGGGAAGCTATGGGGGCTTTATACTGTATAGGGAAGTTATGGGGGCTTTATACTGTATAGGGAAGTTATGGGGGCATTATACTGTATGGGGGCAGTTATGGGGCATTATACTGTATAGGGAAGTTATGGGGGCATTATACTGTATAGGGAAGTTATGGGGGCATTATACTGAATGGGGAAGCTATGGGGACAATATATTGTATGGGAGTAGTTATGGGGCATTATACTGTATGAGGCAGCTATAGGGGCATTACACTGTGTGGGGGGCAGCTATGGGGCCATTATCCCGTGTGGGGGACACTATGGGAAATCATACTGTGTGGGGCAGCAATAAGGGCATTATAACGTGTTGGGTGTAGCTATAGGGGCATTATTCTGCGTGGAGGCACTATGGGGGCATTATACTGTGTGGGGAGGCACTATGGGGGCATTATACTGTGTGGGGAGGCACTATGGGGGCATTATACTGTGTGGGGAGGCACTATGGGGACATTATACTGTGTGGGGAGGCACTATGGGGCCATTATCCCGTGTGGGGGACACTATGGGAAATCATACTGTGTGGGGCAGCAATGAGGGCATTATAACGTGTGGGTGTAGCTATAGGGGCATTATTCTGCGTGGAGACACTATGGGGGCATTATACTGTGTGGGGGGCACTATGGGGGCATTATTCTGCGTGGGGGGCACTATGGGGGCATTATTCTGCGTGGGGGGCACTATGGGGGCATTATACTGTGTGGGGGGCACTATGGGGGCATTATTCTGCGTGGGGGGCACTATGGGGGCATTATGCTGTGTGGGGGCACTATGGGGGCATTATTCTGCGTGGGGAGGCTCTATTCTGTTACAGCGTAGATGGCTTTGCTACTGTCTCCGTAACACCCATTCCCTATGGAATTTTACAGAAACAGAGTCGCACCGCAAACTACACGGCTTAAATAAGCCCAACGCTGCCGGACGCACTTCTACAGTTGTAACCACGTGCTGGGGGGGCCCATTCAGATGTGTTTCACCCCCACCCCCAGTGCTAAACCCCCAGCTTCGCCTCTGATTGTCAGTGATGAAGAGCATTATCACTGAAGAAAAAAATTGTAATAAAAAAAGAAAGTCTCTATTACTAAAATAAATAAATTCCTTTCTTCAATATTGTTTTTTTCAATTCTTTAAAAATAGTAACAATAAAAAAAATCAATGTAGCGCCCGCCAGAATCGTATCGCCCCGTAGAATAAAGTTAATATAATATTTATGTCAAATTTAAGAAAAAATGAAAAAATAAATGACAGAGTTTCCTTTTTTCCCCTATGCAATAAATGATATGTACCACATAATGGTAGCAATAAAAACGACAAGCCGTCCTGCAAGAAACAAGCCCTGACATGGCTGGCGGCAGAAAAAGAAAGAAGTTATGGCTCCTGGAACGCAGCAATGAAATATACCACAGGATAAGCCATAAATGTCCCAACACAGGTCAAATGGCCAGGATCCGAGTTTCCACCAATCTCAGCTGTTAGTGCTGGAAGGTGGATGTCAATCACAGCCAATCACCTCCAGTGTGTGATCGCACGGGCAGGAAGGGTTCCTGCCCAAAATGTGTTAGAGTTGAAGGACTTTTAATTATACAATTATTAAAGTGAATCTCAACCTTTTAAATACCGGATTATTTTTAGGTCCAACCTTCTGCGCTGATTCATTTTTATATATATATATATATATCTTTATAGCATTATTTTCTGATACAGAGCTCCAAATTCCCCCGCATAGACATGGAGTTACATGATAAAATCCTGCCTGCCTGCAGCCACCACTAGGGGGATCTCAGTAGATAACTGCATACAGTATCATTATTGTGATCAATGTACAACCAGTATGCAGCACGCTCACAAGCTCCCCCTAGTGGTGACTGCAGGCAGAAATGCTTTTATTATTTAACTTTATGAGTTCTGCATCAGAAAAATGGAGCTGCGACCACTACATATATTCGGAAATGAATCAGTGAAGAATTTTAAACCTTTTTAGGGTGGACATTTAAGTTCCAAATGACCATTGAAGTCCAGTTGCCTTGAATAAAGCACCAATTTGACTCAAATGATCAATATCTGATTTATTCTTTCTGTACATCCAACGAATATCTCTCTTCTTAACTTATTATAATATCTACCTATAGAACATTTGTCATGCATTGATATCTATCCGCTGGGGCCGATCCTCACAGGAACCATTTTTTGAGGAGACCCAGTGAGATGTCAAACAAAAATAAACTTGAAAGTTCTTCATTTCCATCCTTGAAGCATCTGCTTAACTTTGTGAGGTATTTATGTTAATAATAGTTTGATCAGCAAGGCATGAACTTTCAATGGAAGAGAGGACGGGAAGAGAGCGCTTGGAAATATTGTGGCGCCTTAATCTTGATCTGTCATATATGTGCAATCTGTTCCGCAGACAATCATTATTTCTCTCTGTTTAATGGGGACCATAGAAAAAAAATGTCTCCCCTTTACATATATTCAAAAATGTCATCCTTTAACAAGTGGACTAAAGTTAAACCGTAATGGTTGGGAAAAGCACCTGCCAGGGACCTTTCGCTTGGCATATTTTACAATCTCCCGCTGTGATTTTTATTTTTTTCAAGGACAAGAAAGAATCGCCAGCATTAAGCAAATCAGTCGAGCGCCTTGTCTGCTGTAAGCACGGCCCGGGAATGAGAGAGTAAAAAGAAAAAAAAAATTATATAGATTTTTTTATTTTTTTTTTTCAATTTTCATCTTAAAAAAAAAAAAAAAAAAAAAGCTTCACATACATACATGCAAAAGAGCCCCGGAATATTCTAATGCGTAGTTAAATAAATTGTAACACATTCACCTTAAAGTTTTCTCCTTTACAAGTCTTCTCCTGGATGATGAAAAGTCTATATTGAATTCGAGCTGAATGCGAGTGTGAAAGGGCCTCGGTTTAGGACACGTTAAAAAATAAAAAAAAGCTTGGTTATATCTGGTTAATTACAAATGTATCTTCCGGTCGGGATCCCTGGGCAGAACCTCAATCCAAAAAGAGACAATGGGAAAAGAAGAAGGAGCCATTCAAAGTGTCATCTTCAATTTGTCACATGGTTGGGTTGAGGGCCTCTTGCTGAAGCTGAAATGTCCCACCCCGAGGACTTAGGGCCCGATCCGGCAGCAGGAGATCTGCCCCGGACTGAGATTCTTATTATCCACAGCTCTGGATTTTTTTGCCTTTTATTCCACTGAAATACGGGATGAAATGGTTGGAGATGTTCAGCCTTAGCGGCGATATATATCGTTCACCGGGTATGAGGACCACCTGAGGGCCCCCTGATCTTCTTGTCACTCCAAAAAAAAGAAAAACAATTCTTCTCTTCAGAAATATAAAAACATAAACCCCGTAGATATAGGGGGTGCAGAGGTGGCAGTCGTATCCGGGCCCCGGACCCCTCAGCCACATAAGAAGACAGAGTATTATAAATGGCACATGATAGGTGGGGGCCCTGTTATAGATTTTGCATTGGGGCCCAGGATCTTTAGGTTATGCCCCGGACCAGGCGCTGCTCATGCACAGCTAATGGAGTTGTTACAATGTGTCAGTGTAGGGAACTCTCTATGAACTAAACGCAGCATCAGCTCAGATATTTCTTCTGCATTTTATAAACTCTTTAAGGGATTGTCCAGGATTAGAAAATGATGTCTGCTTTCATGTGGAATGTTTATTTGACTTTTAGGGGGTTCGTTTGTGTTGCTTCTTCAGGATCAACAGAGCATGAAACGAAGTAACTGTTCAATATATTGCTCTAGGGCTTTTCTATAATAATACCCAGTCCCATGAATCACAATGCACAAGGCAGAGCACCCCAACCAATCACAATGCAAGAGGCACAGCACACCAACCAATCACAATGCAAGAGGCACAGCACACCAACCAATCACAATGCAGGAGGCACAGCACACCAACCAATCACAATGCAAGAGGCACAGCACACCAACCAATCACAATGCAGGAGGCACAGCACACCAACCAATCACAATGCAGGAGGCACAGCACACCAACCAATCACAATGCAGGAGGCACAGCACACTAACCAATCACAATGCAAGAGGCAGAGCACACCAACCAATGACAATGCACGAGGCACAGCACACCAACCAATGACAATGCAAGAGGCACAGCACACCAACCAATCCCAATGCAAGAGGCACAGCACACCAACCAATCCCAATGCACGAGGCACAGCACACCAACCAATGACAATGCAAGAGGCACAGCACACCAACCAATCACAATGCAAGAGGCACAGCACACCAACCAATCACAATGCAGGAGGCACAGCACACCAACCAATCACAATGCAAGAGGCACAGCACACCAACCAATCACAATGCAGGAGGCACAGCACACCAACCAATCACAATGCAGGAGGCACAGCACACCAACCAATCACAATGCAGGAGGCACAGCACACTAACCAATCACAATGCGAGAGGCAGAGCACACCAACCAATGACAATGCACGAGGCACAGCACACCAACCAATGACAATGCAAGAGGCACAGCACACCAACCAATCCCAATGCAAGAGGCACAGCACACCAACCAATCCCAATGCACGAGGCACAGCACACCAACCAATGACAATGCAAGAGGCACAGCACACCAACCAATCACAATGCGAGAGGCACAACACACCAACCAATCACAATGCGAGAGGCAGAGGACATCAACCAATCACAATGCGAGAGGCAGAGGATATCAACCAATCACAATGCAAGAGGCACAGCACACCAACCAATCACAATGCAAGAGGCACAGCACAACAACCAAACACAATGCAGAGGCACAGGACATCAACCAATCACAATGCAAGAGGCACAGGACATCAATCAATCAATCACAATGCAAGAGGCACAGGACATCAACCAATCACAATGCAAGAGGCACAACACACCACCCAATCACAATGCAAGAGGCACAGGACATCAACCAATCACAATGCAAGAGGCACAACACACCACCCAATCACAATGCAAGAGGCACAGGACATTAACCAATCATAATGCAAGGGGTACAGCACACCAACCAATCCCAATGCACGAGGCACAGCACACCAACCAATGACAATGCAAGAGGCACAGCACACCAACCAATCACAATGCGAGAGGCACAACACACCAACCAATCACAATGCGAGAGGCAGAGGACATCAACCAATCACAATGCGAGAGGCAGAGGATATCAACCAATCACAATGCAAGAGGCACAGCACACCAACCAATCACAATGCAAGAGGCACAGCACAACAACCAAACACAATGCAGAGGCACAGGACATCAACCAATCACAATGCAAGAGGCACAGGACATCAATCAATCACAATGCAAGAGGCACAGGACATCAACCAATCACAATGCAAGAGGCACAACACACCAACCAATCACAATGCAAGAGGCACAGGACATTAACCAATCACAATGCAAGGGGTACAGCACACTAACCAATCACAATGCAAGAGGCACAACACAGCAACCAATCACAATGCAAGAGACACAGGACATCAACCAATCACAATGCAAGAGGCACAACACACCAACCAATCACAATGCAAGAGGCACAGCACAACAGCCAAACACAATGCAAGAGGCACAGGACATCAACCAATCACAATGCAAGAGGCACATGACATCAACCAATCACAATGCAAGAGGCACAGGACATCAACCAATCACAATGCAAGAGGCACATGACACCAACCAATCACAATGCAAGAGGCACATGACATCAACCAATCACAATGCAAGAGGCACATGACACCAACCAATCACAATGCAAGAGGCACAGGACATCAACCAATCACAATGCAAGGGGTACAGCACACCAACCAATCAATCACAATGCAAGAGGCACAGGACATCAACCAATCACAATGCAAGAGGCACAGCACACCAACCAATCACAATGCAAGGGGTACAGCACACCAACCAATCACAATGCAAGAGGCACAACACAGCAACCAATCACAATGCAAGAGACACAGGACATCAACCAATCACAATGCAAGAGGCACAACACACCAACCAATCACAATGCAAGAGGCACAGCACAACAACCAAACACAATGCAAGAGGCACAGGACATCAACCAATCACAATGCAAGAGGCACATGACATCAACCAATCACAATGCAAGAGGCACAGGACATCAACCAATCACAATGCAAGAGGCACATGACACCAACCAATCACAATGCAAGAGGCACATGACATCAACCAATCACAATGCAAGAGGCACATGACACCAACCAATCACAATGCAAGAGGCACAGGACATCAACCAATCACAATGCAAGGGGTACAGCACACCAACCAATCAATCACAATGCAAGAGGCACAGGACATCAACCAATCACAATGCAAGAGGCACAGCACACCAACCAATCAAAATGCAAGAGGCACAGGACATCAACCAATCACAATGCAAGAGGCACAGGACATCAACCAATCACAATGCAAGAGGCACAGCACACCAACCAATCACAATGCAAGAGGCACAGGACATTAACCAATCACAATGCAAGGGGTACAGCACACCAACCAATCACAATGCAAGAGGCACAACACAGCAACCAATCACAATGCAAGAGACACAGGACATCAACCAATCACAATGCAAGAGGCACAGCACACCAACCAATCACAATGCAAGAGGCACAACACACCAACCAATCACAATGCGAGAGGTACCGGACATGAACCAATCACAATGTAAGAGGCACAGGACATGAACCAATCACAATGCAAGAAGCACAGCACAACAACCAATCACAATGCAAGAGGCACATGACATCAACCAATCGCAATGAAAGAGGCACAACACACCAACCAATCACAATGCAAGAGGCACGGGACATCAACCAATCACAATGCAAGGGGCACAGGACATCAACCAATCACAATGCAAGGGGTACAGCACACCAACCAATCACAATGCAAGAGGCACAACACAGCAACCAATAACAATGCAAGAGACACAGGACATCAACCAATCACAATGCAAGAGGCACAAAACACCAACCAATCACAATGCAAGAGGCACAACACAGCAACCAATCACAATGCAAGAGACACAGGACATCAACCAATCACAATGCAAGAGGAACAGCACACCAACCAATCACAATTCAAGAGGCACGGGACATCAACCAATCACAATGCAAGAGGCACAGCACAACAACCAAACACAATGCAAGAGGCACAGGACATCAACCAATCACAATGCAAGAGGCACAACACACCAACCAATCACAATGCAAGAGGCACAGCACACCAACCAATTACAATGCAAGAGGCACAGGACATCAACCAATCACAATGCAAGGGGTACAGCACACCAACCAATCACAATGCAAGAGGCACAGCACAACAACCAATCACAATGCAAGAGGCACAGCACACCAACCAATCACAATGCAAGAGACACAGGACATCAACCAATCACAATGCAAGAGGAACAGCACACCAACCAATCACAATTCAAGAGGCACGGGACATCAACCAATCACAATGCAAGAAGCACAGCACAACAACCAATCACAATGCAAGAGGCACAGGACATCAACCAATCACAATGCAAGAAGCACGGGACATCAACCAATCACAATGCAAGGGGTACAGCACACCAACCAATCACAATGCAAGAGGCACAGGACATCAACCAATCACAATGCAAGAGGCACATGACATCAACCAATCACAATGCAAGAGGCACAGGACATCAACCAATCACAATGCAAGGGGTACAGCACACCAACCAATCACAATGCACGAGGCACAGCACACCAACCAATGACAATGCAAGAGGCACAGCACACCAACCAATCACAATGCGAGAGGCACAACACACCAACCAATCACAATGCGAGAGGCAGAGGACATCAACCAATCACAATGCGAGAGGCAGAGGATATCAACCAATCACAATGCAAGAGGCACAGCACACCAACCAATCACAATGCAAGAGGCACAGCACAACAACCAAACACAATGCAGAGGCACAGGACATCAACCAATCACAATGCAAGAGGCACAGGACATCAATCAATCACAATGCAAGAGGCACAGGACATCAACCAATCACAATGCAAGAGGCACAACACACCAACCAATCACAATGCAAGAGGCACAGGACATTAACCAATCACAATGCAAGGGGTACAGCACACTAACCAATCACAATGCAAGAGGCACAACACAGCAACCAATCACAATGCAAGAGACACAGGACATCAACCAATCACAATGCAAGAGGCACAACACACCAACCAATCACAATGCAAGAGGCACAGCACAACAGCCAAACACAATGCAAGAGGCACAGGACATCAACCAATCACAATGCAAGAGGCACATGACATCAACCAATCACAATGCAAGAGGCACAGGACATCAACCAATCACAATGCAAGAGGCACATGACACCAACCAATCACAATGCAAGAGGCACATGACATCAACCAATCACAATGCAAGAGGCACATGACACCAACCAATCACAATGCAAGAGGCACAGGACATCAACCAATCACAATGCAAGGGGTACAGCACACCAACCAATCAATCACAATGCAAGAGGCACAGGACATCAACCAATCACAATGCAAGAGGCACAGCACACCAACCAATCACAATGCAAGGGGTACAGCACACCAACCAATCACAATGCAAGAGGCACAACACAGCAACCAATCACAATGCAAGAGACACAGGACATCAACCAATCACAATGCAAGAGGCACAACACACCAACCAATCACAATGCAAGAGGCACAGCACAACAACCAAACACAATGCAAGAGGCACAGGACATCAACCAATCACAATGCAAGAGGCACATGACATCAACCAATCACAATGCAAGAGGCACAGGACATCAACCAATCACAATGCAAGAGGCACATGACACCAACCAATCACAATGCAAGAGGCACATGACATCAACCAATCACAATGCAAGAGGCACATGACACCAACCAATCACAATGCAAGAGGCACAGGACATCAACCAATCACAATGCAAGGGGTACAGCACACCAACCAATCAATCACAATGCAAGAGGCACAGGACATCAACCAATCACAATGCAAGAGGCACAGCACACCAACCAATCAAAATGCAAGAGGCACAGGACATCAACCAATCACAATGCAAGAGGCACAGGACATCAACCAATCACAATGCAAGGGGCACAGGACATCAACCAATCACAATGCAAGAGGCACAGCACACCAACCAATCACAATGCAAGGGGTACAGCACACCAACCAATCACAATGCAAGAGGCACAACACAGCAACCAATCACAATGCAAGAGACACAGGACATCAACCAATCACAATGCAAGAGGCACAACACAGCAACCAATCACAATGCAAGAGACACAGGACATCAACCAATCACAATGCAAGAGGAACAGCACACCAACCAATCACAATTCAAGAGGCACGGGACATCAACCAATCACAATGCAAGAGGCACAGCACAACAACCAAACACAATGCAGAGGCACAGGACATCAACCAATCACAATGCAAGAGGCACAACACACCAACCAATCACAATGCAAGAGGCACAGCACACCAACCAATTACAATGCAAGAGGCACAGGACATCAACCAATCACAATGCAAGGGGTACAGCACACCAACCAATCACAATGCAAGAGGCACAGCACAACAACCAATCACAATGCAAGAGGCACAGCACACCAACCAATCACAATGCAAGAGACACAGGACATCAACCAATCACAATGCAAGAGGAACAGCACACCAACCAATCACAATTCAAGAGGCACGGGACATCAACCAATCACAATGCAAGAAGCACAGCACAACAACCAATCACAATGCAAGAGGCACAGGACATCAACCAATCACAATGCAAGAAGCACGGGACATCAACCAATCACAATGCAAGGGGTACAGCACACCAACCAATCACAATGCAAGAGGCACAGGACATCAACCAATCACAATGCAAGAGGCACATGACATCAACCAATCACAATGCAAGAGGCACAGGACATCAACCAATCACAATGCAAGGGGTACAGCACACCAACCAATCACAATGCACGAGGCACAGCACACCAACCAATGACAATGCAAGAGGCACAGCACACCAACCAATCACAATGCGAGAGGCACAACACACCAACCAATCACAATGCGAGAGGCAGAGGACATCAACCAATCACAATGCGAGAGGCAGAGGATATCAACCAATCACAATGCAAGAGGCACAGCACACCAACCAATCACAATGCAAGAGGCACAGCACAACAACCAAACACAATGCAGAGGCACAGGACATCAACCAATCACAATGCAAGAGGCACAGGACATCAATCAATCACAATGCAAGAGGCACAGGACATCAACCAATCACAATGCAAGAGGCACAACACACCAACCAATCACAATGCAAGAGGCACAGGACATTAACCAATCACAATGCAAGGGGTACAGCACACTAACCAATCACAATGCAAGAGGCACAACACAGCAACCAATCACAATGCAAGAGACACAGGACATCAACCAATCACAATGCAAGAGGCACAACACACCAACCAATCACAATGCAAGAGGCACAGCACAACAGCCAAACACAATGCAAGAGGCACAGGACATCAACCAATCACAATGCAAGAGGCACATGACATCAACCAATCACAATGCAAGAGGCACAGGACATCAACCAATCACAATGCAAGAGGCACATGACACCAACCAATCACAATGCAAGAGGCACATGACATCAACCAATCACAATGCAAGAGGCACATGACACCAACCAATCACAATGCAAGAGGCACAGGACATCAACCAATCACAATGCAAGGGGTACAGCACACCAACCAATCAATCACAATGCAAGAGGCACAACACAGCAACCAATCACAATGCAAGAGGCACAACACACCAACCAATCACAATGCAAGAGGCACAGCACAACAGCCAAACACAATGCAAGAGGCACAGGACATCAACCAATCACAATGCAAGAGGCACATGACATCAACCAATCACAATGCAAGAGGCACAGGACATCAACCAATCACAATGCAAGAGGCACATGACACCAACCAATCACAATGCAAGAGGCACATGACATCAACCAATCACAATGCAAGAGGCACATGACACCAACCAATCACAATGCAAGAGGCACAGGACATCAACCAATCACAATGCAAGGGGTACAGCACACCAACCAATCAATCACAATGCAAGAGGCACAGGACATCAACCAATCACAATGCAAGAGGCACAGCACACCAACCAATCACAATGCAAGGGGTACAGCACACCAACCAATCACAATGCAAGAGGCACAACACAGCAACCAATCACAATGCAAGAGACACAGGACATCAACCAATCACAATGCAAGAGGCACAACACACCAACCAATCACAATGCAAGAGGCACAGCACAACAACCAAACACAATGCAAGAGGCACAGGACATCAACCAATCACAATGCAAGAGGCACATGACATCAACCAATCACAATGCAAGAGGCACAGGACATCAACCAATCACAATGCAAGAGGCACATGACACCAACCAATCACAATGCAAGAGGCACATGACATCAACCAATCACAATGCAAGAGGCACATGACACCAACCAATCACAATGCAAGAGGCACAGGACATCAACCAATCACAATGCAAGGGGTACAGCACACCAACCAATCAATCACAATGCAAGAGGCACAGGACATCAACCAATCACAATGCAAGAGGCACAGCACACCAACCAATCAAAATGCAAGAGGCACAGGACATCAACCAATCACAATGCAAGAGGCACAGGACATCAACCAATCACAATGCAAGAGGCACAGCACACCAACCAATCACAATGCAAGAGGCACAGGACATTAACCAATCACAATGCAAGGGGTACAGCACACCAACCAATCACAATGCAAGAGGCACAACACAGCAACCAATCACAATGCAAGAGACACAGGACATCAACCAATCACAATGCAAGAGGCACAGCACACCAACCAATCACAATGCAAGAGGCACAACACACCAACCAATCACAATGCGAGAGGTACCGGACATGAACCAATCACAATGTAAGAGGCACAGGACATGAACCAATCACAATGCAAGAAGCACAGCACAACAACCAATCACAATGCAAGAGGCACATGACATCAACCAATCGCAATGAAAGAGGCACAACACACCAACCAATCACAATGCAAGAGGCACGGGACATCAACCAATCACAATGCAAGGGGCACAGGACATCAACCAATCACAATGCAAGGGGTACAGCACACCAACCAATCACAATGCAAGAGGCACAACACAGCAACCAATAACAATGCAAGAGACACAGGACATCAACCAATCACAATGCAAGAGGCACAAAACACCAACCAATCACAATGCAAGAGGCACAACACAGCAACCAATCACAATGCAAGAGACACAGGACATCAACCAATCACAATGCAAGAGGAACAGCACACCAACCAATCACAATTCAAGAGGCACGGGACATCAACCAATCACAATGCAAGAGGCACAGCACAACAACCAAACACAATGCAGAGGCACAGGACATCAACCAATCACAATGCAAGAGGCACAACACACCAACCAATCACAATGCAAGAGGCACAGCACACCAACCAATTACAATGCAAGAGGCACAGGACATCAACCAATCACAATGCAAGGGGTACAGCACACCAACCAATCACAATGCAAGAGGCACAGCACAACAACCAATCACAATGCAAGAGGCACAGCACACCAACCAATCACAATGCAAGAGACACAGGACATCAACCAATCACAATGCAAGAGGAACAGCACACCAACCAATCACAATTCAAGAGGCACGGGACATCAACCAATCACAATGCAAGAAGCACAGCACAACAACCAATCACAATGCAAGAGGCACAGGACATCAACCAATCACAATGCAAGAAGCACGGGACATCAACCAATCACAATGCAAGGGGTACAGCACACCAACCAATCACAATGCAAGAGGCACAGGACATCAACCAATCACAATGCAAGAGGCACAGCATACCAACCAATCACAATGCAAGAGGCACAACACACCAACCAATTACAATGCAAGAGGCACAGCACACCAACCAATCACAATGCAAGAGGCACAACACACCAACCAATCACAATGCAAGGGGCACAGGACATCAACCAATCACAATGCAAGAGGCACAGCATACCAACCAATCACAATGCGAGAGGCACAACACACCAACCAATCACAATGCGAGAGGCACAACACACCAACCAATCACAATGCAATCACAAAACATCAGGCTGTCCTTTCCCCGGATGGGGGAGTGTAATATTATGATCTAGCACCAGCAGGAAACCCCAGGTTGATTTTGCCAGGCCGCCTGCTGCTTATTCACACCTGGATTCATGGACATTTTTTTTTTTTTCAATCTTTCCTAGAGCCCTGAAAAGTAATTTGACAAACCGGACAGATTTGCGATCCAGGATTGCCAGAGAACTCCGCGAGGGGGCTGCAATATATTTTTTTTAGGGGGAAATGCCCTTCAGGCCCGTGTGTGAATTTCGCCTTAGAAGTGCTTTATAAGGAATATAATATGTTATCCCCTTTTGAACAAAATATTGTTTGAAAAAAAATAAATAGTAATATTTAGAAAGTTGTGTATCAGATAATGGAAGAAATTAGCCGCCAAGCACACAAGCGGCCGCCATTATCCCTGTAACTTAAGATAAATCAGCAGAAAAGGAAAATGTAGCAGACGGACAATAAGCGTCACCATTGTTTATCCGTCGTGTCATGTGACGCACCTGCCAGATAAATTACCCGTATTACTAGGATTTCACTTACAGGCGAGATGACCGGAGAAGCTCCAGCCGTTTCATTAGGGTTTTATAGAGGTCATTCATCGTGAGCGCGGGCGCCATTTATCAGGACAATAGTGCTGAGGACAGGGATTAGACAGACAGATTGCTCACAATTTGAGGCCCAGGATCCGGCTCGTTGTCGCTTCTCTCTCCGGTAGAGATTTGTGCCTCCCTGGATCGGGGCTTCAATTGTCATTTATTTAATAGCCCAACCGCCCGGCGACCTTCTGCGCTGACCTCTCGCTTCATGATCGCCCTCGCACACACTCGTCCCCTGTACGATAAATGGAGCGTCAGACAGAAAACTTCTCACGTTAACTATTTCCAGCCACAGACACGGCAGAGACATTTATTTTCTCTATTTTCATCCCTGGGATTTTCTATTAATGTACAATAAGGACAGTCTATCTATCTATCTATCTATCTATCTATCTATCTATCTATCTATCTATCTATCTATCTATCTATCTATCTATCTATCTATCTATCTATCTATCTATCTATCTATCTATCTATCTATCTATCTATCTATCTATCTATCTATCTATCTCATATCTATCTATCTATCTATCTATCTATCTATCTATCTATCTATCTATCTATCTATCTATCTATCTATCTATCTATCTATCTATCTATCTATCTATCTATCTATCTATCTATCTATCTATCTATCTATCTATCTCATATCTATCTATCTATCTATCTCATATCTATCTATCTATCTATCTATCTATCTATCTATCTATCTATCTATCTATCTATCTCATATCTATCTATCTATCTATCTATCTATCTATCTATCTATCTATCTATCTATCTATCTATCTATCTATCTATCTATCTATCTATCTATCTATCTATCTATCTCATATCTATCTATCTATCTATCTATCTATCTATCTATCTATCTATCTATCTATCTATCTATCTATCTATCTATCTATCTATCTCATATCTATTATCTATCTATCTATCTATCTATCTATCTATCTATCTATCTATCTATCTATCTATCTATCTATCTATCTATCTATCTATCTATCTATCTATCTATCGCATATCTATCTATCTATCTCATATCTATCTATCTATCTATCTATCTATCTATCTATCTATCTATCTATCTATCTATCTATCTATCTATCTATCTATCTATCTATCTATCTATCTATCTATCTATCTATCTCATATCTATCTATCTATCTATCTATCTCATATCTATCTATCTATCTATCTATCTATCTATCTATCTATCTATCTATCTATCTATCTATCTATCTATCTATCTATCTATCTATCTATCTATCTATCTATCTATCTCATATCTATCTATCTATCTATCTATCTCATATCTATCTATCTATCTATCTATCTCATATCTATCTATCTATCTATCTATCTCATATCTATCTATCTCATATCTATCTATTTCATATCTATCTATCTATCTATCTATCTATCTATCTATCTATCTATCTATCTATCTATCTATCTATCTATCTATCTATCTCATATCTATCTATCTATCTATCTATCTATCTATCTATCTATCTATCTATCTATCTATCTATCTATCTATCTATCTCATATCTATCTATCTATCTATCTCATATCTATCTATCTATCTATCTATCTATCTATCTATCTATCTATCTATCTATCTATCTATCTATCTATCTCATATCTATCTATCTATCTATCTATCTATCTATCTATCTATCTATCTATCTATCTATCTATCTCATATCTATCTATCTATCTATCTATCTATCTATCTATCTATCTATCTATCTATCTATCTATCTATCTATCTATCTATCTATCTATCTATCTATCTATCTATCTCATATCTATTATCTATCTATCTATCTATCTATCTATCTATCTATCTATCTATCTATCTATCTATCTATCTATCTATCTATCTATCTATCTATCTATCTATCTATCTATCTATCTATCGCATATCTATCTATCTATCTCATATCTATCTATCTATCTATCTATCTATCTATCTATCTATCTATCTATCTATCTATCTATCTATCTATCTATCTATCTATCTCATATCTATCTATCTATCTATCTCATATCTATCTATCTCATATCTATCTATTTCATATCTATCTATCTATCTATCTATCTATCTATCTATCTATCTATCTATCTATCTATCTATCTATCTATCTATCTGTCTGTCTGTCTGTCTGTCTGTCTGTCTGTCTGTCTGTCTGTCTATCTGTCTGTCTGTCTTTCTATCTGTAACGTCCGTGGTTGTTGACCACGAACGCCTTCCATCCGGTCTACGCCCTACTCTCCAGAGATGTCTGCACATGCGGCCGTCCTATTCCACAGTGACCACTAGGGTGCGCTCGCAAGCTCAGTCCAGCCTTAAGGAGCCAGAGCGGACACATGTGTGAGTTAAGTGCCAAATTAGCCCATGAGCACCCTGGACTATAAGAAGTGCCCAGCCCCTTCCTGCCTTGCCTGAGCTTTGTTGTTGTTAACTTAGTTTGTCTCTGCAAATGGTCTCCTAGTGTCTTCCAGTTCCCAGTGTTCCCCGTTCCTGCTACCTGTAACCTGTATCCTGTAACCCATGCTATACTGGTCTAGTGCCGTATCGAGTTGGAGTTGTGCTGTGCCATATACCACGCCTGTCCTGTTACACCACGACTGGTGTCCGCCTGCTGCCAAAGTCCCTTCTATTATCTCATATCTATCTATCTATCTATCTATCTATCTATCTATCTATCTATCTATCTATCTATCTATCTATCTATCTCATATCTATCTATCTATCTATCTATCTATCTATCTATCTATCTATCTATCTATCTATCTATCTATCTATCTATCTATCTATCTATCTATCTATCTATCTATCTAATATCTATCTATCATCTATCTATCTATCTATCTATCTATCTATCTATCTATCTATCTATCTATCTATCTATCTATCTATCTATCTATCTATCTATCTATCTATCATCTATCTAATATCTATCTAATATCTATCTAATATCTATCTATCATTTATCTATCTCATATCTATCTATCTATCTCATATCTATCTATCTATCTATCTATCTATCTATCTATCTATCTATCTATCTATCTATCTATCTATCTATCTATCTATCTATCTATCTATCTAATATCTATCTATCTATCTATCTATCTATCTATCTATCTATCTATCTATCTATCTATCTATCTATCTATCATCTATCTATCTATCTATCTATCTATCTATCTATCTATCTATCTATCTATCTATCTATCTATCTATCTATCTATCTATCTATCTATCATCTATCTATCTATCTATCTATCTATCTATCTATCTATCTATCTATCTATCTATCTATCTATCTATCTATCTATCATCTATCTCATATCTATCTATCTATCTATCTATCTATCTATCTATCTATCTATCTATCTATCTATCTATCTATCTATCTATCTATCTATCTATCTATCTATCTATCTATCTATCTATCTCATATCTATCTATCTATCTATCTATCTATCTATCTATCTATCTATCTATCTATCTATCTATCTATCTATCTATCTATCTATCTATCTATCTCATATCTATCTATCTATCTATCTATCTATCTATCTATCTATCTATCTATCTATCTATCTATCTATCTATCTATCTATCTATCTATCTATCTATCTATCTAACTCGTGGCACCAAAACCCCTTCTATCTAAACTCCTGCGCTGCGCTTTGCATGTTATCAAACCCATCTAGGTGGCCGCCATCCCGATGCCCCCTTAAAGTAACAGTACAAAATTTATATCACAATATATAAACATTATGACACAACCTGCTTATAAAAAGCCATTAGGGCCTGTTCACACGGAGTTTTTTGACACGTTTTTTGACGCGGAAAACGCGTCGGAAACCGCGCCAAAAACGACCCAAAATGACTCCCATTGATTTCAATGGGAGACGGAGGCGTTTTTTTACCGCGAGTAAAAAAACGCCTCGCGGCAAAAAGAAGGGACATGACCCTTCTTGATGCGGTTTCCGCGTCCAAAACCGCATTGAAAGCAATGGGGACACGTCAAAAAACACCTCGAACTAGTGAGGTGTTTTATCTGACGAGTATATTGCCGAGAGTTTTGGAGGAGTTTCTTGCAGGAGTCGTCTCCTGCTGCTAGTCCAGCCCAGCAAGGGGCTGTCATTTCCTGTCTGCTCGTGGAGGCTGAAAAACATCGTGGACAGAACTCAGGGATACAGAAAACCGAAGTCCTGCATCCAAATACAAGTAAGTGCACTTGCTCCTATGTTCCATACATGCTATACATGTATGGAGCTGTGCATTTTTTTTTTTAGAATTTTTTTTTTAATTTTTTTTTCTGATTTTTTTTTTAGATTTTTTTTTTAGATTTTTTTTTTCTATTTTTTTATTTTTAATTTTTTAATTTTGTTATGCAGTTGTTCATGTATGTCATCTCTTTTTTATTTTTTTTTAACATTTCAGGAACAGAAATGACGACAGCAGAGGTGTACCACCGAATGGACATTGATGTTGGGAAATTGATTCAAGAAGTAAGTATACTTTTTTTTTTTTTTTAATGTGGGCCTGTTCACATCAGCGTGGTTTCCGCTGAGGGGTTCCGTCGGTGCTTTCAGTCAGGGGAACCCCTCAACGGAAAGGCAAGTGTGAAGTGGTGACAGATCCGTTGCTAATTGTTTCTGTTTGTCCCCGTTGTGCAAAGGGTTCTGTCGTTTCGACTGAACCAATACCGCAGTGTAGGGAATCCCATTAGCAACGGATCCATCAGCATTGAAGTCAATGATGATGCAAACAGAAAACAATGTTTTTTTTAATGTGGGCCTGTTCACATCAGCGTGGTTTCTGCTCAGGGGTTCCGTCGGTGCTTTCAGTCAGGGGAACCCCTCAACGGAAAGGCAAGTGTGAAGTAAGTTCCGTTTGCATCACCATTCATTTCAATGGTGACAGATCCGTTGACAGAAGGCTGTCAGGCTGGGTTCACACGACCATGTTACGTCTGTAATGTACGGAACGTATTTCAGCCGGAAGACCCGGACCGAAAACAGTGCAGGGAGCCGGGCTCCTAGCATCATAGTGATGTACAACGCTAGGAGTCCCTGCCTCGCTGCAGGACAACTGTCCCGTACTGTAATCATGATTACAGTACGGGACAGTAGTTCCACGCAGAGGCAGGGACTCCTAGTGTCGTACATCCCTATGATGCTAGGAGCCCGGCTCCCTGCACTGTCTTCGGTCCGGGTCTTCCGGCCGAAATACGTTCCGTACATTATGGACGTAACATGGTTGTGTGAACCCAGCCTCATGCGTGTGAAAACCTCGGCAAAAACAGCCTGAAAAACCGCCTGGAAAACCGCCTCAAAAACCACGTCAAAAACCACGTCAAAAACCACGTCAAAAACCACATCAAACATGAAAACCTCCAGGGTCAGTTTTTACAGGAGGAATTTTCCTCCTGCAAAAAACTCCGTGTGAACAGGGCCTTAATGTCACCTATAAAACACATTGAAATAAAACACACCACACGTCTCACCAGTCCACATGGGCACTCACACTCTGATTTATCTTTGTGCTCAAGTCATTTAGGATCATTGCAAGGACATGGGGTGGCCCTCCTTCCAGCCATGGCACAAATAGTCCCAAAAGTGTTAACGGTGGTTCTTCTGATCGCCTGAAATATATCCAAATATGAAATCTGCGAAAGAAAACACGATAAAGACACATCAACATATTAATTACAAAATGCCCAATTATCCGGGTACACCTTACATGTGTCTAGCATTGGGGAAACTACCATTAGTCTGGCACTATAGGCAGGGGCGTAGCTATAGGGGTGTAGAGGTCACAGGGGGCCTGTTGCCCAAAGACCCAAATACCACATAAAAACATACCAGTATTATATATGGTAGGTGGGTACGCCGCTACAGATTTAGCTTCCGGGCCAAGTCTCTTAAACCTACGCCTCTGACTATAGGCACTTACTACTATAAGTGTGGCACTGGGAAGACTAAATTGAGCCTGGTACTATGGGCACTACTATGAGTCTGGCACTGGAGGGACTACGATAAGGCTAGAATTATGCAGATTACCAAGAGGCTGGTACTATGGGCACTACTATGAGTTTGTTACTGGAAATACTATAATAAGGCTAGAATTATTCAGAGACCATGAGGCTGGTACTATGGGCACTACTATGGGTCTGGCACTGAAGGTTCTACTTTAATCCTAGAATTATGGAGATTTATATTAAGTTGGTACTATTGGTACTGCTATAAGTCTGGCACTGGGGGGGGACTACAATAAGACTAGAAACATGTGGATTACTAGTGGTACTATGGAAATGAGAGGTTTATCATGAGGCTGGTACTATGGGCACTACTATGGGTCTCTGGCTGTCATGTACTCCCTTCCTGCGGCTCCCTCAGTCTCCAGGACGTCAAGAGTTACTCGCTCGGGCGTTGCCCGGCCTGGCAGACTGAGGCAGTCTGCAGCCAATAGGAGCTCAGGAGCGTCAGGCCAATCAAAGCCTGGCTGATGTTCCTGAGCTCCCGCCCTCTCCTTATTTAGTTCAGCCTGGGATAGTTGGCCTTTGCCTGTAATTAGAGTTTCCTTGCCTGGTGCCTGGTGCCTTTCCTTGTTTCAGACTCCCCTGATCGACTTTGACTCCTTTGTGACCCCTGACCCCGGCTGGACTCCTGACTTTTCTTTGCCTTCTGACTTTTGTTTTCTCCGCTCTCTTTCGATTTTACCCTGCCTGCCTGATTCCGCCTTTTGTGCCTGGACATGTCCGCGGCGCAATTGCCCTGCCTCTCCCTCCGTGTCTTCCCAGGTGACCCTTTGTTATTTCGTACTCTCTCTGTCTTATCCGTTTGTCAGTTTCACTTGTACCAGTATAGGGAACACCGCCCAGTTGTGCGCCGTCGTTTAGGTCGGGTCGTACAAGTAGGTAGGGACAGAGGTTTGGGAGGAACAGGGACCTTACTGTTTACCGTGTATTTGTTCGTGACACTGGCACTAAATTGACTACTTTAATATTAGACTCTGGGGATTAGGATTAGGCTGGTACTATGAGTTTGGCACCGGGGAAATACTGCAAGGCGGGCACTGCTATAAAGGTCAGCATTGCCTTTAAGTTATAAGTGGGCGTGGTTTAGAAGGCGTGATCAGAGTATTCAGGGGTTGTGCTTATCATATTACAGACCGATACGGCTTTTTGCATCTAGTCCATCACGCCCTAGAGGGCCTTATGTCAGGCAATGTAGTGGCGATGACGACGCGGGTGTTATAAAATTCGCTACAGTTAGAAAAATATATCTTATAATAATAATGTCATTAACTTATGGCGTCATTTACCATAAAGTCCGCAGAGCTTACATTCTAAATGTCCCGAATATTTATCTCCTACGTTACTCATTGTTCACTAGTCCTTAGAAGTTCCGCTGCCCGCAGCTCGCCTGTGCTGAGTTAAAGCTATTTAATAGACCCGCCGCACTCCGTGCTGTAAAGCGCTATTGTGTATTTAGCCCAGCGTCTATATGAAGAGTGATGGTGCACGGCCTGCCGCTGGCACAGCTCGTATTGACCACGACTATATATTTCAATTAACACTTATGAACCATCAGCAAAGACGTCTGCCAGCGAAGCTCTTACTGATCAATTCTATCCACAGAATGGTGACTCCGGGGCGAACTGATAAGTGCCAATGTAGCATTAAATGAGATCTTACAATACATAAATATCATTCTTCACTGTGTGCCTCCATATTTTCTGCAAGCGGCAAAAATACAATCGCTCTCCTGATCTAAATATAAGCGTGAAAAATGTGCAAATTCCACCAACTCTACATCCTAAAACTTTATGGAACTACTGCAGGCCACCATCTATAAGGCTCTACATGTTGAGTTCTACTGCTGTCCACAGGGGGCAGTATTCTAGTGGTTATATTCTTGTACATAGGGGGCAGTTTTATAGGGGTTATATTCTTGTATATAGGAGCAGTATTATAGTAATTATATTCTTGTATATAGGAGCAGTATTATAGTAGTTATATTCTTGTATATAGGGGCAGTATTATAGTAGTTATATTCTTGTATATAGGAGCAGTATTATAGTAGTTATATTCTTGTATATAGGAGCAGTATTATAGTAGTTATATTCTTGTATATAGGGAGCAGTATTATAGTAGTTATATTCTTGTATATAGGAGCAGTATTATAGTAGTTATAATCTTGTATATAGGAGCAGTATTATAGTAGTTATATTCTTGTATATAGGGGCAGTATTATAGTAGTTATATTCTTGTATATAGGAGGCAGTATTATAGTAGTTATATTCTTGTATATAGGGGGCAGTATTATAGTAGTTATATTCTTGTATATAGGGGGCAGTATTATAGTAGTTATATTCTTGTATATAGGGGGCAGTATTATAGTAGTTATATTCTTGTATATAGGGGGCAGTATTATAGTAGTTATATTCTTGTATATAGGGGGCAGTATTATAGTAGTTATATTCTTGTATATAGGGGGCAGTATTATAGTAGTTATATTCTTGTATATAGGAGCAGTATTATAGTAGTTATATTCTTGTATATAGGGGCAGTATTATAGTAATTATATTCTTGTATATAGGGGGCAGTATTATAGTAGTTATATTCCTGTATATAGGGGCAGTATTATAGTAGTTATATTCTTGTATATAGGGGCAGTATTATAGTAGTTATATTCTTGTATATACGGGACAGTATTATAGTAGTTATATTCTTGTATATAGGAGCAGTATTATAGTAGATATATTCTTGTATATATGAGCAGTATTACAGTAGTTATATTCTTGTATATAGGAGGCAGTATTATAGTAGTAATATTCTTGTATATAGGGGGAAGTATTATAGTAGTTATATTCTTGTATATAGGAGCAGTATTATAGTAGTTATATTCTTGTATATAGGGGCAGTATTATAGTAGTTATATTCTTGTATATAGGAGCAGTATTATAGTAGTTATATTCTTGTACATAGGCGGCAGTATTATAGTAGTTATATTCTTGTATATAGGAGCAGTATTATAGTAGTTATATTCTTGTATATAGGCGCAGTATTATAGTAGTTATATTCTTGTATATAGGAGGCAGTATTATAGTAGTAATATTCTTGTATATAGGGGGAAGTATTATAGTAGTTATATTCTTGTATATAGGAGCAGTATTATAGTAGTTATATTCTTGTATATAGGGGCAGTATTATAGTAGTTATATTCTTGTATATAGGAGCAGTATTATAGTAGTTATATTCTTGTATATAGGGACAGTATTATAGTACTTATATTCTTAAATATAGGGGGCAGTATTATAGTAGTTATATTCTTGTATATAGGAGGCAGTATTATAGTAGTTATATTCTTGTATATAGGGGCAGTATTATAGTAGTTATATTCTTGTATATAGGGACAGTATTATAGTAGTTATATTCTTGTATATAGGTAGAAGTATTATAGTAGTTATAGTCTTGTATATAGGAGCAGTATTATAGTAGTTATATTCTTATATATAGGGGCAGTATTATAGTAGTTATATTCTTGTATATAGGGGGCAGTATTATAGTAGTTATATTCCTGTATATAGGAGCAGTATTATAGTAGTTATATTCTTGTATATAGGGGGCAGTATTATAGTAGTTATATTCTTGTACATAGGCGGCAGTATTATAGTGGTTATATTCTTGTATATAGGAGCAGTATTATAGTAGTTATATTCTTGTATATAGTCGCAGTATTATAGTACTTATATTCTTAAATATAGGGGGCAGTATTATAGTAGTTATATTCTTGTATATAGGAGCAGTATTATAGTAGTTATATTCTTGTATATAGGAGGCAGTATTATAGTAGTTATATTCTTGTATATAGGGGCAGTATTATAGTAGTTATATTCTTGTATATAGGGACAGTATTATAGTAGTTATATTCTTGTATATAGGAGCAGTATTATAGTAGTTATATTCTTGTATATAGGAGCAGTATTATAGTAGTTATATTCTTATATATAGGGGCAGTATTATAGTAGTTATATTCCTGTATATAGGAGCAGTATTATAGTAGTTATATCCTTGTATATAGGGGGCAGTATTATAGTAGTTATATTCTTGTATATAGGGGGCAGTATTATAGTAGTTATATTCTTGTACATAGGCGGCAGTATTATAGTGGTTATATTCTTGTATATAGGAGCAGTATTATAGTAGTTATATTCTTGTATATAGGAGCAGTATTATAGTAGTTATATTCTTATATATAGGGGCAGTATTATAGTAGTTATATTCCTGTATATAGGAGCAGTATTATAGTAGTTATATCCTTGTATATAGGGGGCAGTATTATAGTAGTTATATTCTTGTATATAGGAAGCAGTATTATAGTAGTTATATTCTTGTATATAGGGGCAGTATTATAGTAGTTATATTCATGTATATAGGGACAGTATTATAGTAGTTATATTCTTGTATATAGGAGCAGTGTTATAGTAGTTATATTCTTGTATATAGGGACAGTATTATAGTAGTTATATTCCTGTATATAGGAGCAGTATTATAGTAGTTATATTCTTGTATATAGGGGGCAGTATTATAGTAGTTATATTCTTGTATATAGGGGGCAGTATTATAGTAGTTATATTCTTGTATATAGGGGGCAGTATTATAGTAGTTATATTCTTGTATATAGGGGCAGTATTATAGTAGTTATAGTCTTGTATATAGGAGCAGTATTATAGTAGATATATTCTTGTATATAGGGAGCAGTATTATAGTAGTTATATTCTTGTATATAGGAGCAGTATTATAGTAGTTATATTCTTGTATATAGGGGCAGTATTATAGTAGTTATATTCTTGTATATAGGAGCAGTATTATAGTAGTTATATTCTTGTATATAGGGGCAGTATCATGGTAGTTATATTCTTGTATATAAGGGCAGTATTATAGTAGTTATATTCTTGTATATAGGAGCAGTATTATAGTAGTTATATTCTTATATATAGGGGCAGTATTATAGTAGTTATATTCCTGTATATAGGAGCAGTATAATAGTAGTTATATCCTTGTATATAGGGGGCAGTATTATAGTAGTTATATTCTTGTATATAGGAGGCAGTATTATAGTAGTTATATTCTTGTATATAGGGGCAGTATTATAGTAGTTATATTCATGTATATAGGGACAGTATTATAGTAGTTATATTCTTGTATATAGGAGCAGTGTTAGGGCATGACCACACATGGCGGAATTCCTCCGCAACTGTCCGCATCAATGCCGCACAGAATCTGCGTTGCAGATTCTGCAGCGGATCTGCTCAAAATGTGCAGAAAATTGATGCGGACTGGCCGCTGCGGTCTGCAGGAAAAGTGCTTCTCTTCTCCCTATTCAGTGCAGGATAGAGAGAAGGGACAGCACTTTCCCTAGTGAAAGTCAAAGAAATTCATACTTACCGCCCGTTGTCTTGGTGACGCGTCCCTCTTTCGGCATCCGGCCGGACCTCCCTGGATGACGCTCCAGTCCATGTGACCGCTGCAGCCTGTGCTTGGCCTGTGATTGGCTGCAGCCGTCACTTACACTGAAACGTCATTCTGGGAGGCCGGACTGGAGACAGACGCAGGGAGTTCTCGGTAAGTATGAACTGATCTATTTTTTTACAGATACATGTATATTGAGATCGGTAGTCACTGTCCCGGGTGCAGAAACAGTTACTGCCGATCGCGTAACTCTTTCAGCACCCTGGACAGTGACTATTTACAGACGTCTCCTAGCAACGCTCCCGTCATTACGGGAGCCCCATTGACTTCCTCAGTCTGGCTGTAGACCTAGAAATACATAGGTCCAGCCAGAATGAAGAAATGTCATGGTAGTAAAAACAATACGCTCCGCAGCACACATAAGATCTGCGGACTTCATTGCGGAATTTTGACTCTCCATTGAAGTCAATGGAGAAATTCCGCCATGAGTCCGCAACCAGTCCGCCACTGCTCCGCAACAGACAGAGCATGCTGCGGACACCAAATTCCGCTCCGCAGCCTATGCTCCGCAGCGGAATTGTACGCATCGTGTAAACGAACACTGCTAAATTAAAGTGAAAGTCAATGGAGAAACGGCTCCGCTGCGGATTAACGCTGCGGAGTGTCCGCAGCGGAATTTAAGTGAAATTCCGCTATGTGTGAACCCGCCCTTATAGTAGTTATATTCTTGTATATAGGGACAGTATTATAGTAGTTATATTCCTGTATATAGGAGCAGTATTATAGTAGTTATATTCTTGTATATAGGGGGCAGTATTATAGTAGTTATATTCTTGTATATAGGGGGCAGTATTATAGTAGTTATATTCTTGTATATAGGGGGCAGTATTATAGTAGTTATATTCTTGTATATAGGGGCAGTATTATAGTAGTTATAGTCTTGTATATAGGAGCAGTATTATAGTAGATATATTCTTGTATATAGGGAGCAGTATTATAGTAGTTATATTCTTGTATATAGGAGCAGTATTATAGTAGTTATATTCTTGTATATAGGGGCAGTATTATAGTAGTTATATTCTTGTATATAGGAGCAGTATTATAGTAGTTATATTCTTGTATATAGGGGCAGTATCATGGTAGTTATATTCTTGTATATAAGGGCAGTATTATAGTAGTTATATTCTTGTACATAGGGGGCAGTATTATAGTAGTTATATTCTTGCATATAGGAGCAGTATTATAGTAGTTATATTCTTGTATATAGGAGCACTATTATAGTAGTTATATTCTTGTATATAGGGGCAGTATTATAGTAGTTATATTCTTGTATATAGGAGCAGTATTATAGTGCTTATATTCTTGTATATAGGAGCAGTATTATTGTAGTTATATTCTTGTATATAGGGGGCAGTATTATAGTAGTTATATTCTGGTATATAGGGGCAGTATTATAGTAGTTATATTCTTGTATATAGGAGCAGTATTATAGTAGTTATATTCTTGTATATAGGGAGCAGTATTATAGTAGTTATATTCTTGTATATAGGGGCAGTATTATAGTAGTTATATTCTTGTATATAGGGACAGTATTATAGTAGTTATATTCTTGTATATAGGGGGCAGTATTATAGTAGTTATATTCTTGTTTATAGAGGGCTGTATTATAGTACTTATATTCTTGTATATAGGGGCAGTATTATAGTAGTTATATTCTTGTATATAGGGGGCAGTATTATAGTAGTTATATTCTTGTATATAGGGGCAGTATTATAGTAGTTATATTCTTGTATATAGGGGGCAGTATTATAGTAGTTATATTCTTGAATATGTGGGCAGTATTATAGTAGTTATATTCTTGTATATAGGAGCAGTATTATAGTAGTTATATTCTTGTATATAGGGGCAGTATTATAGTAGTTATATTCTTGTATATAGGGGGCAGTATTATAGTAGTTATATTCTTGTATATGGGGCAGTATTATAGTAGTTATATTCTTGTATATAGGGGCAGTATTATAGTAGTTATATTCTTGTGTATAGCGGCAGTATTATAGTACTTATATTCTTGTATATAGCGGCAGTATTATAGTAGTTATATTATTGTATATAGGGGCAGTATTATAGTAGTTATATTCTTGTCTATAGGGGCAGTATTATAGTAGTTATATTCTTGTATATAGGAGCAGTATTATAGTAGTTATATTCTTGTATATAGGGGGCAGTGTTATAGTAGTTATATTCTTGTATATAGGAGCAGTATTATAGTAGTTATATTCTTGTATATAGGGGGCAGTATTATAGTAGTTATATTCTTGTATATAGGAGCAGTATTATAGTAGTTATATTCTTGTATATAGGGAGCAGTATTATAGTAGTTATATTCTTGTATATAGGAGCAGTATTATAGTAGTTATATTCTTGTATATAGGGGCAGTATTATAGTAGTTATATTCTTGTATATAGGAGCAGTATTATAGTAGTTATATTCTTGTATATAGGGGCAGTATCATGGTAGTTATATTCTTGTATATAAGGGCAGTATTATAGTAGTTATATTCTTGTATATAGGAGCAGTATTATAGTAGTTATATTCTTATATATAGGGGCAGTATTATAGTAGTTATATTCCTGTATATAGGAGCAGTATTATAGTAGTTATATCCTTGTATATAGGGGGCAGTATTATAGTAGTTATATTCTTGTATATAGGAGGCAGTATTATAGTAGTTATATTCTTGTATATAGGGGCAGTATTATAGTAGTTATATTCATGTATATAGGGACAGTATTATAGTAGTTATATTCTTGTATATAGGAGCAGTGTTATAGTAGTTATATTCTTGTATATAGGGACAGTATTATAGTAGTTATATTCCTGTATATAGGAGCAGTATTATAGTAGTTATATTCTTGTATATAGGGGGCAGTATTATAGTAGTTATATTCTTGTATATAGGGGGCAGTATTATAGTAGTTATATTCTTGTATATAGGGGGCAGTATTATAGTAGTTATATTCTTGTATATAGGGGCAGTATTATAGTAGTTATAGTCTTGTATATAGGAGCAGTATTATAGTAGATATATTCTTGTATATAGGGAGCAGTATTATAGTAGTTATATTCTTGTATATAGGAGCAGTATTATAGTAGTTATATTCTTGTATATAGGGGCAGTATTATAGTAGTTATATTCTTGTATATAGGAGCAGTATTATAGTAGTTATATTCTTGTATATAGGGGCAGTATCATGGTAGTTATATTCTTGTATATAAGGGCAGTATTATAGTAGTTATATTCTTGTACATAGGGGGCAGTATTATAGTAGTTATATTCTTGCATATAGGAGCAGTATTATAGTAGTTATATTCTTGTATATAGGAGCACTATTATAGTAGTTATATTCTTGTATATAGGGGCAGTATTATAGTAGTTATATTCTTGTATATAGGAGCAGTATTATAGTGCTTATATTCTTGTATATAGGAGCAGTATTATTGTAGTTATATTCTTGTATATAGGGGGCAGTATTATAGTAGTTATATTCTGGTATATAGGGGCAGTATTATAGTAGTTATATTCTTGTATATAGGAGCAGTATTATAGTAGTTATATTCTTGTATATAGGGAGCAGTATTATAGTAGTTATATTCTTGTATATAGGGGCAGTATTATAGTAGTTATATTCTTGTATATAGGGACAGTATTATAGTAGTTATATTCTTGTATATAGGGGGCAGTATTATAGTAGTTATATTCTTGTATATAGAGGGCTGTATTATAGTACTTATATTCTTGTATATAGGGGCAGTATTATAGTAGTTATATTCTTGTATATAGGAGCAGTATTATAGTAGTTATATTCTTAAAAACACCGAAAAAGGCCATACTTACAAATGGACACAGCCAGGCCAGAAATGCTGATGAAAGGGCGAGCAGGTGCTTTAAATAATAATAGCCACTCCCACTAGTCTTGAGGGGAGTGGTGTGTGGTGCATGGGATGTGTAGTAAGAAATAATAAATGAATAGTGTGTGTGCAAGTGTAATACTATAAGTGAAATATAGGGGGCAGTAATAAATGAAGTGCCTCAATAGAAATAAATGGATAATGGGGTGCAAGTGAGTGAAACATGGAGGGATAGTGTGTACGTCATGAGGCACAACGTGTATAGCCAGGTAGAAGCCTATTTGTGACGCCTTGATAATTCATAGAGCGGGCTACCCTGCTTGCTATGCCAAACAACAACACACCATGCTCTCCCAGCATCAAAGACCCGGCTGTGTCCAAGAGAAGCGAATATACATAATAATGAAAAATACCTGGGGTATTGGTAATCATTTTGGCCAAAAGGACGCAAGCTCGCAATCCACGACAAGGATCCCCAGACTTGCGAGTCCCTAACTCCTAAACTGGAACAGAACGTTCCTGATGCACAAACAGAACCGATAAAAACACAGGGACATATACAAAAACACCGAAAAAGGCCATACTTACAAATGGACACAGCCAGGCCAGAAATGCTGATGAAAGGTTAGTAGTTATATTCTTGTATATAGGGGCAGTGTTATAGTAGTTATATTCTTGTATATAGGGGGCAGTATTATAATAGTTATATTCTTGTATATGGGAGCAGTATTATAGTAGTTATATTCTTGTATATAGGAGCAGTATTATAGTAGTTATATTCTTGTATATAGGGGGCAGTATTATAGTAGTTATATTCTTGTATATAGGGGCAGTATTATAGTAGTTATATTGTTGTATATAGGGGCAGTATTATAGTAGTTATATTGTTGTATATAGGGGCAGTATTATAGTAGTTATATTCTTGTATATAGGGGGCAGTATTATAGTAGTTATATTGTTGTATATAGGGGCAGTAGTATAGTAGTTATATTCTTGTATATAGGGGGCAGTATTATAGTAGTTATATTCTTGTATATAGGGGCAGTATTATAGTAGTTATATTCTTGTATATAGGAGCAGTATTATAGTAGGTATATTCTTGTATATAGGGGGCAGTATTATAGTAGTTATATTCTTGTATATAGGGGGCAGTATTATAGTAGTTATATTCTTGTATATAGGGGCAGTATTATAGTAGTTATATTCTTGTATATAGGGGCAGTATTATAGTAGTTATATTCTTGTATATAGGGGCAGTATTATAGTAGTTATATTCTTGTATATAGGAGCAGTATTATAGTAGGTATATTCTTGTATATAGGGGGCAGTATTATAGTAGTTATATTCTTGTATATAGGGGGCAGTATTATAGTAGTTATATTCCTGTATATAGGGGGCAGTATTATAGTAGTTATATTCTTGTATATAGGAGCAGTATTATAGTAGTTATATTCTTGTATATAGGAGCAGTATTATAGTAGTTATATTCTTGTATATAGGGGCAGTATTATAGTAGTTATATTCTTGTATATAGGGGCAGTATTATAGTAGTTATATTCTTGTATATAGGGGGCAGTATTATAGTAGTTATATTCTTGTATATAGGGGCAGTATTATTGTAGTTATATTCTTGTATATAGGGGCAGTATTATAGTAGTTATATTCTTGTATATAGGGGCAGTATTATAGTAGTTATATTCTTGTATATAGGGGCAGTATTATAGTAGTTATATTCTTGTATATAGGAGCAGTATTATAGTAGGTATATTCTTGTATATAGGGGGCAGTATTATAGTGGTTATATTCTTGTATATAGGAGCAGTATTATAGTAGTTATATTCCTGTATATAGTGGCAGTATTATAGTAGTTATATTCTTGTATATAGGGGGCAGTATTATAGTAGTTATATTCCTGTATATAGGGGGCAGTATTATAGTAGTTATATTCTTGTATATAGGAGCAGTATTATAGTAGTTATATTCTTGTATATAGGAGCAGTATTATAGTAGTTATATTCTTGTATATAGGGGGCAGTATTATAGTAGTTATATTCCTGTATATAGGGGGCAGTATTATAGTAGTTATATTCTTGTATATAGGAGCAGTATTATAGTAGTTATATTCTTGTATATAGGAGCAGTATTATAGTAGTTATATTCTTGTATATAGGGGCAGTATTATAGTAGTTATATTCTTGTATATAGGGGCAGTATTATAGTAGTTATATTCTTGTATATAGGGGGCAGTATTATAGTAGTTATATTCTTGTATATAGGGGCAGTATTATTGTAGTTATATTCTTGTATATAGGGGCAGTATTATAGTAATATTCTTGTATATAGGGGCAGTATTATAGTAGTTATATTCTTGTATATAGGGGCAGTATTATAGTAGTTATATTCTTGTATATAGGAGCAGTATTATAGTAGTTATATTCTTGTATATAGGAGCAGTATTATAGTAGTTATATTCTTGTATATAGGGGGCAGTATTATAGTAGTTATATTCTTGTATATAGGAGCAGTATTATAGTAGTTATATTCTTGTATATAGGGGCAGTATTATAGTAGTTATATTCTTGTATATAGGAGCAGTATTATAGTAGTTATATTATTGTATATAGGGGCAGTATTATAGTAGTTATATTCTTGTATATAGGGGCAGTATTATAGTAGTTATATTCTTGTATATAGGGGCAGTATTATAGTAGTTATATTCCTGTATATAGGGGGCAGTAGTATAGTAGTTATATTCTTGTATATAGGGGCAGTGTTATAGTAGTTATATTCCTGTATATAGGAGCAGTATTATAGTAGTTATATTCTTGTATATAGGGGCAGTATTATAGTAGTTATATTCTTGTATATAGGAGCAGTATTATAGTAGTTATATTATTGTATATAGGGGCAGTATTATAGTAGTTATATTCTTGTATATAGGGGCAGTATTATAGTAGTTATATTCTTGTATATAGGGGGGCAGTATTATAGTAGTTATATTCTTGTATATAGGGGGGCAGTATTATAGTAGTTATATCCTTGTATATAGGGAGCAGTATTATAGTAGTTATATTCCTGTATATAGGGGGCAGTAGTATAGTAGTTATATTCTTGTATATAGGGGCAGTGTTATAGTAGTTATATTCCTGTATATAGGAGCAGTATTATAGTAGGTATATTCTTGTATATAGGGGCAGTATTATAGTAGTTATATTCTTGTATATAGGGGCAGTATTATAGTAGTTATATTCTTGTATATAGGGGCAGTATTATAGTAGTTATATTCTTGTATATAGGGGCAGTATTATAGTAGTTATATTCTTGTATATAGGGGGCAGTATTATAGTAGTTATATTCTTGTATATAGGGGGCAGTATTATAGTAGGTATATTCTTGTTTATAGGGGGCAGTATTATAGTGGTTATATTTTTAGCTGCCAAAATGTGATCATCATACTGAAGACTTTTAATAGCAATATTTAAAGTAGAATGGCATTTATTCCAAATATGTTCCCTATTTTTCTACTATTAACCGGTAGAATTAAGTTTAATATTAAACAAATGAGATTAATATTATGTCATTATTTTTCTGGATCACATGAGAGTGGTTGCTATTTAATATGAGAAGTATTACTGTATGTTTGATCTGCAGGTATCTACACTGTGTGCGCAATTATTAGGCGAGTGTTTTGGCCATATCATCATTTTTATGCAGCTTTTCCAAGCAGTATAAACTTGACTGCTTATTGCATGCAGCGTATCAGGTGATGTGTATTTGTGTAATGAGGGAGGGTGAGGCCTAAGGAGATCAAGATCCTATATCAAGGTGTGCAGAATTATTAGACAGATTGTTTTCCTCTGGCAAAATGGGCCAAAAAATAGATTTAACTGACTCTGTAAAGTCAAAAACTGCTCAGTCTTTCAGAGGGATGCAGCACTCAGAGTGCTCAGATATTGGGGCGTCATCACAGAACTGCAAGCTCCCTGGGGTGGCCAGAAATACAAGGTGTTCAGTGCTCAGAGACACGGCCGGGGTGAGGAGCCTGAAACCCGACCACCACCATCACTCAACAAGACGTCATGACTGGGCCAAGAAATATCTGAAGACAGAGTTTTCAAAGGTTTTATGGTCTGATGAGTTGAGTGACTCTTGGCGGACCAGATGGATGGGCCCGTGGCTGGATTAGTAATGGGCACAGAGCTCCTCTACGACTCAGATGCCAGCGAGGTGGAGGATGGGTACTGTTATGGGCCGGTATTATTAAAGATGAGCTAGTTGAACCTTTTCGTGTGTAATGTACGTGGCTGCGGGCTGTTAGCTCCTGTCCCCTCCTGACAACCGCAGCAACGAGTCGGCAAGCGCTGGCCCCAGCCTCCTCCTCAGGAGATGCCAGCGCTCGAGCCCACTCACCTTAGCCGAATCCCGTAGGGTGCGTGCGCACGCTCGTGCCTGCTCTTAAAGGGGCAGTGCGTGCAGCGGACCTTGTGACGAACTTTGACCCGTGAGTACCTTGGACTATAAGAGGGTTGCAGCCCCCTGCTTCGATGCCTGATCGTTGTTGTTGTTGTTCCCTAGTTTGTCTATGTGATGGCCGCCTAGTGCGTTACCTGTTCCTGTTCCAGTTCCTGTTCCTGTACCTGTTCCAGTTCCTGTTCCGGTCCCTAGCATACCATACCACCCTGGTCGAGCACTGTGTTGTGCCAAAGTCGTGTCATGCTGTATCCACGTCTGACCTGCTTCACTTCGCCTGACGTCTACCTGCTACCTAGTCCCAGCCGAGCCTGCCTTGCTGCTGTCTGAGCTGCCGCAGGTACCTATACGAACTATAGACATTCACCTGCACCCTGTTGGCCAGCTGCCTTACTGCCAAGGTGGTACGGCCCAGTGGGTCCACAGACCCTTTGCGAAAGTACGCTCAGGCCATGGACCCCGCTGGCCGATTCAAGACCATGACGAGGTCACAGGAGATGCGAGCGGATATGCTGGGCCTCCGGTCCCGACAGGACCAACTCCTCCAGGCGTTGAACATTTTTGCACGTCGGCAGGAGGCACAAGCTGCTGTTCCTCCTACTACACCTCCTGGCAGTGTTGATCCTCAGACTACACCTCTTGGCAGTGTTGACCCGCGTGTTTCTTTGCCACTTCCTGACCGCTATGATGGAGAAGCAAGTACCTGTCGTGGATTTCTTAATCAATGCCAGATCCACTTCAGCCTGTATAGTAGGACATTTTCGTCTGATGGCGCAAGGGTCGCTTTCATAATTTATCTCCCCCTGGCAAGGCTCTTGCATGGGCGAACCCTATCTGGTAGGGACAAGGTCCAGAGACCCGTGACTTCCCTGCCTTCCTCTGGACTTTTCGCATGGTGTTTGAGGAGCCTGGATGAGTCTCATCTTCAGCGGCCTTTTTGACTGACCTACGCCAAGGAGTGAGTGAGTACGCCATCCACTTCCGCACCCTGGCAGGAGAGCTCTTATGGAACAATGAAGCCCTGGTGGCTGCATTCTGGCATGGACTGTCTTCTATAATTAAGGACGAACTTGCCGTCCGAGATCTGCCGTCTACCCTTGACGACCTCATCCTTCTGTCTGCCCGGATTGATATACGGATCCGAGAACGCCTCCGAGAGGTTCGACGGGAGGCAGCTCTTCCCAGTTTGGCTCCTACTTTGCAGCAACCCCTGCTGTCCTCAGATGTCAATCTTCCTAAGTAGTCTGTGATATTGGACCAGTGTAAGCTATCCACCCAGGAGAGGCAACGCAGACGCACATCTGGACTCTGTCTTTATTGCGGCCTCGGTGGCCATCTTGTGCGCCTGTGTCCCCAAAGATCCCAAAACCTAGGGTTGCTAGGAGTGACAACCTTGGGTAAGAAAGGACTTCCATCTAGTTTGTCCATACCTGTGACCATAGTGTCCGGCGAGAAAACGCATCAGGTCTCTGCGTATCTGGACTCTGGATCCGCTGCTAATTTCATCCATAGAGATCTGGTGGTTCTTCTGCAATTACCCACCACCCCAATGGAGAGGCCATTGACAGTTGCTTCAGTGAATGGACTACCTCTTCCAGACCCAGTTATAGCTGTGACCAAACCACTGAGGCTCCAGGTGGGAGCTCTTCACTCCGAACTTCTGCCTTTCTATGTGCTACCCAAACCTGTTAACCCTGTGTTGCTGGGCCTGCCTTGGCTCCGACTGCATGCCCCAGTTCTGGACTGGAATTCTGGAGAGGTTCTCCAGTGGGGGCCTGAGTGTCAAGGTCGTTGCCTGGTGTAGATTCGGACGTCTTCAGCAAGAGGGAGGCGGAGACATTGCCTCCACATCGGGCATATGACTGTCCCATCGAGCTGGTTCCTGGTGCTTTCCTTCCCCGTGGTAGGGTATATCCTCGCTCCTTGCCAGAGACTATGTCTATGTCCGCCTATGTGAAAGAGAACTTGGAGAGGGGCTTCATACGAAAGTCTTCCTCCCCGGCAGGAGCCGGGTTCTTCTTCGTCAAAAAGAAAGATGGCTCTCTTCGTCCTTGTATCGACTACAGAGGTCTCAACCAGATCACGGTGAAGAATAAATATCCGTTGCCACTGATCTCTGAACTGTTTGATCGTATACGTGGTGCCAAGATTTTTTCTAAACTAGACCTGCGTGGGGCTTACAACCTAATCCGGATTCGCCAGGGTTATGAATGGAAGACTGCATTTAACACCCGTGATGGACACTATGAATATCTAGTAATACCCTTCGGCCTGTGTAATGCTCCCGCGGTCTTCCAGGAGTTTGTGAATGACATTTTCCGTGACCTCCTCTATGTTTGTGTAGTAGTCTACCTTGATGACATCTTGATTTTTTCTCCAGATCCTATGACGCACCAGAGAAATGTCCGTCAGGTTCTGCTACGGTTAAGGGAGAATCGTCTGTACGCCAAGTTGGAGAAGTGCGTATTTGACAAGGATGCTCTACCCTTCCTGGGCTACATTGTCTCGAATCGAGATCTCAAGATGGACCCTGAGAAGGTAAAGTCTGTCCTGGAGTGGCCACGTCCTCAAGACTTGAGGGCCATACAGCGCTTTCTGGGATTCACTAATTTTTACAGGCAGTTTATTCCAAACTTCTCCTCACTGAATTCTCCCGTCTCTAACCTTACTAAGAAGGGTATGAATGCCAAGGTGTGGACTCCCGAGGCAGAGTCCGCATTCAATAGCCTGAAAAGTGCCTTCATCTCAGCCTCTATCCTCCATCATCCGAATGTCTCTCTGCAGTTCTCGTTGGAGGTGGACGCATCCTCTGTCAGTGCTGGTGCACTCCTGTTCCAGAGAAGTCCCAAGGGCAAGTCAAGGGTATGTGGATACTTTTATAAGCTCTTCTCTTCCGCAGAACGCAACTACTCGATTGGGGATCGGGAGTTACTGGCCATCAAATTGGCTCTGGAAGAATGGAGACATCTACTAGAGGGCGCAGCTCATCCGATCCTGATTTTTACAGACCACAAGAATCTGACCTAACACCAGACGACCCAACGGCTGAACCCTTGTCAGGCCAAGTGGTCACTGTTTTTTACAAGGTTCCAGTTTGAGCTCCATTATCACCCGGCCGACAAGAATGTGAGGGCCAATGCCTTGTCCAGGTCTTTCGAGACGGAAGACACCATAGAGAGTCCACAGAACATTATTGATCCATCTTGCATTGTCTCTGTCTATCCCCTGCAAGTTGGGGACATTCCTCCAGGGAGGACTTTTGTGCGCCTGGCTGATCGTGGAAGAATCCTCCTCTGGGGATACTCCTCTAGACTGGCAGGTCACGCGGGGGCCCGTAATACCCAGGATCTGATTGCTCGTCATTTCTGGTGGTCCACGCTGCCCAAGGACATTATGGACTTCATTTCTTCCTGTTCTGTATATGCAGTAAACAAGGCTACTCACTCCAGACCTGCTGGCCTGCTCCAGCCATTGCCTATGCCCAATGCTCCCTGGCAGCATATAGCTATGGACTTTATTACGGATCTGCCACTCTCTGCTGGATGCAGTGCTTTTTGGGTGGTGGTGGACCGATTTTCGAAGATGGCCCACTTCGTTCCTCCAACCGGTCTTCCTTCTGCTCCTCAGCTGGCCAAGTTATTTATCCAATACATCTTCCGCCTGCACGGCTTGCCGCAGCATATTGTGTCTGATCGGGGGTTCAGTTTACCTCGAAGTTGTGGAGAGCCCTCTGTGAACTCCTCGGTGTGAAATTGGACTTTTCATCAGCCTACCATTCTCAGTCCAATGATCAGGTCGAGTGGATCAGATCTTGGAGAACTTCCTACGCCACTTCATTTCCAAGCAGGATGATGACTGGGTGCAGTTGCTCCCATGGGCAGAATTCTCCTACAATAATCACACCAGCGAGTCTACAAGGAATACATCGTTCTTCATTGTCTACGGCCAGCACCCGCGAATTCCTCTCCCGGTGCCCGATTCTTCCGAGGTTCCAGCGGCTGACGCCACCTTTAGAGACTTCCTACAGATCTGGCAGCAAACTCGATCCTCCATCCTGATTGCAGTCGACCGCATGAAACAGAAGGCTGACACAAGGAGAAGAGAACCTCCTCAGTTTCTTCCTGGCACGAGGGTCTGGCTGTCTTCTAGGAATATCCGACTAATGGTGCCATCATGCAAATTTGCTCCCAGGTTCCTCGGACCCTTCGAGATCCTGCTGCAGAACAACCCTGTCGCCTATAAGCTTCGGCTGCCTCCTACCCTCAAGATCCCCAACTCCTTCCATGTCTCCCTCCTGAAGCCGGTTGTCCTGAACCGCTACACCAAGACTCCTAGCCTTGTGGTTGTCTCCAGCGGCCCTTCAGACACCTTTTGAGGTTCAAGGGATCCTGGACACCAAAAGAGTGAGCGGAAGGACCTTTTATTTGGTGGATTGGAGGGTGTTTGGTCCTGAAGAGAGGTCCTGGGAGCCAGAGGAGAACCTCAATGCTTCTGCCCTTCTGATGAAAGTTTCTCTCTCACTCTGGTCCCAAGAACAGGGGGCGTAAGAGGGGGGATACTGTAATGTCCGTGGCTGCAGGCTGTCAGCTCCGGTCCCCTCCTGACAGCCGCAGCCACGAGTCGGCAAGCGCCGCCCCCAGCCTCCTCCTCAGGAGACGCCAGCGCTCGCGTCCACTCACCTCAGCCGGATCCCGTAGCGTGCCGGACCTTGTGACGAACTTTGACCCGTGAGTACCCTGGACTATAAGAGGGGAACAGTCACCTGCTTCGTTGCCTGAGCCTTGTTGTTGTTGTTCCCTAGTTTGTCTATGTGATGGCCTCCTAATGTGTTACCTGTTCCTGTACCTGTTCCAGTTCCTGTCCCTGTCCCTAGCATTCCATACCACCCTGGTCGAGCACTGTGCTGTGCCAAAGTCGTGTCGTGCTGTATCCATGTCTGACCTGCTTCACCTCGCCTGACGTCTACCTGCTGCCTAGTCCTAGCCGAGCCTGCCCTGCTTCTGTCTGAGCTGCCGCAGGTACCTATAGAACTATAGACATTCACCTGCGCCCTGTTGGTCAGCTGCCTTACCGCCAATGCGGTACGGCCAAGTGGGTCCACAGACTCTTCGTGACATCGTGTTGAAGATGGACTAAAACTCAACTCCCAAACCTACTGGCAATTTTTAGAAGACACTTTCTTCAAGCAGCAGTACACAGGGTTGCCAACCTCCACTTCAGAAATTTCTGGACGGAAACGGAACTAAAAATCATGGACAGAGCAAAATTTTTACAGACAAATTACAAAATCATTTCCTGTGTAGTGTGCTAGGAGTGACTCACCAATCACAGCTCCGCTTGTAGCTTTCCCCGCTAACTCAGGTGATGTATTTTCTGATTAGAGACGTTCACTTTCCCTTTTTTTCTCCATCCGGCCCAGACCACTGTGACGACTTATTCCAGCCACGACTCGTATCTGCAGAATTTGACACAGACATGTTGGTTTCTCGCTTTTTCAGCACCCTCACCAACTATACACCATCCCAGTCTAAACAAACTCGTAACCCACAGTGCCCCAGACAGTAATAATGATTCCTCAGTGCTCGACAAAATAAAGTGCCCTCTGCAGATAGCACCACAAACAGCCTGCCTTGTAAATAGCGCCACACAGACCCCTTGTAGATAGCGCCACACAGCCCACCACGTAGATAGCGCCACACAGCCCCCCTTGTAAATAGTGCCACACAGTCCCCCTTGTAAATAGTGCCACACAGTCCCCCTTGTAAATAGTGCCACACAGTCCCCCTTGTAAATAGTGCCACACAGTCCCCCTTGTAAATAGTGCCACACAGTCCCCCTTGTAAATAGTGCCACACAGCTCCCCCTTGTAAATAGTGCCACACAGTCCCCCTTGTAAATAGTGGCACACAGCTCCCCCTTGTAAATAGTGGCACACAGCCCCCTCTTGTAAAGAGTGCCACACAGCCCACCTTGTAGATAGCGCCATACAGCCCCCCTTGTAAATAGCGCCACACAGCCCCCCTTGTAATTAGCGCCACACAGCCCCCCTTGTATTTAGCGCCACACAGCTCCCCCTTGTAAATAGTGCCACACAGCCCCCCTTGTAAAGAGCACCACACACAGCCCCCCTTGTAAAGAGCGCCACACACAGCCCCCCTTGTAAAGAGCGCCACACACAGCCCCTCTTGTAAAGAGCGCCACACACAGCCCCCCTTGTAAAGAGCACTACACAGCCCCCCCTTGAAAATAGAACCACACAGCCCCACCATGAAAATAGCACCACAGCCCCCCTTGAAAATAGCACCACTGCCCCCCCCTGAAAATAGCACCACTGCCCCTCCTTGAAAATAGCACCACACAGCAAACAGAGCGGAGAGCGTAAGTGGTAGCCTACCGCTCTCCGCTCTGCCTGACATGATTTACCGTTAGGAGGAGCCGAGGATGTCCGGTCATGCAGTGGCGGCGTTCCACTTCTGACTGGGGTCGGTGACGGCCCAGGAGTGGACCAGTCCACTCACCTGACCTGAGTCACCTGACCTCATGTTGCTGACGTGAGGTCAGGTGACAGGTCAGATGACTAGCTTGGTCCACTCCCGGCACCGACCTCACTTGCCTGCGGCCGGCCAGCATAATTTCAGATTCTGCAGAAGTCAAACGGAATCTGAAAATATTCCCGGCCGCGGCCGCTCTTCCTTTGCACTGCGCATGTACATTTTGGCGCATGCGCAGTCTAAAGTTCCGGGAAAATAAGGAAAAAACCTGGACGGTGCTTTTTTCTGCCCGGACGCTACGGACGGCAGAAAAAAACACCTATTTTTGCGGACTGTCTGTAAATTTACGGACAGTTGGCAACCCTGGCGGTACAGGAAAAAGAAGCATCTCAAGAAAACCATGATTTTAATGCAGGACAATGTTCCATCGCCTACATCGAAGTTCTCCACTGCATGGCGGGCCAGTAAAGGCCTTACAGATGAAAGAATAATGACGTGGCCCCTTCCTCACTTGAATTAAATCCTATTGAGAACTTGTGGGCCCTTCTTAAACGGCAGAAGGAGAACAGTCCACCCCTCTGATCAGTGTCCGGGGGCTGTGGTTGCTGCTGCACAAAAAGTTGATTGTCAATAGATTAAGAAACTGAATGAAAAAACAAGAGGACGAGGAGTCATTGAAAGCCGAAAAAAATATTATAGCAAAAAGCTAGAACATTAAATATTAAAATACAGAAGATCCAGACAGGAATAACTGCGGCGATACAATACTAGTGTGAAAACGACACCAACGCATAATACAGGTGATTACATAGTATAAAACACTAGGCAGACAACCATAATGTGGCACATAATTATATATACAAAAAATGGGAGTTATTCCACCAAGGAATGAGGTAAAAGATCTAAGGTAAAGTTACCTAACGCAGTAAAAATTACCGGACTGACGGTATCAGCTGATCGTTACGGGACCAATGAAAATCCCAGTCAACAGCGCATGCGCTCGACCTAAACTCGCGCGAGAACGCTGATCCATGCCGTCAAACGCTACTGCGCATGCGCCGCCCCCTGGACGTCACAGAGGGAGCGACGCATGCGCAGAGCGCTGGTTACCACGGCTGAGCTGAGAACTCCGCAAGATAGGTCACGACGCATGCGCACACCCCGGGAGAATCATATGCAAAGGAGATTATTTCTCACCAAAATTGGTATTTAGAGTGGATTTATATTTTCCTTCGAAAACTCAGGAACTGAACATCGTGACAAACCTCTTTCCTCCGTGTGGATACAACACACAAGTACCTTGTTACAAACTAACTTGTTAAACGGCCAGGAACAGCGCCATCACTGCGCGTGAGCCCGCTCCGCTTCAAACACCATCCCCTCCCCGCTGCCGGGTCCCTTGACTGCCGGCTATAAAACGCAGGGACTTTTTATCAAGATTTATTCTTGCTAAAAACGGCGTCTTATAGTCCCAAAAATACGGTAAATAATCCGTATTAAGTGCAAATCAATCTTACACCGCTCAAAAATAGAAAAAGTTACAAAAACGGAAAATATAAGAAAAGGATATTAAAGTGAAAAGTAAATAAATCATTAGAAAGTAGTGAAGAAAAGTTATTAGGGAGGAAAGGAGGACGGATAGAAATGGAAGATCTCATGATGTGATAGCCACAGAAATACACGGTCCCATCATTATGTAGGGTGTTCCTTTCGCTTTGCATTCCAGGGGGAGGGAAAGGACATTGGTCATCCTGCCCTTCCAAGTCCGGAATTAATTACTCCGCAAAATATCGGCATAATAAAGAGGTAAAGAGGAATCTAAAAATATAAACTGAACACGAACAGAAATTAATACAGTTACAAAAATTTAAAACAAAAAAAAAATAAAAAATGAAAGACGGAAGAAACTACAAAAATGAGGCAAAACTAAATTTTTCATTAAGACTATTTTTCCGAGAGTTACGATCCATTTACACTCTTTTTGAGATAGTAGTTTCGTCACATCACCACCTCTGACACCGCAATGTATCCTGTCAATCCCCCACGCTCTGAAACTTTTCGGGTCACATCCATGATGTAATTTGAAATGTTTGGGGATTGTTTTAAGGAGAGTTACGTCATCAATTTCCTTAGCAGCGATGATATCCCTAATTCTAGTGCGCAGTTCTCTCGAGGTTAACCCTATGTATACTCTTGAGCAGCCACGGACCGCATAGTATATAACACATGTAGTGCCGCAGGATATATAGCGCTGAATTTTAAATTGTTGTCCATCGCTCACGGATTCGAGCACATTTGTACGTGGGATATTCGCACAGGCCACACAATCACCGCACGGGTAACAACCCCAAGTTGGACCTCTAGTAGAGAAAGAGCTGTGTTGTTTAGGGACATAGTGGCTTTTCACCAGCATATCCTTTCAATTCCTACCTCTTTTAGATGTCATTACAGGAGTTTGGGGGAGGGTTGTACAAAGAGTCGATTCAGTCTGGAGTATGGGCCGATGCTTATTCAAAACGGATCCCGTAGATTGCCATTGGTTGTTAAATGTAGAAATGAAGCGTATGGTGTTATCTTCTGGTTTTTTTATTTCCTAAAGGGTGTAATAATGTTTTACGTTCTGTGATCTTAGCGCGCCTGTGCCTCTGTGTAATACACCTATTACTATGACCTCTCTCCAAAAATCTCTCCTTCAGATCTCCTGATTGCTCCTCAAAGGAAGCATCAGAAGAGCAGATTCACGTCATCCTGGGGAACTGACCAACTGGGAGCTTTAAAGAGTCTCTGTCACCAGATTATAAGTGCCCTATACCTTACCTAATGTGATCGGCGCTGGAATGTAGATAACAGCAGTTGCTTTTATTTTGAAAAACGATCATTTTTGAGCAAGTTATGAGCAATTTTAGATTTATGCTAATTAGTTTCTTAATGACCAACTGGGCGTTTTTAAACTTGTGACCAAGTGGGCGTTGTACAGAGGAGTGTATGACGCTGACCAATCAGTGACCAATCAGCGTCATACACTTCTCCCCATTCATTTAGTCTGCACATAGTGATCCAGAGTTGTTCACTATGTGCAGCCACATACACACACATTAATGTTACTGAAGCGTCTTGACAGTAAATAGACATCGCGCCCAGCCAGGACGTGATGTCTATTCACAATCCCAACACTTCGGTAACGTTTGTGTGTGATTTACAGCACAGCAAACGTAATCTTGCTGTAAGCTGTCATTTACAGCGAGATCTCGTGAGATTACGCTTGCTGTGCTGTAAGTCACACACAAATGTTACCGAAATGTCGGGATTGTGAATAGACATCGCGTCCTGGCTGGAGGTAATGTCTATTCACTGTCAGGACACTTCAGTAATGTTAATGTGTGTGTATGTGGCTGCACATAGTGAACAACTCAGGATCACTATGTGCAGAGTAAATGAATGGGGAGAAGTGTATGACGCTGATTGGTCACTGATTGGTCAGCGTCATACACTTCTCTCCACAACGCCCACTTGGTCAAAAGTAAAAACACGCCCAGTTGTCTATTAAGAAAGTCATTAGCATAAATCTAAAATTGACAGAAAATCAACTCATGTGAATCAGACTTTGCTTTTGAATTGTGGTTCAACAGAAATAATCTTAAAAACAACGTAATGAAAGTGGACAAAAATTATGCATCCCTTAACCTAATATTTTGTGGCACAACCTTTTGAGGCGATCGCTGTCTCCCAGTGAGACTTCTGCACCTGTCCGCAGGTATTTTGGCCGCTCCTCGTGAGCTCCGGCTGTCTCAGGTGTGAAGGCGTCTTCTCCAGACGGCAGGTTTCGGCTCCTTCCACAGATGGTCAATAGGATTTACATCAGGGCTCATAGAAGCCACGTCACAATAGTCCAATTCTTTGCTCTTAGCCATTCTTGGATGTTTTTAGCCGTGTGTTTTGGGTCATTATCCTGTTGGAGGAGCCATGACCTGCGGCTGAAACCAAGCCTCCTGACACTGGGCAGCACATTTCGCTCCAGAATGCCTTGATAGTCTTGAGATTTCATTTTACCCTGCACAGATTCAAGACGCCCTGTGCGAGATGCAGCAAAGCAGCCCAAAACAGAAGCGAGCCTCCCCCATGTTTCAAAGTAGGTACAATTTTATTTTCTTCATATGCTTCATTTTTGCGTCTGTGCAGGAGGAGACAGAGGTGACAGGAGAGGACAGAGGTGACAGGAGAGGACAGAGGTGAAAGGAAGAGACAGAGAGAACAGAGGTGACAGGAGGAGACACAGGTGACAGGAGGAGACAAAGGACAGAGGTGACAGGAGAGGACAGAGGTGACAGGAGAGGACAGAGGTGACAGGAGAGGACAGAGGTGACAGGAGAGGACAGACAGAGGTGACAGGAGGAGACAGAGGTGACAGGAGAGGACAGAGGTGACAGGAGAGGACAGAGGTGACAGGAGAGGACAGATGTGACAGGAGAGGACAGAGGTGACAGGAGAGGACAGACAGAGGTGACAGGAGGAGACAGAGGTGACAGGAGGAGACAGAGTTGACAGGAAAGGACAGAGGTGACAGGAGAGGACAGAGGGGACAGGAGGAGACAGAGGTGACAGGAGAGGACAGAGGTGACAGGAGGAGATAGGAGAGGACAGAGGTGACAGGAGGAGACAGAGGTGACAGGAGAGTAGAGAGTTGTCTGGCAGTGGAATATTCTCCATTGAAATAAACATGAATGTTCAACCGAGCCGAGTGTACATGTTAATGGTGGAGTCAGGAGGAAATCGCTGTCGGCTGAATGAAATGATATTGGTTGGACCACCGCCGTTTTCCAACAAAGGATCTTTGATGACCTATACAGGACCAAACCCGTATTTTCCTACAGGGATGGGAGGAGGCAATTCAGGGTCCATGCGGAGGGCTAGGACGTATAAATATTTCGGCCGCGCCGGTGTTGGGTCCTCTTCACATCTCATTATTTAATTAATATTTAAATGAAACAAAACAATTATCCGAGGTTGGGATTGAGTATTTATCGTCTTCATTACACAATCACCGGTTACACTTTAATATTCTTGGTTTGAAGCTCCGCTGCCCTGTTTTTAATTTATGACGCTGTTTTAATGCCGGCCGGCGCACTAATGTATGCGGTGATCCCGGCAGGATTACACCTTCACCTGGAGACTCAAACATTTCATCTGCTAACGGTCTCATTTTATGAGACGCCTTTAATTACCTCATCTGTCTCGTTGCGTTGACACAATGGGGTCATTTTATTAAAGTGTTATTGCTGCGGAGGCGGGAGCGCTCCCCTCTGCCGGTTGGTTTGGCCCTGCGCCTCACGTGTGTTACTTCCATGAAACATGGATAAATAAATCACTCGGCAGGAAGATATTTTCAAGTATTAAAATCAAACACCAGGAAAGCAAAGAGAAGAAGAGGAGCTGTGACCGCACATCATGATCCCGATATCCCAGACAGAGGACAACCCCACTCATCAGGTCCAGGGAGGAGACATTTCCATGTCTTAGGATTTCACTGATTTTTCTTTCATTGCAAACAGAAATTTGTGATTTTAATGAATTTGATGAGAAATTTGACACAATTTTGGGTGGAGTTGCTTCTTGCACCTTGTGATGAGGACGACCATCATGGGAGGTTCTAGTTTTCTTACATAGGTTATCACTGCCAAAATTGTGCACCACAGTACACAACGCAAATTGTGTACAATCGCTGCGTACAATTTTCATTGCAAAAGGGAAGTAGAGTCAGTTAATCCTATATGCCATCCCATAACTCATTGCCTCGTATCTGAGACTTTCTTGGCTAATCATGTAGATTTAGATGGAATTGGCTGATAATCTTACCTGTCCAACCCTATAATTTTTCCTGAGATATAAAGCATCAGAGCAGTCTGGCAGCCCCTTATCTCCTTTCCTTCATAGGAATAACATGCCCATTCATCCAAGACAAGCCACCATGTTAATAGGAGGATAGTTTCTGAACAAGTTTTTGTCTCGTACGTCTTCTGAAAACCCCAAACCTACACAACATTATTTAAAGGGGTTGTCCAGGCATGTAGCGGTTATTTATACTGATGACTTATCCACAAGATTGGATCTTGAGTATATGATCGGTGGGGATGCAAAGCCCAGACCCCGCACCGATAAGCCGTTACAGCGGCCTCCGGGAGACGGAAGCAATGCAGGGTCGGTGCCGGAAGCAAATGGCTCCGTACACCGTATAGCAGCCAAGCTGGGTTACTGCAGATAGGATATACCTGTGGATAGGACATCAGTATGGAAAACCGCCCCATGCCTGGACAACCCCTTTAAGTATCTGTATTAAAGATGTTTTCTAAGCTTATAAAAAAAAAAAAATTGTGTATGTGTCTGAATGGTCACCAAGAGATGCCACCATAGCTCAGATGTAGTTACTTTTCATTATGCCCACCTCTGTGCAGCACTCTTGTTTTTATTGTTCTAGGGATTATCATGTAAAGGACTAAAGTTCCTCTCTCGTCTCATAGATATTCCCTCTACAGCTGCCTGCGTGCCCCTCTATTACAAGGTGTCAGGTAGTGCTGTAATTACTCACTGACTGCTACTGTGAAAGAGCTCCGCTGTTCTGCTGCCCAGCATGTGAAACAGCGAGGGTAAAGGGAGTGGTGGAGAGAAGAGACATGTGATGTCATTCGTCTCATACTGCAGGGAGGGGGAGAGGAGAGATAAACACGTGTTCAGTGTAAGGAGGTCACATTTGCAGGTGATAAACACCAGGACCATGGTCATCGGATTGCATGTGAGACCGGCTTACAGAGGCATTTCAGCTACAGACAGGACATAAGTAAGTGACTAATTTAACTGCAGTTACACCATCTGCACACAATCTTTAAAGATCGGAAAAACAAACTTTAGTAAATCTACCGGCAACATTGGATTTCCCTGTAACTAGAACCAAGTCTTCACCAAGTCTTCTTTAGTCCCAAAATTCCATGACTGAGGTGCAGTCCATGCTTTTTGCCATACACATTAGATAATTGTCTTATCCTGACGAAATCGGCGGGTTCAACCGGCTTTTATATCACATATATGGCCAGCTCAACTCCACAGGGCCCCGGAGGGTTGAGGAGCCTACTGTGAGCGTCATATTGTTTCAAATGACAGCTGCTGTTTTTTCATGTTCTTAGAGTCTTAAATATCACTGATACTAGACAACCATGGTTAATGTAAATCAATATTAACCCCCTCATCACCCTAGACCACCAGGGATAATGTAAATCACTATTAACCCCCTCATCACCCTAGACCACCAGGGATAATGTAAATCACTATTAACCCCCTCATCACCCTAGACCACCATGGATAATGTATATCCCTATTATCCCTCTCATCACCCTAGACCACCAGGGATAATGTAAATCACTATTAACCCCCTCATCACCCTAGACCACCAGGGATAATGTAAATCACTATTAACCCCCTCATCACCCTAGACCACCATGGATAATGTATATCCCTATTATCCCCCTCATCACCCTAGACCACCAGGGATAATGTAAATCACTATTAAACCCCTCATCACCCTAGACCACCAGGGATAATGTAAATCACTATTAACCCCCTCATCACCCTAGACCACCATGGATAATGTATATCCCTATTATCCCCCTCATCACCCTAGACCACCAGGGATAATGTATATCACTATTAACCCCCTCATCACCCTAGACCACCATGGATAATGTATATCACTATTAACCCTTTCATCAACCTACACCACCATGGATAATGTAAATCACTATTAACCCCCTCGTCACCCTAGACCACCAGGGATAATGTATATCAATATTAACCCCCTCATCACCCTAGACCACCAGGGATAATGTATATCAGTATTAACCCCCTCATCACCCTAGACCACATGGATAATGTATATCACTATTAACCCCCTCATCGTACTAGACCACCATGGACAATATAAAACACTATTAACCCCCTCATCACCCTAGACCACCAGGGATAATGTATATCTCTATTAACCCCCTCATCACCCTAGACCACCAGGGATAATGTATATCACTATTAACCCTTTCATCAACCTACACCACCATGGATAATGTAAATCACTATTAACCCCCTCGTCACCCTAGACCACCAGGGATAATGTATATCAATATTAACCCCCTCATCATCCTAGACCACTGTCATGTCCATGGACGCGGGCCGTCAGGTTCAATCACCTCCTCACGGCCGCAGCCATGGGTCTGCTTTCGCTGGCCCCAGTCCCCTCCTCAGGAGATGCCAACGCTAACCTTGGTCGGGTCCCATAGTGTGCGCGCGCACGCTCGTGCCCGCTCTTAAAGGGCCAGCGCACGCACCAGAGTTTAATGTCTAAATTAGCCCATGAGTACCCTGGACTATAAGAAGGGCCCAGCCCCTTCCTCCCATGCCTGAGCGTTGTTGTCGTACCCTAAGTTTTGTCTAGCAAATTGTCTCCTAGTGTTTCCCAGTTCCCCGTGTTCCCCGTTCCTTTATCCCGTGCTATCCTAGTCAAGTGCCGAGCTGAGAAGAAGTCGTGTTGTGCTGTATACCACGCCTGCCCTGCTACACCACGCCTGACGTCTGCCTGCTGCCTAAGTCCCAGCCGAGCCTGTCATTGCTACTGTCCGAGCTGCCACAGGTACACTATACCAACTATAGACTGTGACCCATGTCCTGTTGGCCAGATGCCATACCATCAACGTGACAGTACGCTCAGGCCATGGACCCCGCTGGTCTTTCCAAGACCAAGATAACGTCACAGGAGATGCGAACGGATATGCTGGACCTCCGGTCTCGACAGGACCAACTCCTCCAGGCCTTGAACATTCTCGCATGTCGGCAGGAGGCACATGCTGACGTTCCTCCTACTACACCTCCTGGCAGTGTTGATCCTCAGACTACACCTCCTGGCGGTGTGGATCATCCATTTTCTTTGCCACTTCCTGACCGGTATGATGGAGACGCAGGGACCTGTCGTGGATTTTTGAACCAGTGCCAGATCCACTTCAGCCTGTATGCAAGGGCATTTTCGTCTGATGGCGCAAGGGTCGCTTTCATCATCTCTCTCCTCACTGGCAGGGCTCTTGCATGGGCGAATCCTATCTGGGAGAGACAAGGACCAGAGACCCGTCACTTCCAGGGGTTCCTCCGCATATTTTGCACGGTGATTGAGGAGCCTGGACGAGTCTTGTCTGCAGCAGCCTCCTTGCTGTACCTACGCCAAAGAGACACCTCCGTAGGCGAGCACGCCATCCACTTCCGCACCCTGGCGGGAGAACTGTTGTGGAACAATGAGGCCCTGGTGGCTACATTCTGGCAGGGACTGTGTCCTGAGATTAAGGACGAGCTTGCTGCTCGAGATCTACCGTCTACCCTGGATGACCTCATCCTTCTGGCCACCTGGATTTATATAAGGATCCGAGAACGGCTCCAAGAGGCTTGACGGGAGGGCGGCCTGCCTAGTCCGGTTCCTACTTTGCAGCAATCCTGTCGCCTACAAGCTTCGACTGACTCCTACCCTCAATATCCCCAACTCCTTCCATGTTTCCCTCCGGAACCCGGTGGTTCTGAACCACTATACCAATACTCCTAGCCCTGCAGTTGCCTCCAGCGGTCCTTCAGACACCTTCGAGGTTAAGGAGATCTTGGACACCAAGAGGGTAAGAGGAAGAACTTTTTATTTGGTGGATTGGAGGGGGTTTGGTTCTGAGGAGAGTCCCTGGGAGCCAGAGGAGAACCTCAATGCTCCTAACCTTCTGAGATATTTTCTCTCCCGCTCTGGCCCCAAGAAGAGGGGGCGTAAAAGGGGGGATACTGCCATTTCAATGGCCGCTGGCCGTCAGATTTACTCACCTCCTGACGGCCGCAGTTATGGGTCTGCGAGCGCTGGCTCCAGTCTCCTCCTCAGGAGACGCCAGCGCTCACTTCCGCTTACCTTGGCCAGGTCCCGTAGGGTGCGCGCGCACACTCGTGCCCGCTCTTAAAGGGCCAGCGCGCGAACCAGAGTTTAATGTCTAAATTAGCCCATGAGTACCCTGGACTATAAGAAGGGCCCAGCCCCTTCTTCCCATGCCTGAGCGTTGTTGTCGTACCCTAAGTTTTGTCTAGCAAATGGTCTCCTAGTGTTTCCCAGTTCCCAGTGTTCCCCGTTCCTTTATCCCGTGCTATCCTGGTCAAGTGCTGAGCTGAGCAGAAGTCGTGCTGTGCTGTATACCACGCCTGTTCTGCTACACCACGCCTGACATTTGCCTGCTGCCTAAGTCCCAGCCGTGCCTGTCATTGCTACTGTCCGAGCTGCCACAGGTACACTATACCAACTATAGACTGTGACCCGCAACCTGTTGGCCAGCTGCCATACCGTCAAGGCGGTACAGCCCAGTGGGTCCACGAACCCAACGTGACAACCACATGGATAATGTATATCACTATTAACCCTGTCATCACCCTAGACCACCAGGGAATACTATGACTAACCCCTAAACCACCCTATGCAAAAATGTGTGATGTACATGTATAATCAATAGAGGGAAAATGTAATATCACCATATAACAAATTAATATAAGACGCCATATACGAAATGTACCGCCGCTCCACTATTTTTACAGTATATTTCTCAAATAAGAACAGATGTTAAACCTTCTTTAGTGACAGTATATTCTCCTTTAACAATCGTTAGCAGTCGTCCATAAATCACTTTAACGACTCTTCAATTTCATCATCTCCCAACCGGCGTAATAAGGTTAAAAAGAAAGAATCTGGTCGTCATTCAGCGCCGGTGCAGTACAGTAATCTGCAATTCAAAGTTATTCATGTGCCGTAACCGGCCAATTAGGAAAATCTATAAGTGCTTAGAAAATGAAGGCCGCGCGGCGCAGATATTTATGACAATTTAGTTATTGCTGGTGGGAATTCCGACAAACTGTAATGTGGAGCGATCCTGCGAATGGAGGATCAATATGCGAAGCTTAGAAGATTTTATGACGTCTCTTTTTATATTCTTTAGGATATGGTAATTTAAAGGTCTGCGGGCGTCTAATCTATCAAAATATTCACGGGCTCGTTAAAAGAGAAAAATCACACGAGCGCCAACCCCCCGCTCCCTCGTGTTTGCGCACCTCTCGGCCTCACCCCAACCTTCATCTCTACGTATCGACCCTCGGGCTACCCAGAATTCATCTCTGCGACCCTGAGTGTGATTTTTTTTTTTGTGAGCTATTGACTGGCGCCTCGTCTTGATTCGCTTTTGATTTTTTTTTTTGTGAGACGTTGGAGATCGCGCTTACGTTTGACAAGGTCACGGCGCAGGAAGCTCAGCCCAATTATACAGCCTTTAAGGGTGTCCTTCAGATTACAGCAGATTGAACTTAGTGAATATTAACAAGACGTTCCCGGCAGTTAAAAAAAAAAGAAAATCCAAAAAGCGCGAGGCTGCTGGGAGAGGGAGGAACATGAATAATAAATGAGTCTTATTGATTACAGCGGTAAATACAGGGTCCCCCCCAGGAGGAAACGGAGATCAAGCGACAAGATGGAAAGACGGGGGGATGCTGGTTGGACTGGTGTCGGCTTTTCATGTCATGTTTGATTTTATACCTTGTGGCGCCCGAGATCTATGGGCACTGGAGGCGAATGTCTCATCCCAAATTAATCAGCTATTCTCTCTGTCTATTCTGCATATATTTATGTACAAGTATTATAAACTGCAGGGAGAGCAGATGTCAGGCGCGCAGCTTAACCTCATTACAAAGTTGGGTTTTTTAACTTTTTCTCTCTCTTTTTGAACTTGAATTTTTTTATTTTTATTAGAAGGGGATAGGTTCTATTTTTGAATTGGGTTTATATTATAGACACATAATTTTTGGATGCAAGCGACTGTGGAAAAGTGTCCTGGAAGCATCTAGAGCACTGATTCCCATCCACCGGGCCGCGGACCAATACCGGCCCGTGGATCATTTGGTACCGGGCCGCGGTATCTGGTATTCGCCCCGGTGGCCGCAACTTAATTCCAGGCAAAAAACTGCCCCAAATTGTGGTGCAGTTTTTCTCCCGGAATGTTTAGCCGGCCTCAAACTCAGGTCAATTTCTGAGGGTTTCTTCCGCTCCATATTTACGCAGCGCGTGGAGGAGATTTGTTCTATCTCATCTACTTTGCTGCTGTATTATGCTGCAGATTTTCCACAATATATTCCGATGCGGAAAATCCGCAGTATTTACGCAACGTGTGAACTCACCCTAAACGCCGAAACAGCACCCCCCCCCACCCCCGCCGGTCCGTGGAAAAATTGTATTGCATGAAACTGGCCCTTGGTTAAAAAAAAAGGTTAAGGAGCGATGATCTAGAGGACCTCACTCCTTCCATTGTGTAACTTCCTCAAGACCAGCGCACTTCTCTCCTGAAATACTCTGTGCTGCTTAGGAACTCTTCTCCCTCCACTATGTGACTCTGTCTGTGACCTCCTATACGATCAGCACATTCCTTTCCTGAAATACTCTGTGCTGCTTGAGGATTCTGCTCCCTCCGCTATGTGACTTTCAGTCTGGTACCACCGACAAGATCAGCACACTCCACTCCTGAAATACTCTGTGATACTGGGGGACCCAGCTCATTCCACTATGTTACTCTATCTGTGACCTCTTACAAGATCAGCACACTCCTCTCCTGAAATATTCTGTGCTGCTTAGGAACTCTACTCCCTCCACTGTGGCTCTGTCTGTGACCTCCTATATGATCAGTACACTCCTCTCCTAAAACTCATTTATTATAAAACTAAAAAACATACAACCAGAGAAAAAATATATATATATATATTTTTGCTTAATTTCCAAGATGACATAAATGGAACTATAACATAATAATATAACTAAAATCTTGCTATTTCAGCACTATATGTTAATGTGTACACACACACACACACACACACACACACACACACACACACACACACACACACAGACACAGACACACAGACACACACACACACACACACACACACACACACACACACACACACAGACACACATACACACACACAGACACACACACACACACACACACACATAACACCAAGCGCACTAAAGCCGCATCTTATATACACATTTTATATCCACACCAGCCCGGTCTATTGCTAATAATGATAAACCTGTATAGAAACATGAATATTAGCTTTCTAGTTCATAAAAAAACATACACATAAAGATAACATAAAATATTACAAAACAAACCAACAAAACAAGACAAAAGCGTCCAATGTCCACAAAAATGTCCCATGGTCCCAGTCCACGCATCAAAGCCAAAAGACTCGAAATGTCATGAGTAACAACCCAAACCACCAAACTCATCACAACATTTACAATCACGATGACCACACACGAAGCAGCCGGATGTGTTACCTCAACATACTCAAATCATAAAAAACAAATATCAAAAGTGAAAAAGGCCAGCCCACCACCCGCAGGGGGCCGAATAGGTTATGGTACCCTAGAAGTGAATCCCCTCCACAGGACAGAGGCCCTACTTGTACCCAACCTCTCATAATCCAGAGAGAGCACATTCGGCAGATCACGGAGTCTGTCCCTAACCACCACATCCACAGGGAGGATTTTCTGTCTCATCGACACTAGACACCATGCGTTCCATGTCCTGACTACTATGCGAACAAAGAATAAAGTGCACCGGTCGATCCGCTCCATGCCTCTGAGTGCCCCATAAGCCCACTCAGCATAGGACAGTCTTGCCAGGTTGGGCCAGACAATGGAAGTACCCACCCTACTGTATTAAAGGGACAGTGAAGCAGGAAGGGCTCCGTGCTCTCCAGATCCCTGCCACACTCCATCCGGGGACAAACTTGATTCTCCACTGTTCAAATACTTCAAATTGTTCCTCACATACAGATTACCAGGTCAAGTTCAAAAACTTTGAGAGGATCCTTACAGAAATTAAAAGGATCAACAAAAACCACAGATTCCCACCTGGGCTATTCTTAAGGGCCATGGGCGTCTGGAAGTGGGTTAACACAACCCTTTTGACAAGGAACTTTTTTTTACTAAGTCTTGGTCTACCAGACCACATCAGCAGATCACCTTCAAAAGCAGGGATGTTCACATAGAGGAATTTTGCGGCGTAATCTACTTCGGATTCCACCTCCCATTCATTTCAATCCTGCTCGATCTTTGGGGGGGATTCCATCTGAACCTCCCAGTGATGTCAATGGAAGGGAGGAATCTTTCTGCAATCACCAGGAATAGTTCCGCTGCGTTTTTTGTGGCGAAACCCACCACGCAAAATTCGCCGTGGGAACTAGCCCGTTACCCAAAGATGTCCATGTAGTGTTTGAAGATCCTTCACTCGTCTACCAGTCTCCCAATTCTGGAAGAAAGGCCTAAACCGTCCTGTACAAGAATAAAGGTATCCACTTAGCACACCACAGGGTTGACCCTACCCAAAACGAAGAAACCCTCCTAATTTATTTATGTGGTATGTAACCTTTTGCTTGACGAGGTTCAGCCTATTCCCCAACAACATCTAGAAGAACATTCTATAGACCTGAGTCCAGAGAGGTTCCGACAAGACACACACTGCCCAAGTAGATCAACAAAGGGAGCAGATAAGTTTTGATCAGGGTCTCCCCATCCAAGCCAGAGACTCTCACACTTCTTCTGGTTGATTTTGGACCCAGATGCCTCCCAGTAACGGTCTACCTTAGACATCACCCACTCTGCCTCCCCTCTCGAGGTCACAAAGATGATGACATCATTGGCATACGCTACCATTTGTGTCACTCCTGTCCCCACCCAGTCCATCCTGACTCACCTCATTGGCCTACGATTCGCCAACCTCAAAAAGGGATCAATCACGAATACGTATAGTTAGGGGTCTCAAAGGACAGTCTGGGTGCACATCAGACCCAGCCTCATAAGTGCAGCCAAACAAAATGTGGAAAGCTCTCAATGTTAAGCCCCTAAAAAGAGCCTCAGTGAAAACTTCACCAGCTTGTTAAACAGTATCAAAGCCAAAAACTTCCGGTCCGTACTAAGAAATACTATGGGATGCCAAATTTTAATACTGGAAAAGTCCTTACCCTTTGAGTGAATGATCAGGGCAGACCTTCTAAGTCAAGAGAGGAACCAAAGTGCCCTTAAGGGGCTTATAAAACTCAGATGGACCTGCCAATTTCTTCAGGGAAAGGCCCCATGATCGTCAGTCTCACTTACTCTTCCCTGATCACTATTATTAAAACACCAAGAGAAGTGTCTTCCCCTGGCTCAGGAACAGTTTCATCCAGAAAACTCCATTACATCCCAATTAAGATCCTTATTCCCCAAGAGGTGTGAGTAAAAGAATCTGTCGACCTCAATAATCCCTGATCTGGACATTCTTAGGGCCCGTACTATTAACCATGCCAATCACCACTCTACTCCACCATCCGCCATCCTTGGTAATTTAATTAGACATCTTATTTCTTCCCTTTTCCCATTACTGTCCGCTTCAGAAGACGGAAGATTCAGGGAGGCTGTCATGTCTATATCTACCCCTCTGGGATTGGCCAGTCACTTCTATATCCTCATTATCTGACCCTGGGCTAGTCTCCCCTTCTGAGGTTTAAACATCCTTCAAGGAAGGAGGCTCTGTTCTTCTGACGCGCCCCAGCGACACCCAAATCCCCTGCTTCTGCCTCCGCCTCATAGGTCATCTCTCAGGGCCTCAGCAGCAAGTGCCTCTCCAGAAGCAGGGCCATTGGATGCCACAAAAACCTGGGCTCCCTCTGCAACCCTACCACAATTGAAGTTCTCTAGTTGATTAAAGTGGTTGTCCGGTCATAAGAAATTGATGGCCTGTCCTCAGGATAGGCCATCAATATCTGATCGGTAGGGGTTCAACTCCTGGCAACCACGCCGATCAGCTGTTATGAAAAGGCCCTTGTACGAGTGGCTGCTTCCCCTTCCTTTCCTTATATGCTCGTACTGTAGCGGTGGTTCACAGTATTACAGCCTACTCCCATTCATTTAAATTGGAGAAGGCAGTGATAGTGTGACCCCTACCGATCACACATTGATGACCTATCCTGAGGATAGACCATCAATTTCTTATGACCGGACAACCCTTGAAGGACAAATTTATTTTGCTTGCACCTAATCTCAGTACAGGATGGCAAGGTGACCTTCATTGGGATAGGGGCTAAGTGCTGCTTCTTTCCCAGGACTGGACACTGGCCCTTTAAGAGCCTGACCATCTGGAATCCCAACCGATCTAATATCCACTAGATCAAGCGATTTTATATTAGTTTGTAATATATTTATTTACCTGAATCTGGAAGCTTCAATATTAAAATGCATCCTGAATGGCCACCCCTATCCTATTGAGCGATTTCATCCACTGAAAAATTTGTATTCAGCTCCGTAGACTCTGAATACGGATTCTTACTATAGGGGGCATCCTGTCGTCTACGTGAACGCTGATGTCCGAAACGCCATGCACTGTGTCTTGGGTATGTCCGTAACAGTTAGTGCCTGTGCGCGCTCTCAAACGTTAGTTCTGCTTGCTGATTGGACAAGAGCAAATGCCCACTCCCGAGTGAGCCGCACTGCATTGTGGGAACATTCTGTTATAGACGTGCAGCACATTCCCATTTTGTTGATTTTTTTTGGTCATGAAATATCAGGTATATTTTAAGGGTATAATGAGAAGTATGGAAGTGCGCAAATTCTTCACCAATTCTTCACCAATTAGCAAATTCTTCACCAATTCTTCACCAATTAGCAAATTCTTCACCAATTTTTTTACTAATTCAAGTCTGACGTCATCTCAAGGCAATGCAGTGTGCGCTTCCCCCAAAATCCCATTTTGTGGGTGCCATTACTAACACTCATACATAAGATACCTGCATTTATACCAGGTCCAATATTGTAAAATTATTTACCCCCCCCCCATCCCTCCAATTGATCCCAATGAAAAGAAAATAACACATGAATAGATTTTCTCATATTCTATTATTATTATTGCAACGTTCTAGAATGTTCTATGTGATCTAACCATTAACGCTTCTCATTATCTGCCGTCCCGGGACCATTGTAGCCGTTCCGTGTCCCCGGGGGATGAGCAGGTCCTTGGGTCGGATTCTCCCTCCACTAATAAAGAGCGGAGATCAGGAGAGAAAATAGTTTCTTTTTAGCTAATTCCCCCGATTTCTCATCCTGACACGGCTCTTATTATCTGCTTTGTCTCACAAGAACGTAAAAGCTTTTAACCGAAAGTGCAAACATTTAAGAAGCGTGGCTCAAAAAATAGAGATTTTTGTCTCATAAAATGCGAGGAATCAATGGAGTTTTAATTGCTCGAGCGCCCGGCGTAATAATATGTTCAGACAAAGTTTAATTTCCAATTTCCTGGGCGGCTATAAAGCATTTGGGTTGATGTTTATCTGATTTTATCAGTGTCATTGCAAGAGTCAAATCATTATCTAAGCCGTTCATTCTCATCACGGCAAATGATGCCTCCGAGGCGCGAGGTCTCCAGGTGCCTAATGTCACCGGGGTTTTTTTTCTGACGTTTGCAAATATTTTTCTAATTTATTTCCATCCTCCAGGTCTGATGCTGACTCCTCCCCCGCGCCATTGCTTGATATCTGTTCATAGATTTATACTTCTGCAATTATACGTTAAATCGCACCGGTCATATTTTATTTTCACTGAAAACGTTGCTATTTAATAATATTCAAATTTGTGATACAGGTTCAATCATTGTGGGAATTGTGGATTCAAGTCAGCATTCCCATGTCTGTAGGTATACACAGGATACTGATGTGGACATCGATCGGGATGGTGATTTGGGTCCACGTGATCTCTCTGTTATAGCAGAGAGTTGGTTGAACAAAGGCCAGGAAGTTTTGTCATGGGACCACCACAGCACAAGAGCCTCAGGAATCGTACCAGTAATTTATAGAACTGATAACTTGGCGTAGAAACAAAATTTTACTTCCTGACCCTAAAAAAAAAAAACAATCAAAATACCTTTAAAGAGAAGAGTCCGCCAAGGCAGGTGCTAATCTTACTAGTGCCGGCCCCCTCTATGACGCCCATGTGCCCCCCAAGACTAGTGAGTGATATGTACATTGTCTTATATCCATCCTTTGACTAGGAAAATATTGGGAAAAATAGATCATACTGCGGTGATATAAAAAACACCTAAAACAAAACCCTGAAAACTTCAGATAATGAATACTTAATATTAATTGTATTAATTGTACTATTATTATTATTATTTTAGGTTTTTGTAATATTATTATTCTTATGATGTTGTTGTTGTTATTATTATTATTCATTTTATTATTATTATCATCATCATTATATTATTACTATTTATTGTATTATTATTACTTACTTTATTAACATTATTATTGTATTACTATTATTATTATATTATTACTATTTATTATTATTATTATTATTATTATTATTATTATTATTATTATTATTACTATTATTATTATATTATTACTATTTATTATTATTATTATTATTATTATTATTATTACTATTATTATTATATTATTACTATTTATTATTATTATTTATTTTATTATTATTATTATTTATTTTATTATTATTATTATTTATTTTAGTATTATTATTTATTTTAGTATTATTATTTATTCTATTATTATTATTATTTATTTTATTATTATTATTATTTATTTTATTATTATTATTATTATTTATTTTAGTATTATTATTTTTTATTATTATTAATGTTATTATCATTATTACTGTTATTATTATCATTATTAATTTTATTATTATTTATTTTATTTTTTTAATTATTATTATTAGTTCTTTTTTATTGTTATAATGGTTTCCATCCTAAAATTAAGGATTTCTTATGATCTCCGCCGCAGACACAATCCTCTCTACACATATTTTTGCATCTCAATCTATAATCCATCTTCTCCATCCTTTCAAGCTTGATTAATGTATGACATTTCATTCCTTGCCGCGTAACACTATCTAGAAATCTCCATAACAATGTGCACTCCATTACAAATATGGTCTGCAAAGAACTTAGCACCAGTTAATTAATCTTAAGTGGAAGGATCACATTATTTAAACACCGAAACGCGTTGGCCTTGACAAGATAAAATGTAATTATGAAGCGCGGGGACATCACAGTTAAACCGTTGTTCTCGCTGTGAATGGCAATCAGAACCTGGTTGTACTTTTACGCCGATTTGTGTTTTTAAATTAAGACGTTCCCAAGAAGGAACTTCTTATTTTATCTGAGAAATGTCTAGGGCTCTGCCAACTGAACTACTGACAATATGTAGGTCAAGCGCCAAGAACATTGCCTGAGGAACTAGTTGGGACAAGTAGGCTTGAACTTATCAATGGCTGGTTATTGACTTGACAGGAAGATGTCAAAAGTGGTGGTGAGGAACACCAGCAGATGGTCTTCAAGAAGACCAGTGTCATTATGATCCTATTCTTATTTTGCATGGTGCTCGTTGTGGTGCTCCATCATCATTCATCATCTTGGAACCCCCCACCTCTCCAATGGTGTAGACACTTGGGTGCTGTAGCTTCTATCTATACCATCTTTTGGGAGAAGGAATCCCCCATTAGATCATCTATCATATTTCAAATGCTTCCATTGGTTGAGGTACACAGATGTAGAACACACCATCATAAAGGTCTTCCGAAAGGTCAGGACATTCCGCACAGCTTCATTTATCATGTGTTTCCTGTATCCCGATGTTACATCTCTGTCTATGGTTAAACCTTCCGTAGAGTCCCTGTTTTGTCATAAAAAATGATCTTCAACCATCCATCATCGTGGACGCGTCTCATCTCTGCGGCATGACGGTGCGGCGCTTACAATCTCTACGGCTTTGGGATAAAAACTGTGGCACATCCATCATCAAGGAAACCCGTTCTCTGGGCATACACTTGGCAATTCATTCAGCGCCGGTTAAAAATATCTCTTTGGTGACGGAGCCATGATGGTAGCGGAGAATAATGTCTAAGCTTCTTAGTGGGGTCTTGTCGCTGCTCTGCTACTAGTTGGGTTTACCGAGAAGACACCAGTTACAGCTTCTGCTATCTCTAATGACTTCACTTTCACTAAACGATGGCTCTTATTGTTACATCTTTGGTGTTCACATCTATTTGTCATGTTCCGTCATGGGACTAATGTCATAATTTGTCACCAATTGTATCCGTTTTTCTATTCATCATCCTATTTACCTCGCTGGATGATGAAAAAAATTCTTGAAAGTCAACGGGAGAACTTTTAGTCCTTTCATCCGATTCTTTTTACATTTTTGAAATCGGTGGGACCACAGATGGAAAAAATTGTTGACATCAACTATTTCGACCCACAATATCTTCACGTCTTTTGCCCTATCAACTTCAATGTCAAGAGGAAGCAAAAGCAGATATGATGACGGACTTGGTATATCAAAACAATGGACATTTTTCCACCTGTGCCAGACGGTATGGGCAAAATTAGAACGCAGAAACCCCACTCTGAGCAATTCGGGAGAAAACATTGGCTTAAATGAAAAATGTTGCAGTTGCCACTTGGGGGAGTTTAGTGCATACAGATTTATTATTGCGTTCAAAGGAAGCTGTATAAGTTCTTACCAAGTGAGCTCCCCCTTGTTGGAGCTGCAGACGGGCAAAACTTTTTCATTTAAGTGGATGTTTATGTCAGGGGAAGCAGTGGATTTGGGGCTGCGTACATTTTCCTGTACTAGACCCCACCATGGACTCCACTACCCTACACCATATAATGATGATAATAATAATAATGATGATAATAAACTAGATTATTTAATAATATTAAGGGAGAATTTTGCCATGTCTTTAATGGACACCAATGCACTTGGAAACAACCCTTTAAAACCCCGTTTTGCTGTAGGAGGTGGAGGTTTTGTAGCTAATAAACTACTTATATCCTTATTGTTGTTGACTTAAAAACGTTCTCACCTTTCTACAATCCCTACTTGTTAGAAGGGTCCCTTGACAATAATGTGATCACATACGCTACCCCTGCTGGGCCCCCCAGCGATCAGCTGTAATCTGTGGGAAACCTGGCAGTAAGTGTTCAATTTCCCTGCAGCGCCACCACAGGAGAAATTAAGTATTACACAGTGTCAGTTCATGTCAATGTATTGTCTGTGTAATACAGGACAGGACAGGTCCTCCAGAGAGAGAGAGACCCTCTATGTAACCGCTCTCCACTCTGACCAAGAGATGGGGGTCCTGAACAGAAGGCCTCCCAATATTATCTCACAATTCCCAAATAGGATGTATGACAATGGGTCTTCTAAACTGGACAATCCCTTTAAGGTTGATGCCATGTAACCCGCCATTTTTTATCATCTCCATAATCAGAGCTATGTTTTTTTGCTCTACTCTTCGTTTTATGAAGTTCTGGCTAGGCTGTAGATTGTCCTCTCTTTGGCAGCGGTTTTGAGGTGGGGTCAGGATGGTTCGGGCAGGATTTCTGTCATGGAAAATGCAGATCAGTGGGGCTAAATTTCTCAATAATTTGTGGTTCAGCTTCCTTCTTAAAGGAAAAGTGTGTGGGCGGGGGGGGGGGGGGTAATTCTCCCTGCTGGTATCACCCCACCATCACCTGACCCCTTCACTTGGCTCTGTAACCATTAATCAATAATCCATCCCTGGTCCGGGTGCCACCACTCTCTCTGTCCCTCGCACCCGGGGCCCGTCCTGGTAGTAAGTTTAAATATTTGCCTCCTTATTCATATCTATAGGAGTGACCATGTCGGACACAGACAACAACGAGAAGATCCAGAGTTGTCACCCACTGGTCACGTCCTTTGTTGCCAGGCAGCAGCCAAAATCCTGGGCTTACCAAAGAGCAGGGCCGAATATGTATTAATCAGACAGTCCCGTTTTGGAGGCCATATATATAAAGTTGGATTTTTGGAGCTTCCGAGCACCAGACGTCCTGGATATTGTACCGATAAATTCAATCAGATCATATTGTGCCATCATCATGGACTTTTTAGTCAATCTCCAGTCGTATGGTTCCCTGCACCCCGCGCTTTCCTTTTTCTTAAACAATGTGATTTTCTCTCTTCCCCAGATCGTGTCAGTAAGCGCCAGCGCCGTATATCATGACCATCTGTTACCTGACACACAACACTCCACGGGAAGATTAAATTACTTAAAATATTACACCCGCATCAGTGCAGTAAATGGTCCATTCATGACTTGATATGTAGCATTAAAGAGCCATTTGTGGGACAGGAGTGTAAATTCCACATTATAAATATTCAATTAATCGTGTCAGGCGAAGAATCCGCTCTGCGAGAACAACGAAGGGCAGGATGTCAAAGACGACTGCAGACGCTACAAACTTTATGGGGTCTGGAAGTGGAACAGAAATAATACAAATACATGGGGCGTTTTAGAGGGTAGACTGTGCCCCAGAGAAGCTGGCGTCATAGTGTCCAGGTCCGCAAGAGCTCCTTGTTTCTTAATGTTTTTTAAAAAGTTTTAACTCTTTAGTTTGGAGAATAATATATGACCACAAAAGCTGAAAAGTTAAAGAAAACCTGTCCTGACTTGTCTGTTTTAGTAAATACTTGTATTCCCCATGAAATAATAATTCTGGAGCATCTTTTCTTAGAACTCTATGTTGTACCATTCCTCGGTTATTCCTCCTAGAAATGTTTGAACGCATTGACAACTGGGGGTTAACAGTTGGGGGTGTGTCCTTACAAGGTCCGACACTGTCCAATCAGTGCTGGCAGAGGAGACTGAATGGACCTGCCTCTTTGACAAGGGAAATGGTAACACCCAGTTGTTAATTTATTCATAAATTTGTAGGAGGAGAAACAGAGGAACGGCACATCACAGAGTTCGAAATTTTTTTATTCCAGAATTGTTATTTCATGGGGAATAAAGTTATTTACTAAAATAGACCAGTCAGGAGAGGTGAAAGCCCCTCTATAAGAGTAGTCCTTCCGACCCTCCATGGCTGTGACGGAGCTGGTGGCCTTGTCTTGCCAGGTTGGTTGCCTGGTGGGTTATATGAATGAAGATGGAACATTTGGATGAAGACTAGAGATGAGCAAATTTTACTAGATTCCTTTTGGGTCCATTTTCATCTAATTGGCCGTCAAATCCAATTCAGTTTAAACAAATTCGCAATGAATCGGCAGTGCCCCAGTTGCCTTGAGAACTCATGTCTGACTCTTCTAGAATTATATTGAACCCGTATTATTGCCTGGTTGGGCTTTTTATAGTGGATATGAGTCATGCCCCTATACCCCTCATGATTGGCTGTGACAGAGGAAAGGATAACCGCAGTGCATTTTGGGAAGGCTGCCTGCAACGCATTATGGGTAAGCCCACCTGAGATCATGTGATCCTTTATCCAATTTGTAAAATGGCGGGCAGTGCCACTATTTTGCCGAGATTAGTGCCCTGCCAATCCCAAAAGTTTCGGAATTTACAGAATCCCAAACTTTTTGGAAATTCAGTCCGAATTTGATTAGTGTAGAAGTGACTGGTTTAGCTCTAATTTTCCTACACAAGTAATGACTCCATGTCTCCTCTTCTGCCACCGTCATCACTCAATCTGCTCAATAGATATTTAGATGGGATAATTATTATTTGTGCAATTTTGCCAATTACCACTATAGGAGCGCGACTCAAGAAAGGAAATGTCATCTGGATCCAATCATTCTCTGGCTGCATCATCCAATTCTAGTTGCACAACCTGCACATTGAGTGGAGAAGTCATCGTGTATCCCGAACCTAGAGCTGGCCATAGACATGAGATATTTGGGGGGCAGCCTGAGAACATTTTGAAGGGATCCCCCAGTAATGTAAGATCTAAAGTCCACCATAGACCTTACATTATCTGCAGATCCCACCAGCATAGGCCGGACCCCCGACAGATATCTGGTGTCTATGGCGGTCTATGGCGGTCTATGGCTCTTGGGTGACTCTCCTTCGGCAGATACACTGTTCCCGGTATAATGGAGCACTCCTCACTTTTGTACTTCAGCTGAACTTCATTTGCACTCTGAAGATGTTCTCCGTCTGTTTTCAGCACCAGTAAGACCAGCGTCGTGTAGTGGAACCATCTCCCCGGAGGCCGATACTTCTGGGACCCCTCAGCCTCCTCTCCCCGTAGAGAGTTCATCACGAAGCTCCATTAACATAAATGAAACATTTGCTCGGGATTAAACACATTGAACCGAAGAGGCAGGAAATCCCTTACACAACAGTAAAAGGCGTCAGACGCGGAGAGGGAGACTCTTAAACTGCGATCAAACACATTGCCCCATAAAACAAATTGACCATTGACAATAGTAAAATTGTCACAGTTTAATATCCCATCACGAAGCTGCTGCTAATAACGTCCTCCTCATTTCACCCTAAACTATACTTTATGTCCTGTACATATAACTATACACACAAAACTATGGCAGGCGACTGCGGGGGTCAGTGACGAAAAACCAGGCACCACCTCTGCAAAATAAAAGTACAAAATAATATAAAAATTCAAGTACTTATCATAGTGGCCGGGAAACAATACTCAGACCCTCCCCAGTCTGACAACAGGGAGCAATAGATTGTAATCACCTGTCCTACAGTCATCCTCCCCCATACTGACATGTCTGATAACAGAGAACAATAGATTGTATTCACCTGTCCTACAGTCATCCTCTCCCAGCCTGACATTTCTGATAACAGAGAACAATAGATTGTATTCACCTGTCCTACAGTCATCCTCCCCAGCCTGACATTTCTGATAACAGAGAACAATACATTGTATTCACCTGTCCTACAGTCATCCTCCCCCAGCCTGACATGTCTGATAACAGAAAACAATAGATTGTATTCACCTGTTCTACAGTAATCCGCTCCCCAGCCTGACATGTCTGATAACAGAGAACAATATATTATTTTCACCTGTCCTACAGTCATCCTCCCCCAGCCTGACATGCTGATAACAGAGAACAATAGATTGTATTCACCTGTCCTACAGTCATCCTCTCTCCAGCCTGACATGTCTGTTAACAGAGGACAATAGATTGTATTCACCTGTCCTACAGTCATCCTCTACCACCCTGCCATGTCTGATAACAGAGAACAACAGATTGTATTCACCTGTCCTACAGTCATCCGCTCCTCAGCCTGACATGTCTGATAACAGAGAACAATAGATTGTATTCACCTGTCCTACAGTCATCCTCCCCCAGCCTGACATGTCTGATAACAGAGAACAATAGATTGTATCCACCTGTCCTATAGTCATCCTCCCCCAGCCTGACATGTCAGATAACAGAGAACAATAGATTGTATTCACCTGTCCTACAGTCATCCTCCCCCAGCCTGACATGTCTGATAACAGAGAACAACAGATTATATTCACCTGTCCTACAGTCATCCTCTCTACAGCCTGACATGTCTGATAACAAAGAACAATAGATTGAATTCACCTGTCCTACAGTCATCCTCTCCCCAGCCGGACATGTCTGATAACAGAGAACAATAGATTGTATTCACCTGTCCTACAGTCATCCTCCCCCAGCCTGACATGTCTGATAACAGATAACAATAGATTGTATTCACCTGTCCTACAGTCATCCTCCCCCAGCCTGACATGTCTGATAACAGAGAACAATAGATTATATTCACCTATCCTACAGTCATCCTCTCTACAGCCTGACATGTCTGATAACAAAGAACAATAGATTGTATTCACCTGTCCTACAGTCATCCTCTCCCACCTGACATGTCTGTTAACAGAGAACAATAGATTGTAGTCACCTGTCCTACAGTCATCCTCCCCCAGCCTGACATGTCTGATAACAGAGAACAATAGATTGTATTCACCTGTCCTACAGTAATCCTCTCCCAGCTTGACATGTCTGACAATGGCGGATTATAATATGGGCGTTTCGGGCGGTCGCCCGGGGCCCGAGGCTGCCAGAGGGCCCATCGCAGCCCGAACCGCACACTATCTTAAAAAACTATGCAGCGCTGCTAGCTGCCGCGCTGCCCGCTTCCAACTGAATCTGCGTCTGCAGGAAGCATATTCAGTTGGGTTGAATGCTGGAGCCTCGCTCCAGCATTCACTCTGCCGTGAGCGGCTCGGTGCAGGCAGGCGCGATGTAGTGACGTCATCGCGCCTGCCTGCACGGAGTCACTCACAGCACAGTGCAGAGGAGGAGAAGCATCGCATCCCCCACCGTCGTGGGAAACGGGTTAGGTAAGCAATTGGTTTTTTTATTTATTAGGTACGTACATATGGGGCATTATGCTGTGTCAGCTATGGGGCATTATACTGTGTCAGCTATGGGGCATTATACTGTGTCAGCTATGGGGCATTATGCTGTGTCAGCTATGGGGCATTATGCTGTGTCAGCTATGGGGCATTATACTGTGTCAGCTATGGGGCATTATGCTGTGTCAGCTATGGGGCATTATGCTGTGTCAGCTATGGGGCATTATACTGTGTCAGCTCTATGGGGCATAATACTGTGTCACCTCTGTGTCACCTCATAATACTGTGTCACCTCATTATGCTGTGTCACATCTATGGGGCATTATGCTGTGTCAGCTATGGGGCATTATGCTGTGTCAGCTATGGGGCATTATGCTGTGTCAGCTATGGGGCATTATGCTGTGTCAGCTATGGGGCATTATACTGTGTCAGCTATGGGGCATTATACTGTGTCAGCTATGGGGCATTATACTGTGTCAGCTATGGGGCATTATACTGTGTCAGCTATGGGGCATTATACTGTGTCACATCTATGGGGGCATTATACTGTGTTGCAGCTATGGGGCATTATTCTGTGTCAGCTATGGGGCATTATACTGTGTCAGCTATGGGGCATTATACTGTGTCAGCTATGGGGCATTATACTGTGTCAGCTATGGGGCATTATACTGTGTCAGCTATGGGGCATTATACTGTGTCACATCTATGGGGGCATTATACTGTGTTGCAGCTATGGGGGCATTATACTGTGTCGCAGCTATGGGGGCATTATACTGTGTCGCAGCTATGGGGGCATTATACTGTGTCGCAGCTATGGGGGCACTATACTATGTCACATCTATGGGGGCATTATACTGTGTCGCAGCTATTGGGGCATTATACTGTGTTGCAGCTATGGGGGCATTATACTGTGTCGCAGCTATGGGGGCATTATACTGTGTAGCAGCTATGGAGGCATTATACTGTGTCGCAGCTATGGGGGCAATATACTGTGTAGCAGCTATGGAGGCATTATACTGTGTCGCAGCTATGGGGGCAATATACTGTGTAGCAGCTATGGAGGCATTATACTGTGTAGCAGCTATGGAGGCATTATACTGTGTCGCAGTTATGGAGGCATTATACTGTGTCACAGCTTTGGGGGCATTATACTGTGTTGCAGCTATGGAGGCATTATACTGTGTCGCAGCTATGGAGGCATTATACTGTGTCGCAGCTATGGAGGCAATATACTGTGTCGCAGCTATGGAGGCATTATACTGTGTCGCAGCTATGGAGGCATTATACTGTGTCGCAGCTATGGAGGCATTATACTGTGTCACAGCTATGGAGGCATTATACTGTGTCGCAGCTATGGAGGCATTATACTGTGTCGCAGCTATGGAGGCATTATACTGTGTCGCAGTTATGGAGGCATTATACTGTGTCACAGCTATGGGGGCATTATACTGTGTAGCAGCTATGGAGGCATTATACTGTGTCGCAGTTATGGAGGCATTATACTGTGTCGCAGCTATGGAGGCATTATACTGTGTCGCAGCTATGGGGCATTATACTGTGTCGCAGCTATGGGGCATTATGCTGTGTCAGCTATGGGGCATTATGCTGTGTCAGCTATGGGGCATTATACTGTGTTGCAGCTATGGGGCATTATACTGTGTCAGCTATGGAGGCATTATACTGTGTCAGCTATGGGGCATTATACTGTGTCAGCTATGGGGCATTATACTGTGTCAGCTATGGGGCATTATACTGTGTTGCAGCTATGGGGCATTATACTGTGTCACAGCTATGGAGGCATTATACTGTGTCACATCTATGGAGGCATTATACTGTGTCACAGCTATGGAGGCATTATACTGTGTCACAGCTATGGAGAAATTATACTGTGTCGCGGCTATGGGGGCATTATACTGTGTCACAGCTATGGAGGCATTATACTGTGTCAGCTATGGGGCATTATACTGTGTCAGCTATGGGGCATTATACTGTGTCAGCTATGGGGCATTATACTGTGTTGCAGCTATGGGGCATTATACTGTGTCAGCTATGGAGGCATTATACTGTGTCACATCTATGGAGGCATTATACTGTGTCACAGCTATGGAGGCATTATACTGTGTCACAGCTATGGAGGCATTATACTGTGTCAGCTATGGGGCATTATACTGTGTCACAGCTATGGGGGCATTATACTGTGTCGCAGCTATGGAGGCATTATACTGTGTCACAGCTATGGAGGCATTATACTGTGTCGCAGCTATGAGGGCATTATACTGTGTCGCAGCTATGGGGGCATTATACTGTGTAGCAGCTATGAAGGCATTATACTGTGTCGCAGCTATGGGGGCATTATAATGTGTCACATCTATGGGGCATTATACTGTGTCAGCTATGGGGCATTATACTGTGTCACAGCTATGGAGGCATTATACTGTGTCGCAGCTATGGAGGCATTATACTGTGTCGCAGCTATGGAGGCATTATACTGTGTCGCAGCTATGGGGCATTATACTGTGTCACAGCTATGGAGGCATTATACTGTGTCACAGCTATGGAGGCATTATACTGTGTCACAGCTATGGAGGCATTATACTGTGTCGCAGCTATGGAGGCATTATACTATGTCGCAGCTATGGGGATATAAGGGTATGTTCACACGGCCAAATTTCAGACGTATACGAGGCGTATTATGCCTCGTTTTACGTCTGAAAATACGGCTCCAATACGTCGGCAAACATCTGCCCATTCATTTGAATGGGTTTGCCGACGTACTGTGCAGACGACCTGTTATTTACGCGTCGTCGTTTGACAGCTGTCAAACGACGACTCGTAAAAATACAGCCTCGTCAAAAGAAGTGCAGGACACTTCTTTCAGACGTTTTTGGAGCTGTTTTCTCATAGACTCCAATGAAAACAGCTCCAAAAACGGACGTAAAAAACGCCGCGAAAACGGCGCGAAAAACGCCGCGAAAAATGCGAGTTGGTAAAAAAACGTCTGAAAAGCAGGGTCTGTTTTCCCTTGAAAACAGCTCTGGATTTTCAGACGTTTTGGTTGACTACGTGTGAACATACCCTTATACTGTGTTGCAGCTATGGAGGCATTATACTGTGTCGCAGCTATGGAGGCATTATACTGTGTCACAGCTATGGAGGCATTATACTGTGTAGCAGCTATGGAGGCAATATACTGTGTCACAGCTATGGAGGCATTATACTGTGTCGCAGCTATGGAGGCATTATACTGTGTCACAGCTATGGAGGCATTATACTGTGTAGCAGCTATGGGGCATTATACTGTGTCGTAGCTATGGAGGCATTATACTGTGTCGTAGCTATGGAGGCATTATACTGTGTCGCAGCTATGGAGGCATTATACTGTGTCGCGGCTATGGGGGCATTATACTGTGTCGCGGCTATGGGGGCATTATACTGTGTCGCAGCTATGGGGGCATTATACTGTGTAGAGGCAGCTATGAAGGGCATTATACTGTGGGGGCAGCTATGGGTGGCAATATACTGTGGGGGCAGCTACGGGGGACATTATACTGAGAAATTACAAGAGCTGCAGGTCCAAGGGGGGAGACGCTGTGTAGCACTATATACGAGGGGGGATTGTTGTATAGCACTATATAGAAGGGAGCGCTGTGTATCACTATATCTAAGGGGGATTGCTGTGTAGCACTATATACAAGAGGGGGAGGGCTATGTGACGCTATTTACAGAGGGGGAGGACTGTGTAGCGCTATTTACAGGGGGCTGTGTGTGGTGCTATCTACAGTGTTTGACACAATTATATTCAGGGGCGCAGTCTATGGTGCTATAATATTTAGGGGCACAGTGTTTGTACTATTTTATTCAGGGGCGCAGTGTTTGGTGCTATTATATTTAGGGGCACAGTGTGTGGCACCATGATAATATTATCTTTGTTTATAGGTGGGGAAATGTTGGAAAAGTGAGGAGCCAAAGACATCTGAGTGGCAAATTCTGCAGAAATGGGTCATGGCCGGGAAAAGTCGTCATGAAGTCTGGACTGAATGGAGAAGAGGAAAAAAACTACATCGTCACCTGTGAGTCACTAGATTTATAGACAATCTGTCATATCTACTGACATGTTTATTATAGGAAATCCTTGTATTTCACAAAGTCTTTGTGCAGTCCAGGACTGATAGACAAATAAGTGTTACTATTCCCCTTGTCAGGAGAATGTGTCCCTACACGGTGCGATACTGTCAGCGATGGTTGGAGACTGTCAGTATGTGGGGACACAGCCTTTTGACAAGGGGAGTAGTAACACCCATTTGTTAATGTCTGGACAAAAAGGAAGTGTTAACAATAGTTACAGGGCGGCGGTGGAGAAGGGGGGCCCAACTATGGGTAACAGCCCAGGGCCCATGGTCTACTTAATCCGCCACTGATGTCTGATAACAGAGAACAATAGATTATATTCACCTGTCCTACAGTCATCCTCCCCCAGCCTGACATGTCTGATAACAGAGAACAATAGATTATATTCACCTGTCCTACAGTCATCCTCTCTACAGCCTGACATGTCTGATAACAAAGAACAATAGATTGAATTCACCTGTCCTACAGTCATCCTCTCCCACCTGACATGTCTGTTAACAGAGAACAATAGATTGTATTCACCTGTCCTACAGTAATCCTCTCCCAGCCTGACATGTCTGATAACAGAGAACAATAGATTATATTCACCTGTCCTACAGTCATCCTCCCCCAGCCTGACATGTCTGATAACAGAGAACAATAGATTATATTCACCTGTCCTACAGTCATCCTCTCTACAGCCTGACATTTCTGATAACAGAGAACAATAGATTGAATTCACCTATCCTACAGTCATCCTCTCCCCAGCCGGACATGTCTGATAACAGAGAACAATAGATTGTATTCACCTGTCCTACAGTCATCCTCTCCCACCTGACATGTCTGTTAACAGAGAACAATAGATTGTATTCACCTGTCCTACAGTAATCCTCTACCAGCCTGACATGTCTGATAACAGAGAATAATAGATTGTATTCACCTGTCCTACAGTAATCCTCTACCAGCCTGACATGTCTGATAACAGAGAACAATAAATTGTATTCACCTGTCCTACAGTCATCCCCCCAGCCCCACATCTCCTCTTCTCTCCTGTCCTCTACTCTCCTGTCCTCTTCCTTCCTGTCCCTTCCCTCCTGTCCTCTTCTCTCCTGTCCTCTTCCCTCCTGTCATCTTCTCTACTGTCCCCTTCCCTCCTGTCCTCTTCTCTCCTGTCCTCTTCCTTCCTGTCCGCTTCCCTCCGGTCCTTTTCTTTCCTGTCCCTTTCTTCCTGTCCTCTTCTCTCCTGTCATCTTCTCTCCTGTCCTATTCCCTCCTGTCCTCTTCCCTCCTGCCCTCTTTCCACCTGTCCTCTTCCCTCCTGTCCTCTTCTCTCATGTCCTCTTCCATCCTGTCCTCTTCGCTCCTGTCCTCTTCCTTCCTGTGCCTTCCCTCCTGTCCTTTTCTCTCCTGTCCTCTTCCCTCCTGTCATCTTCTCTCCTGTCCCCTTCCCTCCTGTCCTCTTCTCTCCTGTCCTCTTCCTTCCTGTCTGCTTCCCTCCGGTCCTTTTCTTTCCTGTCCCTTTCTTCCTGTCCTCTTCTCTCCTGTCTTCTTCCTTCCTGTCCTCCTCCCTCCTGTCCTCCTCTCTCCTGTCCTCTTCTCTCCTGTCTTCTTCCCTCCTGTCCCTTTCTTCCTATCCTCTTCTCTCCTCTTCTCTCCTGTCCTCTTCCCACCTGTCCTCTTGCCTCCTGTCCTCTTCCCCCTGTCCTCTTCTATTCCCTCCTGTCCCTTCCTTCCTGTCCTCTTCCCCCCTGTCCCTTCCTTCCTGTCCTCTTCCCTCCTGTCCCTTTCCCTCCTGTCCCCTTCTCTCATGTCCCATTCCCTCCTGTCCTCTAACCTCCTGTCCTTTTCTCTCCTTTCCTTTTCTCTAGTGTCCTCTTCCCTTTCCTGTCCCCTTTCCTCCTGTCCCATTCCCTCCTGTCCTCTTCCCATCTGCCCTCTTCCCACCTGTCCTCTTCCCTCCTGTCCCTTCCCTTCTGTCCTCTTCTCTCCTGTTCCTTTCCCCTTCCCTCCTGTCCTCTTCCCTCCTATCCCTTCCGTCCTGTCCTCTTCTGTCCTCTACCCTCCTGTCCTCTTCCCTCCTGTCCTCTTCTCCCCTGTCCTCTTCTCTCCTGTCCTCTTGTCTCCTGTCCTCTTCTCTCCTGTCCTCTCCTCTCCTGTCCTCTTCTCTCCTGTCCTCTTTCTTCCTGTTCTCTTCTCTCCTGTCCTCTTCTCTACTCTCCTCTTCTCTCCTGTCCTCTTTCTTCCTGTCATCTTCTCTCCTGTCCTCTCCTCTCCTATCCTCTTCTCTCCTGTCCTCTTTCTTCCTGTTCTCTTCTCTCCTGTCCTCTTCTCTACTGTCCTCTTCTCTCCTGTCCTCTTTCTTCCTGTCATCTTCTCTCCTGTCCTCTTCTCTACTGTCCTCTTCTCTACTGTCCTCTTTCCTCCTGTCCTCTGCTCTCCTGTCCTCTTCGCTCCTGTCCTCTTCTCTCCTGTCCTCTTCCCTCCTGTCCTCTTCTCTTCTGTCCTCTTCCCTCCTGTCCTCTTCTCTCCTGTGCCTTTCGTCCTGTCCTCTTCCCTCCTGCCCTCTTCCCTCTTGTCCTCCTCTCACCTGTCCCTTTCGTCCTGTCCTCTTCCTTCCTGACCCTTTCCTCATTCATCTCCTTTCTTGTTATATAAGTGAAGTGTCCCTCTAACAGCTCACCTTAGAGTAGTCACCCAGCTTTTCCAAACTCCCGAACGGCAATACTTTGCAGTAATTCAGCAGCATGGCCAGGGCAGGAGCGCAGTATTATGTGTGACCCCAGAGATCATGATCAGGACCACAAATTGACCCTAACCCGATCATCTGTGATTAATACAAGTGCTGCCCGTCCCAGCAGGTGTATAATGTAAATCACTACTAATCACATCTAACTGCCCTATCCGCGGTAAACAGGCGTCAACACGAGATGATCCGGATGACCAGCGCATGTGGTGTTTATAACTGAGCTCAATCCATTGACCTGTGCAACCACAGCCGGCTTCTTATTATATAAGTATGTACACCCCCACACCTGAGCACCAGCTCCATGAGTCATTGAGTGGGTGATACGGGTCAGACCCAGGTTATAGGGGGTAATGTCGCGTGGCTGCAGAGAAATGTTGGGGCAAATTCAATAAGACTGGCGTCAGGTGGTGCCATTATCCTGGTACACATCATAGTGGGGAATGTGTTGAAGGCTCCTGAATAATGTCCGGGGAAGGGGTTGTCAGGAGAGGCGCTTCATGTGACTTACACTGTTGTTGCGGCACTGTGATTGACACTGTTATGGAAGTACTCTGGCTGACACTTATGGGGACACTGTAGATGAAATTGTTATTTGGACACTATGGCTGACACTGTTATTGGGACACTGTCTAACATTGTTATGGGGACACTGGCTGACACTATTATGGGGCACTGTGGCTAACTCTTATAATGGCACTGTGGCTACCGCTCTCAAAAAGGGTCTGTAACTATAATTTCTTATGGACACTGTAGCTAACACTGTAATGAGGGTACTCTGGCTAACATTGTTATGGGGCACTGTGCCTAGTGCTCTCAAAGAGGGTCTGTAACTATAATTTCTTATGGACACTGTATCTGACACTGTAATGGGGGCAGTGTGACTGACACTCTTATGATGGCATTGTGGCCCAAAATGTTATGGGGAAGGAGAAAATGTTGAAAGGTTTGCCCCAGATTCCGTGGTGGAAATTTCTTATATTATTAAAACTGTTTGCAATCGATGAGATGCCATTCACCGACTCAAAGAAGAAACGTGGTTTGTGTTGATAAAAGTGACGATGGGTCTTCAGAAGTACTGCGCCAAGAGCAAGCGCCATTTACAGAAAATCTGCCCCCTGGGTGGTAGGTAATGTGCTACATCACCCTCATTATTATAGAACTGCCTCTTCCAGACCCGCATTAGCATATAACTGCCTCTTCCTGCTTCTCATTAGCATATAACTGCCTCTTCCTGCTTCTCATTAGCATATAACTGCCTTTTCCAGACCCTCATTAGCATATAACTGCCTCCTCTAGACCCTCATTAGCATATAACTTCCTTTTCCAGACCCTCATTAGCATATAACTGCATCTTCAGCCCCTCATTAGCATACACCTGCCTCTTCCTGCTTTTCATTAGCAAATAACTGCCTTTTCCAGACCCTTATTAGCATATAACTGCCTCCTCCAGACCCTTATTAGCATATAACTGCCTTTTCCAGACCCTCATTAGCATATAACTGCCTCTTCCAGCCTCCCATTAGCATATAACTGCCCCTTCTAGCCCCTCATTAGCATATAACTGCATCTTTGGCTTCTCATTAGCATATAACTGCATCGTTGGACCCTCATTAGCATACAACTGCCTCTTCCAGCCTCTCATTAGCATAGAACTGCCCCTTCTTGCCCCTCATTAACATATAACTGCATCTTTGGCTTCTCATTAGCATATAACTGCATCTTTGGCCCCTCATTAGCATATAACTGCCTCTTCTAATCCCTCATTAGCATACAACTGCCTCTTCTAGCCCCTCATTAGCATATAACTAACTATTCAGCTCCTCATTAACATATACCGCCTTCACCTGGCCACTCATTAGCATATTTCTGCCTCTTCCAGACCCTCCTGAGCATTTAACTGCCTCTTCCTGCTTCTCATTAACATATAACTGCCTCTTTGGCCCCTTGTTAGCATATATTGGCCTCTTCTAGCCCTTCATTAGCATATAACTGCCTCTTTGGCCCCTCATTAGCATATATTGGCCTCTTCTAGCCCCTCATTAGCATATAACTGCCTCTTTGGGCCCTCATTAGCATATATTGGCCTCTTCTAGCCCCTCATTAGCATATAACTGCCTCTTCGGCCCCTCATTATCATATATCGGCCTCTTCTGGCCCCTCATTAGCATATAACTGCCCCTTCGGCCCTTGAACTCGAGGGGGGGCAGATTTGCTGCCATTTGCTTGACTTCATTGAATACAGAGAAGTGTTTTTCGGCCCAAAGCCATCAATGTAAATGTTCAATGTTTCTCTATCGCTGACCCAGTGGGATCTTCTTTTTTTTTACTATGGTGTCACCTCTGCACAATGTCCACCCCCGGGTATAGAGACCCTCGTCTATGGTGGGGGGAGGTGAGCACTTTGTATGGGAGACCAATTCCGGACAGACCTGATTGAGTCCATTTCCCCGTTTCTCCCTCTCATTGTTTGTATAATAAGCTTCATCTCCATATAATCCCCCTCTAAGGAGGACTCATTCCGCGCCTTGTGAAGAGCGCAGAACCGGTAACTAGTGCCGGAGTGGACGGCGACGCGTTTCCTGCATGCAGAAATCCTCTAATGGAAGAACTGGCTTCAAACCCACGTGGCTGTCATGCTTATAGGTAGACGCAGCCGCCCCATCCCCCCAGTGCTCTTAAAGCGTCCGTAGATGAGAGGTAGAACGCGGCGCACGCTCTCGGCCGGGAGGATCCAGCAGCGCTTGATGTTGTCATGTTCATCCTGACAATTGTAATTATCCTCACAAATCATGCAAAAGGAAGTGCGGCTGCCGAGCAGAGATGTCACACAGCAGAAAGCCTCCCGGCTGAATGGTGAACGCAGCTTCCAGCTCTGGGATTGGTTACTTTGTGATCAGAGACGAAGCGTCAGGCGCTGATTGCTAATCTATGAGATTGATTGATATTCTCCAGGAATCCCGGGCGGAATCTCCATTCATCCGGACGACAAGAAAGAAGATGAATCTCCAATCTGTGAAGTGACAGACAGCCGGTGGTCGTAGCTCTCATCTCCTCTGTACGGGGGCGACGCTGCGAATCCTGATTCATCCCGCGCAGCCATGAAACCCCCTCAGATCACGTCTATTCGTGTAACCCTTTACTGCGGGGGCCCGTGTTATAGGGGTTTTATATAAATAACGCTTAATCATTAGAGAATGAAAACTTCTGCAACTTTCTAATAGACTTAATGGTTCAGTGCATCACCATTTCAAGATCTCTGCTTTCTAGCAGTGGATGACTACATCCAGAGGATAAAAATGTGTCCTGACTTAACGTGCCCACATTAGATATGTACAGAGTATAAGACAGGCTGTAACTCAGGATCAGTACAGGATAAGTAATGTAATGTATGTACACAGTGACACCACCAGCAGAATAGTCAGTGCAGCTCTGGAGTGGGTGGAGTAGGACGTGTGGAGAGAGCTGCTGAGACTACCGTGCAGGCCTTGGATCCAGGGACTTTCCTTATCCTATCTGCCCAGGCCTCATACCATCTGCCTGGGCTTGGAAAGTACCCTGAGGGGGGTTCCATCCTAGGATGGAGCCTCAGACCTCTACCTCCCGGAGCATGCCAGCGGGGGGTAGAGGGTCATCCCAGCTGGCTGGGAATATGCAAACAGTCGCGGGGGTGAGGAGATCATCTCGGGGCAAGGCTGTCCTGGCGGTTGGAGGAGTATCGGGACCTCAGGAAGTCGCTGCAACGGCTCCGTGCGGACTTGGCGGTCGCCAGAGGAAGGGCTGCAAAATGCACAGGAGGTAAGAGGTCCCGATACCTTTTAAATGTGAAATCCTTGTTGGAGGAAATAAAAGAAGTGGAAGAGAGACGTGATGAGATTTTGGCAGGCGGAGGGGTGTTTGGTGAAAAATTAAAAAATGAAGAGAGGTTTGCCGAGATGGCAGCACCTATAAAAATAGAAAGTGTGGAGGAAGACAGCAGAGCCCCAGACACAGCAAAGGAAATTGTGGGGGAGAAAATGGAGCATGAAAATGTAAAGTCCAGAGAAGGCTCAGATTCTGAGGCACCCAGGAGCAGTGAGGAGGAGGAGGGTGGACTCACAGCTGGGAGAAATCAGGAGAGTTTTGATACTGACAGTGAGCGGCCTCCAGGATTACTCACTCAGATCCGTAATGTGGAGTCGCCGGTATCCTTCCAGGGATTTTGTTTCGGTGCGGAGTTACCCGCAGAGGAGGAAAAGCAAAAGAAAAAAAAATTGAAGAAGAAAAAAAAGACAAAGGAAAAAAAATCTGCTGAAGGTTCATTTAAAATGGTGTACACAGCAAGATCCTTCCTGTGCTCTGAGCCAGATGCAAGTCAGGATCAGGGCGCAGGTCCCGCAAGACCCCCAGCTCAAGCCTCTGCAGTGGGGCTGGAGCGGGAATGCGGGGAGAGTGTTACGGGTCCGGCATTAGAACACGTGGTGGTCAAAATGGCGCCGGACGCCAACCCCTGCAAAGGGGGCGGTACTGGTGGCCTGGTGATGCCAGGGGGTGTGTCCCCGTGTCCGGTTAATGGCGAGCCCGGGAAACTGGTCTCTGATGCGAGTCAGCGGTCTGGAGAACGGGTAAACCAGAAACCGGATGTGGTGTCTGAAAGCCGGAAGTCTGTCGGTGTCAAGCCGTCAGACGTTCCGGACAAGGGCGGTCACAGAGGGGGCTCCGGCTCTGTTGGCCACTCCTCTGTGGGAGGGGGGAGTGGTCCGGCGCCGGAGGCGGCTCCAGTGACATCAGTGGCTCCTTCGTCCGCATCACTGAAAAGTGGTGTAGGCGAGAAGGGGGCTGCTTGCGTCGGGGGCGGCGGTGGCCCCTTTCCCAAAAATGTTCCGCACATAGAAAAGATGGAGGTTAATGAGGCGGAGGGCACAGCGGGGACACCGCTTATAACATCTGGTGGCGTCCCTGCAAAGGTGCCTGATGATGCGGAGACTGAAGCAGTGTCTACCCACACAAAATGTACAGGAAAAATACATAACATAGGACCAGGCCTGGCCAGAAGGATGACTGCAGGGGGACCTGGTGGGTTAAATAAAAAAGTTGCGGCTGTGGATGTGGGAACTGCTGGGGGTATGCAGGTGTCTGTAAATAAAGTTGCTGGAGTGTCTGCTGGTAATGGGGTGTTGAGTGCTGTGTCTGTAGGTGGTGAGGTGGTGGGTGGTGGGGATGGGGTATCAACCAGGGGCAATGGGCCTGGCGCTCCTCTTGCTGTGACATCCGGCAGGTCTTATGCTGGTGTGGCAGCGGGGGGACAGCGGGCCCACCCATCTTCATCCTCAAGGTCCGGGGACGGTAACTTGCAACAACGTCTCTTGGACGCTTTAAGAGAGGGAAAGCAAACCCTAACCATAGGGGGAGTGCAGAAGGACCTGTCTTTCTGGATAGACAGATATGGTCTAAATGCCTTCCGAGAGCAACGAGGAGATCAGTGGTCGCTCCCAACAGCCGGGCAGGCTATAGCCAGGAGGAATGTGGTCCGTCTCCGGTGGCGTGGCAATGATGCGTGCCCTCCCAGAAAGAGGGTGGTGGAGCTGCTGCTGGGGATGGGCTTCAAGGCGAGTGACATCTTTGCCTTGATACATCCTCATGGCTCGGTCGAGTTTGACATCAGCTTTGTTCACCTAGGGGGCCTTGAGGTCTTCTGGGGGAACTACGAGCTGATGAAGGACGAGCCTGGCTGGCGAGACTTTGCTGCACAAGCAATTTCTCGCCAAAGTGGTCCCAAGAGAGTGACCGTTCTTACCCGTAATGAGTCACTCTCTTGTATTGATATCATGACCTGGTTGGGAAGGTACGGAGAGGTAGTAGAGATGCCACGGAAGAACATGGATGAGTTTGGCATCTGGTCAGGGGCCTGGACGTTCATGGTTAAATTAAAGCGTCTGGGACAGACGGTGTCCCACATACCATCGTCTGCTTTCCTGGGAAGAGATCGGATCCTTGTCTTCTACCAGGGGCAGCCGAAGTTGTGTCACCGGTGTGGCGACCCCTCACATTTGAGTGCAGGCTGCAAGGTGCAGAAGTGTGCTCATTGTGGGGGGATTGGTCATCTAGCCGCATCGTGTGACCGTATTCGGTGCAACCTGTGTGGTGACTTAGGTCACCCGTTCAGTCGGTGTCCTCGCTCTGTTGTCAATGCTTGTTCCAAACCTGCGGAGGATGAAAGGAGGGAGGCCTCCGTGGGTGAGGGTGCGGGCAGGGACGATGGGGCACAGGGGCAAGGGAAGAATGCAAAGAAGGGTCCCCCTTCTCGCCAGAGAAGGGCGGAGAAGCGAAGGAAGGAGAGGATTTGGAGGGCGCTCCAGGAAACTGGGACAACCTCTGATTCGGATCTGGATGCCCCCCCTGAATCTGATGCCCCTGGGGAGGCCGAATTGAATGGGGAGATGAGGAGGATCCAAAGGGAGCAGAGGGCTGAGGACTCTCAGTCCTCCCACTATGAAAGTGTGGGAGAGGAAGAGAGGACTCAGCCTACAGCAAAAGGGACACCGGGCAAAACCCAAGGGCCAAATACATCTGGCCCCGCCCTGGCCCAGGAAGGTAAATCCTGTACCCCCCTGGTGCGCTCTACTGATCGATACCATGCTCTCGTGGACATTCCAGCCTCTCATACTAAGAGGGAGGGCATGGTAGGGCACCCTAGAGTCGTTGAGCCTCCCCTGCTGCAGGGGCCGTTGCCCCCAGAGGGGGAGGTTGACCCGGTACTTGGGGATGAAGATGGGAATAGGGTGGTGAATATGGACTCCTCAGTTTGCAAGAAGCGAGGCAAAGAAGGGGGGTCCTCATCAGATAGAGGGGGGGGTGGGAAGAAGAAAGCCGTCTAACTCAAACATCCATGATGGCGGCACCCACTCCGTTGACGCTGGCATCAATTAACGTTGCCAGCATTAAGTCAGATAGGGCGAGATTTGCAGCCTTTGATTTTCTTGGCCGAGTTGAAGCCGACATTTTGTTTTTGCAGGAGACCAGGCTGTCACTTTTGGCAGACGTCGTTAAATCTAGGAGGGAGTGGCGACGCGGGCCCTCCTACTGGTCTCTTGCGGCTGAGCCCTATAGCGGAGTGGCGGTCCTTTTCACCGCACCGGTAACATGCCGACGGATGATTGAGTTAGAAATGGGGAGGTGCTTGATCTTAGATGTCCTCATGAGGGGACAGGAATTAAGACTAATCAATATATACGGACCCCAGAGCAAATGGGACCGTAAAAGTCTCTTCATGAGGATTAAGCCTTTCCTTTTTTCAGGTCGACAAGTTATCTTTGGAGGGGACTTCAATACTGTCATGAGACCCCGAGATAGAGGAGGTTCCGGAGATAAAAAATTGACCTACGATAGTGTAGCATTAAAAAATATAGTTAGCGATGCTCGCCTGGTGGATATCCACATCAGGCATACCCCAGGCCACTCGGGTTTCACCTATCGTAGAGGTAGTTGTAGGTCTAGGATAGACAGGTTTTTTTTGAAGGAGGAAGCCATCTCTTCACCAGTGTCCGTTGTTGAGGTGGAGTTCTCCGATCACTGTATGATTATTTTCTCTTTGAACATTGCAGAGTCCCTCCAGATGGGAAGAGGTATATGGAGGCTGAATTCTACTCTCTTGGAAGAAGCGGAGATAAGACAGGCCTTTGAGGATTTTCTTCAGAGCCAGGTACCTTTGTTGGATCTCAGTGGTACTAAGTCTGAGTGGTGGGAGTTGTTTAAAGTCCGGGTGGCAGGATTTTTCCGCAGGCTCTCGAGCCTCAGGTCCATGAGTAGGTACCGCCTATATCAGGAACTGAGGAGGAAACTCGAACATCTGGTCTCAACCGGGGGTAGTGGGGAGGAGATCTCCGTGGTGAAAGCTTTGCTCAGGAGGTGTCAGTATGATAGGCACACATCTTTAGTTCTTGAGAGGGATTTCGGGAGGTACCGCTCGCCCGACCCCTACAGGAACTGTAAGATGTCAGTGAGTCGTAAGGTTGTGACAGGACTGATTGATAGTACAGGATCTCTGAAGAGATCCAAATCAGGGATCTTGGAGGTCGTCAGATCCTTCTACTCGCACCTCTTGGGGAAGCAAGATCCAAACCGAGACGAGATGTCGGCTTTCCTGGCTGAAACCATCCCTGAGCCAGGGGTAGACCCCTCTCTCGGTGTTTTGATAGATTCGATCAAGGAAGAGGAAGTGGGATTGGCGATTGATGGGCTTGCCCTCAAAAAATCGCCAGGGCCGGATGGCTTAACATCCGAGTTTTATAAGACTTTTAAAGGAACCCTAGTTCCCCTCTTGACTGAGGTGTTTAATGAGTGCCTTTCCTCGGGTACTTTGCCAATGTCAATGAGGAGGTCGGCCTTGATCGTTTTATCGAAGGGTAAAGACTCGACCCGTATTGAGAATTGGCGTCCCATAGCGCTGCTCAATACGGACAGAAAGGTTCTCGCAAAGGTGCTGTTTAATCGGCTGGTGAAGTTTGCATCCCGGCTCCTTTCGCCGGTCCAGCATTGCTCTGTTCCAGGCCGCAGCACATTTAGTGCTGTCCTCAGTGTCAGAGAGGCAGTGGAGCAGGGAAATTCTGGTCGGTGGGAGGGGTACATCCTGTCCTTGGACCAGGCCAAGGCTTTTGACCGGGTGGACCACGAGTACCTCTGGTCGGTCCTTCTGAGGTACGGCCTACCGGGGGGGTTTGTCAATTGGCTACAGACCTTATACACTGGGGCTGAGACTTTTGCGCTGGTGAACGGTTGGGTTGGAACCCCCTTTGAGGTTGGGTCTGGTGTCCGCCAGGGTTGTCCCTTGAGCCCTTTGCTATATGCGTTCGCAATTGATCCTTTTCTTAAAAGGATCGATCGTGGGCCATTGGCGGGAGTCGGGGCCGGCCTGGAGGGGCCGGAGGCCACTCAGAGGGTGGTTGCGTACGCAGACGACGTCTCCATTTTTGTCTCCTCGAGAGGGGAGGCAGAGTGGGTGATGTCGGAAGTGGAGCGTTACTCATTGGCATCTGGGTCCAAGATCAACCGGGATAAGTGCAAAAGTCTCTGGCTGGGAGGAGGAGATCCTGGTTTTGATCTCCCGGACACCCTTCCAGAGCCTCAGGGGTCTGCTAAGATCTTAGGAGTCGAATTTGGCCCGGGTGATTACCCCAAGAAGAACTGGGAGGATAGGCTGAATCTAGTTGCCCAGAAGGTCGACCAATGGAAGGGTTGGTCCTTAACCCTGAGGGAAAGGGTTCACTTGGCCAAGGCCTACCTGGTGCCCATGTTGCTTTACCTGGGCAGTGTGTGCATCTTGCCAGAACCTCTCTGGACTCGGGTCTATAGCCTGTTCTTCCAGCTGTTATGGGGGAACAGGCTCAACCTAATCAAGAGGGAGGTTACTTACCTACCAAGGACACTAGGCGGGTTAGGTATGGTTAACCCGGTGGTGTTCCTAGTGAACACCTTTGTTAAGATCAACCTGGCAAACCTCTGGCAAGAGAGGGCTCCTTGGTGGATATCCTCCTGCAGGGGGTGGTTTCGGCCTTTCTTCCAGGAATGGGAGAGAGGAGGGCAAGTGAAAGACCTGCGTACACCTCACGGACATCTCCCGGCTTATGCCACCCTGGCGCTGAAGATTGTTCGCCGGTGGGGTCTGGAGGTGTGGGAGATCAGGACCATGTCGAGAAAATTTCTTGACAGGAGGGTCCTGATGACCCACTTCCAGAAGCCCCTGGCGCTCAAAGACTGCCCAAGTAGTGACCTCGGGGTGGGATTAAAACTTTTAAATTCAGCGAGGATTCCCCAGAAGTTTTGGGATCTGGCTTGGCGTTGCTTCCATGGGAGACTGTATGTGAGGGACAATCTAAAGTGCAGAAGCTCTGATGATCGGGATTGCCCCCGGGAGGAGTGTGGCGGAGTGCTGGAAAGCATGGAGCATTTCCTGCTTCATTGCCCTTTCAATACAGAGGTATACAAAAGGGTGGGAGCCTCCATTGGTTGGCCAGGCCTAACCAGCCTCTCCTATGCTGGGTGGGCCTATGGAGTGTTCGGAGACCTCGGTGGTAGGGACCATTGCACCTTGTTTCTAGTCAGTATAGTGGTCAGGCACTTTATGTGGAATGCACGATGTCTAGTTTCTACCCAGAAGAAAATCCTCCTAGTGGATGAGGTTGTTAGCAATATCATGGGTGACCTGGTGAAGGTGCATTCTTTGGAGGTTGGCAGATTGGGAGCATCCAAAGCCTCTCGTCTTTGGAGGGGCTTTTCCTTTTGGGTGCCTTAATGTGTCTGCCTTCATGAGGGAGGGGGAGTCGTCACCGGTGCTCAACTGGAGGTGGGGGTCTGCGTTCCGCTGAGGCACCAATAAAAAAATATAGCGATAGGACTCGGAATAAGGGAAAGGTGAGGGTCAGCATAGGGTCAGCTTTCAATAGGGTCAAGAAAGGGCTAGTAATAGGGTAAGGAGATAGGGCAAGCGATAGGGAGGGTGCAGCGGTGGACGTGGTACCTTGGCCTCGGGGGGGGAGCTGGGGGGGCTTTCCCTTCTCTCTATCTGGTGATGGGCTAGGTAAGCACTGGAAGATTTTTGTTTTGTTTAGGATTGAAATGGCAGGAAAAAGGTTTACAAGCGACCGAACTTGGTGCTTTCGGGTACGGTGTATTTTGTATATGGTTTGGTATTTGGACAGGTTGGTGACGTGTATTGTATTATAATGTAGAAATGTTGTTAGAATAGGGATAGACTTAAGGGGGTTAATAGATAGGTTGGGAGGGGGTCGGGGGGGTTTGCCTGACCCAGCCCCGGACTATGCGGACATGGGAGGACATGGGGCGGGGGGCTGGGCTGGGGTGTTGGGTGTGGTGGTGGGGGCCAGCATCTGGACTATGCGGACGTGAGAGGACATGAGGCGAGATGCTGGCTGAGGTGGTGGAGTTTAGGTAAGAAGGGTAAGGTTAGGGAAAGTCAGGATGTGTATAGTGTGATTAAAAAATATATATATATAAAAAATAAAAAAAAAAGATAAAAAAAAAAAAAAATTGGGATTAGTATTATTATATTTTTGATTTTTGGGGTTATTATTATTATTATTTTATTATTATTATGTTGTTTGATTATTATTATTATCATCATTATTATGTTGTTTCTTTAGGCCCTTGGTTGACGCGGGTCGGGGGATTTTCTGTTAGTACTTTGGATTACGTTTATATGATGTTTGTATATATTCTAGTTATTGTTTAGTTTCGGATGAAGTGTAGATGTAAGTATATAAGAGTGGGGTGTATGTGGCCGGGTCTGGTATCGTTTTCTCTTCTCATATACAGAGATGTATATAAGAAAATTTGTTTATAAGAATTGGGTTGTGACTTTTTGGTTATATGGAATTAGTTATGTATTTGTTTTTCAGTTTATGTTTTGTAAATTTATATAAAATAAAGAGATACAGGATGTAACTCAGGATCAGTACAGGATATGTAATGTATGTACACAGTGACTCCACCAGCAGAATAGTGAGTGCAGCTCTGGAGTATAATACAGGATGTAACTCAGGATCAGTACAGGATATGTAATGTATGTACACAGTGACTCCATCAGCAGAATAGTGAGTGCAGCTCTGGAGTATAATACAGGATGTAACTCAGGATCAGTACAGGATAAGTAATGTAATGTATGTACACAGTCACTCCACCAGCAGAATAGTGAGTGCAGCTCTGGAGGATAATACACAGATACTGTATAGATACTTTGTATAAATGAAGAAGAGTTATTTTATAAAGTATCAGATCCCCCCAGCTCGTCCTTATTTAGTCTGAATAAATAATCCTGATTGGTCGGTGTGTAGTTCCCACCTGGCACTGTGCCCGTGTACATTTACATCTCATTTGTCCTCGTTTGCTGTCGCTGATCGTTCTGGGAGATCAGAGAACATATGATCTGTATTTTGACAGGTAAATGTGACAGTGAAGAGATTATTCCCCCCCGCCGACCTCTTAAAATTAATTACATACAAAAACCTTGTACTTGAGGGCATGTCAGAAGCTAAAACCTTGCTAAATGGGGAATATTATCCGTGCACAGATCATTAGGCAGAGGAGTCCATTGATGCTGAGGAATAAAAATGACGAATCTGCAATGTCCCGTCATAAAACACGCAACATTTAACAGATTCCTAATCTCCGCTACCTGCGCAGCCTAATTTACATGTAAACGGATCTCAGAACACACAGCCCGGCAGCGAGGGACCCGCACTCATCACTTCATATGTTAAAATGGAAATTTTACACAATTCTGACTTCAAATCGTCTCCTATTTTAAAAGTGTTGGAAGATATGGGGGCCCTGGTTCAGGGGCCTAATCCAGGGTCGCTTTGACTATAGGGCTCCTGCACCATGCCCTCCGGCAGCAGCACCACTTTCAACTATATTCGAGTTCTCAGGATGCAGATACAGTTGAAAATTATGGTGGAGCAAAGAGCGAGCCATTGGCTCCCTGCCCCGGCATTTTATGTAGAAAGAAACAGACATCTGGGCACAGGGCAGGCGGCGCAATTTAGAAACAGAGTCACGCCACCTGTACTACCCAGCTGAGAGCACAAGACATCAGTTGGCCAATACGGGTGACGCGATGCCATCACTACGCAAGACTGCTGACATCGGGGCTCCTACGTTCTGTGCTCTCTTCGGCCCAGTGCAGATGGCACGGTGACGTCACTGCATCGTGCTGCCTGCACTGGACAGCTGATAGTACCTGCTGGAAGAGACTCCAGCCGCTCGGCTCGTCATGGGAAGGGGTTATGTAAACATCATTTTTTATTTATTTTCTGGACTATTATTACTGTGGGGGAGAAAAAAAAGGGAGCATTGATTTTCTATGTGAGGAGACAAAAGGGGGACATTATTGCACTGTGTGGAGCACAATGGGAGCACTATTAATGTCTGGAGCAAACTCGGGGGTACTTTCACTGTGTGCGACACAATTGCTGATTGGAGCACTATTACTTTTGGGGTTACTATCTATCTGGCGCTATTGTTTTCAGGAGCACCATCGAGTCATGGCTGGAAGAAGTTGTCATGGCGGTCTGTAGAAGATACAGAAGAAAAAGGAAAGTGAATGAATCAAATCAGAAAAGACGTCAACTGGAGGTCCAAACCTTTACAATTGATACGTCTAAAAGATTGTCTCTGCATAGATATAATTGTTCTTATGATGTTATGTTGACTGTGAAGGCATTGTAAGACAAGTAATAATGTTCAGGAGTGGGGCACTCATGAAACCTTCGCCCTGGGCCCATTCATTTGTTAAAATGGCCCTGGCCCAAACAGGGCTGGCTTTATGTTGGATAGTGACCTGTCTGCTACTTCATGTTAGTGTCCGTTATAATGTGCTGTCAAACAGTGTACAGAGAACCATATTATGCAATGCCTAATTTTTTTTTTAAAAAGCGATGCAATGTGGTGCCCAAAAAACAGTGCCATATACTAAATAAAAATGCTATAAATTGTCACTACCACTTTACAATAAAGAACAAATATACTGTCAAGTGCCAAAAAAGCAGTGCCACACAATGCCTAAGTAACTACAACCATACAGTGCTCAAATAATTCCACCACAGTGTTCAAATAATACCACCATATAGTGCTCACATAATACCACCACACACTGCTCACATAATACCACCATACACTGCTCATATAATACCACCATACACTGCTCACATAATACCACCATACACTGCTCACATAATACCACCATACACTGCTCACATAACACCATACACTGTTCACATAATACCACCATACACTGCTCACATAATACCACCATACACTGCTCACATAATACCACCATACACTGCTCACATAATACCACCATACACTGCTCACATAATACCACCATACACTTCTCATATAATACCACCATACACTGCTCACATAATACCACCATACACTGCTCACATAATACCACCATACACTGCTCACATAATACCACCATACACTGCTCACATAATACCACCATACACTGCTCACATAATACCGCCATACACTGCTACCATAATATCACCATACACTGCTCACATAACACCACCATACAGTGCTCACATAATACCACCACACACTGCTCACATAATACCACCATACACTGCTCACATAATACCACCGTACACTGCTCACATAACACCATACACTGTTCACATAATACCACCATACACTGCTCACATAATACCACCATACACTGCTCACATAATACCACCATACACTGCTCACATAATACCACCATACACTGCTCACATAATACCACCATACACTGCTCACATAATATCACCATACACTGCTCACATAATACCACCATACACTGCTCACATAATACCACCACACACTGCTCATATAATACCACCATACACTGCTCACATAATACCACCATACACTGCTCACATAATACCACCATACACTGCTCACATAATACCACCATACACTGCTCACATAATACCACCATACACTGCTCACATAATACCACCATACACTGCTCACATAATACCACCATACACTGCTCACATAATATCACCATACACTGCTCACATAATACCACCATACACTGCTCACATAATACCACCACACACTGCTCATATAATACCACCATACACTGCTCACATAATACCACCATACACTGCACACATAATACCGCCATACACTGCTCACATAATACCACCATACACTGCTCACATAATACCACCAATACACTGCTCACATAATACCACCATACACTGCTCACATAATACCACCATACACTGCTCACATAATACCACCATACACTGCTCACATAATACCACCATACACTGCTCACATAATACCACCATACACTGCTCACATAATACCTCCATACACTGCTCACATAATACCACCATACACTGCTCACATAATACCACCACACACTGCTCACATAATACCACCATACACTGCTCACATAATACCATCATACACTGCTCACATAATATCACCATACACTGCTCACATAATACCACCATACAGTGCTCACATAATACCACCATACACTGCTCACATAATACCGCCATACACTGCTCAAATAATACCACCACACACTGCTCACATAATACCACCACACACTGCTCACATAATAGCACCATACACTGCTCACATAATACCACCATACACTGCTCACATAATACCACCATACACTGCTCACATAATACCACCATACACTGCTCACATAATACCACCATACACTGTTCACATAATACCACCACACACTGCTCACATAATACCACCATACAGTGCTCACATAATACCACCATACACTGCTCACATAATACCACCATACACTGCTCACATAATACCGCCACACACTGCTCAAATAATACCACCACACACTGCTCACATAATATCACCATACACTGCTCACATAATACCACCATACACTGCTCACATAATACCACCATACACTGCTCATATAATATCACCATACACTGCTCATATAATACCGCCATACACTGCTCAAATAATACCGCCATACACTGCTCAAATAATACCGCCATACAGTGCTCAAATAATACCACCATACACTGCTCAAATAATACCAATATACACTGCTCACATAATACCACCATACACTGCTCATATAATACCGCCATACAGTGCTCAAATAATACCGCCATACAGTACTCAAATAATACCGCCATACACTGCTCAAATAATACCGCCATACACTGCTCATATAATACCACCATACAGTGCTCAAATAATACCGCCATACAGTGCTCAAATAATACCGCCATACACTGCTCAAATAATACCGCCATACACTGCTCACATAATACCACCATACACTGCTCACATAATACCACCATACACTGCTCACATAATACCACCATACACTGCTCACATAATACCACCATACACTGCTCAAATAATACCACCATAAACTGCTCAAATAATACCACCATACAGTGCTCACATAATACCAACATACACTGCTCACATAATACCGCCATACACTGCTCACATAATACCACCATACACTGCTCACATAATACCACCATACAGTGCTCACATAATACCACCATACACTGCTCACATAATACCACCATACACTGCTCACATAATACCATCATACACTGCTCACATAATATCACCATACACTGCTCACATAATACCACCATACAGTGCTCACATAATACCACCATACACTGCTCACATAATACCGCCATACACTGCTCAAATAATACCACCACACACTGCTCACATAATACCACCACACACTGCTCACATAATACCGCCACACACTGCTCACATAATACCGCCACACACTGCTCAAATAATACCACCACACACTGCTCACATAATATCACCATACACTGCTCACATAATACCACCATACACTGCTCACATAATACCACCATACACTGCTCATATAATATCACCATACACTGCTCATATAATACCGCCATACACTGCTCAAATAATACCGCCATACACTGCTCAAATAATACCGCCATACAGTGCTCAAATAATACCACCATACACTGCTCAAATAATACCAATATACACTGCTCACATAATACCACCATACACTGCTCATATAATACCGCCATACAGTGCTCAAATAATACCGCCATACAGTGCTCAAATAATACCGCCATACACTGCTCAAATAATACCGCCATACACTGCTCATATAATACCACCATACAGTGCTCAAATAATACCGCCATACAGTGCTCAAATAATACCGCCATACACTGCTCAAATAATACCGCCATACACTGCTCACATAATACCACCATACACTGCTCACATAATACCACCATACACTGCTCACATAATACCACCATACACTGCTCACATAATACCACCATACACTGCTCAAATAATACCACCATAAACTGCTCAAATAATACCACCATACAGTGCTCAAATGATACCACCACACAGTGATCAAATAATACCACCATACACTGCTCACATAATACCACCATACACTGCTCACATAATACTGCCATACACTGCTCACATAATACCACCATACACTGCTCACATAATACCTCCATACACTGCTCACATAATACCACCATACACTGCTCACATAATACCGCCACACACTGCTCACATAATACCACCATACAGTGCACACATAATACCACCATACACTGCTCAAATAATAGCATCATACAGTGCTCACATAATACCACCATACAGTGCTCAAATAATACCACCATACAGTGCTCAAATAATACCACCATACAGTGCTCACATAATACCACCATACAGTACTTAAATAATACCTTCATACACTGCTCAAATAACAGCTCTATACATAAAGTAATATATTATTAGTGCTGTACAATTTCTAAATGTTACTTCTTACAATTAATACCCCTAAGGCTGACTGCACCCCGACCCTATACCTCTGGGACCCTGTAGTATCCAGTGGAGCATAGGAAACCCTAAGTGTACTCCTTACATCTCCTCCCTCATCTCTGTCTACCACCCACACGCTACGTTCTGCCAATGACCTTAGATTAAAATCCTCCATAATCCGAACCTCCCACTACCGTCTCCAGGATTTCTCTCGTGCTGCACCGTCCTCTGGAATGCGCTACCCCAGACAATTAGATTGATTCCCAATATCCACAGTTTTAAATGTGCCCTGAAAACACATCTTTTTAGGCCGGCCTATAACATTCCCTAATCTGACTCCTTTCCTTGGCCCCATTATTTATCAGAATAAGATTCCTTCACACTCCTTGCACCGTACTGCATTTCATGTCCGTCATACACGGATACTGGCTGGTGACCGGCTCATGCAGCTTTATGTTACCACCCATGTGTATAAAAGATGGCCGGACCATTGTACAGAACAAACACTGTTACACTTTGTGTCTCCCTTATTTCCTCATAGATTGTAAGCTCTTGCGAGCAGGGTCCTCACTCCTCATAGATTGTAAGCTCTTGTGATCAGGGTCCTCACTCCTCCTGTCTGAATTGCAAATTAGCTTTGTCACTAGGTAATGTCTGATATTGTCTGTACATGTTCCCTCTAAATTGTAAAGTGCTGTGTAATATGTTGGTGCTATATAAATAAAGATTATTATTATTAAGTGTCACTAATGTGTAGAGCCTCCTATGCCCACAGAAATTAACAATGTATGAATTTAAATATCAACACTATAAGTTAGAAATGGCACACATAGCACCTCCCTAACATACTCCCGTTACCGGAATCACCCCCTAGAAATAAAGCAGCTACAGGGAGATCAAATTCCTAAGACCATCAGCAGAATAGAGATGCTGTTTACTGCAGCCTGTATCCTGCTTATGATCAGAGAGTACAGGACACCAGAAAATATCATGTGACAGGCTGCTGCTGCCCTGCTTTATGATTGGGTCACTCCTCCGCTTAAAAGAACCATTTCCAATAATAGAGGTATATTAGGGAGCTGCTATATATGCAATGACCTTATATACTCCCCAACATTGAAACTGCAACACCAAGAAGGACGAGCTTTGAGGTTCTGCAAATCAATGAAGTCGCAGGTGTCGCTAAGATCTGCAAATTATCCAATTTTCAAGCACCAAACTCCAATCTGTGGCTTGTGGCGGGAAGGCAAAAGAGCCAGATTGAAAGCAAAGATTTTTTTTAGCCAATTGTACGTCACATCCCAAGCCTAGGGCGGCAACCAGTGTCGACAGAAACCATCGCCGGACGTACAGCTACAGGTGTTCCATTGACCACACGCCACCGCTCTCAAAGGCTATCAAGGTGGACAGCAAGATGGCAATAGAGGCTGGAATGGAGGTCTCTCCTCTTCAGCGATGAGTCCCGCTTTTGTCTCGGTTGCAATAATAGCCGGAGATTGGTCTGGAGACCATGTGGGCAATGCCATAAAGCGGGAACGTCACACTGGTCCTACTCCCAGGATTATGGTGTGGGGTGGTATATTGTACGGTCGCCGGATCCCGCTAGTCTCCATTTCAGGTACACTAACAGCTCGGCGTTACATTGATTTGGTCGAGGAACCAGTGGTACGGCCATTTGTCCAAAGTGTCCCAGAAGCCGTTTTTCAGCAGGACAACGCCAGGCCGCATGTTACTCGTGTTAATCTAAGCTGCCTGTGTGGCCTAAACGTGCTACCATGGCCTGCAGTGTCTCCGGACCTGTCTACCATCGAGCACATCTGGGACGTCATTGGTCGGCAATTGTAAAGTAATCTTCCAGCAGCCAATCTTGATGATTTGCGTGCCCAAGTGCATTCAGCGAGGCAGAACATTCCCCACACAGCCAGTAATAACTTCATTGATGGCGTGCCAAAGCGTGGAAGTGCGGGGATTTCTGCACGTGGCTTTCAAACTCCATACTGAAGACATCGAGATGTTTGGAATATTTTGTTTCCATTTTTTTTATCATTTGCATATCATTAACATGTCTAGTGATCCTGTGATCTCCACAATTCTAAAACATCTCCTCCTTGTTGTTGTAATTTCAATGTTGAGGAGTGTACGGATGTTAAGGTCTACCAATGGTAATGGACAATTCAAAGAGATTGTCCACCCAGGACTGGCCATATCCATACGCACTAATGGGGCATCTGAACGTCATGGGGGTGGGATGTCGAGGACTTTGCGTTGCCATGCATTACATAGTCGTCTGTTGACTACAGTGAGTGCCATGTAAAATGACATTCTGCAGGTGTAATATGGGAACCGTGACAGCATTCCACAGCAATATCGGTCATCGGGGGAACGGCATGGAGGTAGTCCTATGTGTTGCAACGGACAATGCGACAAATTTGCAACAAAAACTGCTTGTGGATTATTATGTAGCTTTCACAGAGCGGTGGTGGTGCGACTTTGCACAATACAGGGATTATCTACACAATAGGGATATTCCCCCTCCTTGTGCCTGACCCCATAACCGTCCAGCAGGGGTCCCCAGCATGGAGAAGGGGGGGTTGCTCGTTGCTTTTTGTTTGCCTGCACTGTGAATGCAGCGGCCGGGTTCTGTCTGACGTGAGCAGCCGCCCTGAGCTCCCTCATCTCTCGCTGAACTTCTTCTGACAAGGATCCGTTTTCGCCTCCGTCAGCAGGTTTCCTGTTTTCCCAGTTCCAGTGTTTTTGTTTTCTTTAATTTTGCCTTTTCTTCTTCTTGTTTTTTTTTTTGACGCTCATTAAAAATGTTTTGTGCTTTTCATTATTTTTGTTGTTTTATTATTTTCCTCGTTTTATTTTTTTTCACCTCATTTTTCACAACCTCCGGTCAGACAGTCGCTGCCTGGCGTTTCATGATCACTTATTACTGAGGGTATCAAGGTTTCTTGGTGCGTGGCAGCGGCTCAGATGCTCTGGAAGTCAATCAATTATGCATCAAATGGCTGCGCAATCTTCCCTTTGTTTTCTCTTTGCACCTTAAAAGGCCTGCCTGGTGGCGACGGCTTTGTACGCCATCGAATAACAATGCTTAATTGGCAACCAGGAATGCAAGATGCAACCCTTGTGTAATGCCACAAACAAGTGCGAGAAGAGAGGAGGTGGCATACAGCTCGCACCTCCTAACATACCAGTTATACTATGTGCCCCCCATTACCAGGCCTTGTCTTCATCACATCATTACTTCACCCGTCTGTTCTGGGGTCTGGGGTTCCCAGAGATGGCCATTATAGGACTACAAGGCCCAGAGTGTGCAGCCAAGACGACGCTAAGACTTTACTAATAATATGGAATTGCAAAACAGTCTAGATAGATAGATAGATAGATAGATAGATAGATAGATAGATAGATAGATAGATAGATAGATAGATAGATAGATAGATAGATAGATAGATGTAAGGACGGACAGATAGATAGATAGATAGATAGATAGATAGATAGATAGATAGATAGATAGATAGATAGATAGATAGATAGATATGAGACAGATAGAACCAAGATAAGTACATAAATACAACACCAGAACCAAGATCAGTATATATATAAACAGCACCAGAACAAAGCTTAGTACATAAATACAACACCAGAACCAAGATCACTACATATATACCACACCAGAACAAAGCTCAGTACATATATAGAACATCAGAACCAAGATCACTACATATATACCACACCAGAACCAAGCTCAGTACATATATACAGCACCAGAAGCAAGATCAGTACATAAATACAGCACCAGAACCAAGCTCAGTACATATATACGGCACCAGAACCAACTTTTGTACATAAATACAACCCCAGAACCAAGATCAGTATATATATATATATATATATATATATATATATATATATATATATATATATATATATATATACAGCACCAGAACCAAGCTCAATTCATGAATACAGAACCAGAACCAAGCTCAGTACATAAATACAGCACCAGAGCAAAGCACAGTACATAAATACAGCACCAGAAGCAAGCTCAGTGCATACAAACAGCACCAGAACAAAGCTCAGTACATAAATACAAAAGCAGAACCAAGCTCAGTACATAAATACAACACCAGAACCAAGATCACTACATACATACCACACCAGAACAAGGCTCAGTACATATATAGAACATCAGAACCAAGATCACTACATATATACCACACCAGAACCAAGCTCAGTACATAGATACAGCACCAGAAGCAAGATCAGTACATAAATACAGCACCAGAACCAAGCTCAGTACATATATACGGCACCAGAACCAACTTTTGTACATAAATACAACCCCAGAACCAAGATCAGTATATATATATATATATATATATATATATATATATATATACAGCACCAGAACCAAGCTCAATTCATGAATACAGAACCAGAACCAAGCTCAGTACATAAATACAGCACCAGAGCAAAGCACAGTACATAAATACAGCACCAGAAGCAAGCTCAGTGCATACAAACAGCACCAGAACCAAGCTCAGTACATAAATACAAAACCAGAACAAAGCTCAGTACATAAATATAGCACCAGAACAAGCTCAGTACATATATTCAACCCCAGAACCAAGATCACTACATATATACAGCACCAGAATCAAGATCATTAGATAAATACAGCATCAGAACAAATCTTAGTACATATATACAACAGCAGAACCAAGCTTAATACATATATACAGTACCAGAACCAAGATCCCTACATACAGTGAAGGAAATAAGTATTTGATCCCTTGCTGATTTTGTAAGTTTACCCACTGTCAAAGACATGAACAGTCTAGAATTTTTAGGCTAGGTTAATTTTACCAGTGAGAGATAGATTATATTTAAAAAAAACAGAAAATCACATAGTCAAAATTATACATATTTATTTGCATTCTGCACAGAGAAATAAGTATTTGATCCCTTTGGCAAACAAGACTTAAAGGAACAGTGTCATCACAAATAATTTTTTTATATGTTAAAGATGTTAGTGCCTTAATATAAACGTTTATTTTCATTTGTGTGTTTGTGTTTTACTGTTTCTTATTTTTACACTTTTTCTTCCCTATGGGGGCTGCCATTTTTTGTTCCATTTCTGTGTGTGTCGATTAACGACACACACAGACATGGAATACGGCAGCCACAGTCCCATAGGGACTGCGAACGGCTCCCGTCCCATTGACTGCCGTGTACGGCGTCTGTGTGGGAACTGCGCATGCGCCGCTCCCACACAGTCCTATTCGAAATTGGCGCCGTCCGGCGCCATTTTCCTGTGGACCGGAAGTCGCGGCCGGACAGTAATATTACTACTTCCGGTCGCGGCTTCCGGACTTGTGCACATGGAACAGCGGCAGCAAAGGGAGCGGACGGGCCGGAGGGAGCCGCGGCGGCAGGAGCAGGTAAGAGATTTCAATGTATGTTCGTGTTTGTGTGTGTTTACTACTGTATGTAAACCTACTACACTGTGTGTTAGCTCAAAAAATGGCGACACACAGCGTAGGAGGTTACACCGTTCAAACCCCTCGTTTATCCCGGCACTAGCCAGGATAAAGGAGGGGGGATGCTGAGAGCTCACTAGAGCGAGGGCTTTTAACCCAATGTTGCAATGCTGCAATTTTGGGAACTAGCTCCATCTAGTGACCAAAAATGGGTAGTATTATAAATTAGAAAAAATTTATAATATTTCCTGACTCGCGAAAAAAATAAAAAAAATTTGAACAATGTTTAATCACCCACACACTAAATGTTTAATTTTTTAAAAAAAAACATGTTTTTCTGGCAACACATTCCCTTTAATACTTGGTGGCAAAACCCTTGTTGGCAAGCACAGCAGTCAGACGTTTTTTGTAGTTGATGATGAGGTTTGCACACATGTTAGATGGAATTTTGGCCCACTCCTCTTTGCAGATCATCTGTAAATCATTAAGATTTCGAGGCTGTCGCTTGGCAACTCGGATCTTCAGCTCCCTCCATAAGTTTTCGATGGGATTAAGGTCTGTAGACTGGCTAGGCCACTCCATGACCTTAATGTGCTTCTTTTTGAGCCACTCTTTTGTTGCCTTGGCTGTATGTTTCGGGTCATTGTCGTGCTGGAAGACCCAGCCACAAGCCATTTTTAATGTCCTGGTGGAGGGAAGGAGGTTGTCACTCAGGATTTGACGGTACATGGCTCCATCCATTCTCCCATTGATGCGGTGAAGTGGTCCTGTGCCCTTAGCAGAGAAACACCCCCAAAACATAATGTTTCCACCTCCATGCTTGACAGTGGGGACGGTGTTCTTTGGGTCATAGGCAGCATTTCTCTTCCTCCAAACACGGCGAGTTGAGTTAATGCCAAAGAGCTCAATTTTAGTCTCATCTGACCACAGCACCTTCTCCCAATCACTCTCAGAATCATTCAGATGTTCAGTTGCAAACTTCAGACGGGCCTGTACATGTGCCTTCTTGAGCAGGGGGACCTTGCAGGCACTGCAGGATTTTAATCCATTACTGCGTAATGTGTTACCAATGGTTTTCTTGGTGACTGTGGTCCCAGCTGCCTTGAGATCATTAACAAGTTCCCCCCGTGTAGTTTTCGGCTGAGCTCTCACCTTCCTCAGGATCAAGGATACCCCACGAGGTGAGATTTTGAATGGAGCCCCAGGTCGATGTCGATTGACAGTCATTTTGTATGTCTTTCATTTTCTTACTATTGCACCAACAGTTGTCTCCTTCTCACCCAGCGTCTTACTTATGGTTTTGTACCCCATCCAGCCTTGTGCAGGTCTATGATCTTGTCCCTGACATCCTTAGAAAGCTCTTTGGTCTTGCCCATGTTGTAGAGGTTAGAGTCAGACTGATTCATTGAGTCTGTGGACAGGAGTCTTTTATACGGGTGACCATGTAAGAGCTGTCTATAATGCAGGCACCAAGTTGATTTGGAGCGTGTAACTGGTCTGGAGGAGGCTGAACTCTTAATGGTTGGTAGGGGGTCACATACTTATTTCTCTGTGCACAATGCAAATAAATCTATATCATTTTGACAATGTGATTTTCTGTTTTTTTTTTTAAATATAATCTATCTCTCACTGGTAAAATTAACCTAGCCTAAAAATTCTAGACTGTTCATGACTTTGACAGTGGGCAAACATACAAAATCAACAAGGGATCAAATACTTATTTCCTTCACTGTATATACAGCACCAGAACCCAGCTCAGTACATATATACAGCACCAGAACTAAGATCAGTACATAAATACAGCACCAGAACCAAGTCAATTACATAAATACAGCACCAAATCCGAGCTCAGTACATGAATACAGCACTAGAACCAAGCTCATACATATGTACATCATCAGAACCAAGCTCAGTACATATATACAACACCGGAACAAATCTCAGTACATAAATACAGCACTGGAACCAAGCTCAGCACATAAATACAGCACCAGAACAAAGCTCAGTACATAAATACAGCACCAGAACAAAGCCCAGTACATAAATACAGCACCAGAACAAAGCTCAGTACCTATAAACAGCACCAGAACAAAGCTCAGTACATATATACAGCACCAAGCTCAGTACATATATACAGCACCAAAACCAGTCTCATATGTATATACAGCACCAGAACAAAGTTCAGTATATATATACAACACCAGAAATACAGCTCAATTTAGTGCAACCCCTGCCGTATAGGTTTGTACGGCGTAAAACTACAGCTCCCAGCATGGCCCGAACAATGGTGAGGATATGCTGGCAGATGTTGTTTCACAAAAAAAAAATCATAACACTCATCATCTCGCTGCAGATCATACAGTGACTTCAGTACTGATTAGAGGCAGAATAAACATTTACATTAAGGTGACATCTCAGATTCTAGTTCTTTTCTTCTCCCTCCAGTCCAGACATCTATGATGGATTTTTAACGGCCATGACCCATTTCTGCAGTTTTCCGCTCAGATGTCTTCAGCTTCTCACTTTTAAAACATTTTTGCACCTATAAACGAAGTAAAAATTCTCAACACCTCTAAATATAATAAAGCGCCATACACTGCACCTCTAACTATAATAGCGCCATACACTGTGTCCCTGATTATAATAGTACCATACACTGTCACACACACACACACACACACACACACACACACCGTGCCCCCTGTAGATAGTGCCCCCATAGCCCCCTGTAGATTGTGACCCCCATAGAGCCTCGGTAGATAGTGCCCTACATAGAAGCCCCTATAGATAATGTCCCACATATAGCACTCTGTAGATAGTGCCCACATATGGACTCCAGAGCTGCAAGGCAATAGTGCTAACCACTAAGTCACCGTGCTGCCCTACATATAACTTCCCCTAAAGATAGTGCTCCACGTATAGCCCACCTCTTTAGATAATCTCACATATAGCTCCCCCTGTATATAGTGTCCCACATATAGCCCACCCCTCTAGACAGTGACCTACATATAGCCACCATGTAGCTAGTGCCCCACAGGTAACCCATCCCTGTATATAGTGTCCTACATATAGCCCACCCCTATAGAAAGTGGCCTAAAAAAGCTCCCCTATAGATAGTGCTCTACATATAGCCCACCCCTGCTGCAGTGGTAGTTACGCCACTAGATAGATAGATAGATAGATAGATAGATAGATAGATAGATAGATAGATAGATAGATAGATAGATAGATAGATGCACTAAAGCTAAATCTACTTATAATAGGGAGGTTCTTAGTGCACATTTTGATCAAAAAGTGTTTGCCAACCTGCCACGACAAGGCGACCTCTGTAAGGTGGGAACCTACGCTGCACATACACCCAGAACTGGGACTAAGCCTACATATATACCTGGGGATGGGAGGAACCAGCATTGAACTAATTAAAATCACCCAGGGCAAAATGGGAGGAGGGCAAGAACAAATATGGAGGCAGTCACTAACCCCACATATATGAATCACATAAACACGATAGATAGATAGATAGATAGATAGATAGATAGATAGATAGATAGATAGATAGATAGATAGATAGATAGACAGACAGACAGACAGACAGACAGACAGACAGACAGACAGACAGACAGACAGACAGATAGATAGATAGATAGATAGATAGATAGATAGATAGATAGATAGATAGATAGATAGATAGATAGATAGATAGATAGATAGATAGATAGATATTTTTGTGTTGTGCTCTTGAACACTTGGAATGGGCAGATGTTTTTGGCTGTCACGGTGCCTCCTCATCCTGCTGCTCGTTTCCCTGGTGGTGCCATGCTTGCCATCCTTAGCACCTGGCACTGAAAGAGGTAATGAACAGCCTTCCTGCTGCAGCTAGCGGGGCCATACAGTCAGAATTATGACCGTAAGTCCCACCTCAGTGCAGGTGACAGCTGATGATGGCGACAGGCCCGAGGCCCCCGCCTGTTACTACTGTTACATGTCAAGCATTCAGAGCTGCTTATCAGTGTGAACGCCATCTGCCCGACAAAACACGGCGCTCATCATGTATCCTACTGAGGAACGCTGACACCCCGACTTCTGTCAAACCCCGTATCTCATGATGGTCGGACACTTATACATGAAGCTCAAATTGAGTTTACAGGAATATTTATGTGAATTGTTCTAAAAATGAAAAATAAGGCACCACATTTTTTTTCAGCAGTTTCTCCCATCTGCAGGCTCCACCTGTAAGAGTCGCTCCTGTACTAATCTCCGGGCCACTAACTACAATGATGTTCTCCCACATTCAGAAGCACTGCACCCCCAGCTCACTATGTGCCTGCTTGTAATAAACTAGCAGAGGGTCCTGATCAGTGTCCTGGGGGAGCTCACCATGCACTCCCACCCTCAATACTGCGACCTGAGCACTGCTGCTCTGAAGCTCTGGTGCCATACTAGAAGACATTCTATGCATCAGGCAAAATAGCTTTCCTCCAAAAGAGACCTGTGTATGTGTGTGTGCATCCTCCACCTCTCCCCTCATCCTCCTCCTCTCCCCACATCCTCCACCTCTCCCCACATCCTCCTCCTCTCCCCACACCCTCCTCCTCTCCCCACATCCTCCTCCTCTCCCCACAACCTCCTCCTCTCCCCACATCCTCCTCCTCTCCCCACAACCTCCTCCTCTCCCCACATCCTCCTCCTCTCCCCACAACCTCCTCCTCTCCCCACATCCTCCTCCTCTCCCCACACCCTCCTCCTCTCCCCTCATCCTCCTCCTCTCCCCACACCCTCCTCCTCTCCCCACACCCTCCTCCTCTCCCCACATCCTCCTCCTCTCCCCACAACCTCCTCCTCTCCCCACATCCTCCTCCTCTCTCCACACCCTCCTCCTCCCCCCACATCCTCCTCCTCTCCCCACAACCTCCTCCTCTCCCCACATCCTCCTCCTCTCCCCACACCCTCCTCCTCTCCCCACATCCTCCTCCTCTCCCCACACCCTCCTCCTCTCCACACATCCTCCTCCTCTTCCTACATCTTCCTCCTCTTCCTACATCCTTCTCCTCTACTCCTCCCCCCCACGTCCTCCTCCTCCTCTCCCCACATCCTCCTCTCTCCACATCCTCCTTCTCTCCCCACATCCTCCTCATTCTACATCCTCCTCCTCTCCCCACATCCCCCTCCTCTACTCACATCCTACTCCTTTCTCCACATCCTCCTCTCTCCACATCCTCTCCCCACATCCTCCTCCTCAATCCACATCCTCCTCCTCTCCCCACATCCTCCTCCTCTCCCCACATCCTCCTTCCCTCCCCACATCCTCCTCCTCACCCCACATCCTCCTTCTCTGCCCACATTCTCCTCTCCCATCCTCCTCACCCCACATCCTCCTTTTCTCCCCACATTTCCCTTCTCTCCTCACATCCTCCTTCTCTCCCCATATCACCCTCCTTTCTCCACATCCTCCCCCCCCACATCCTTCTCCTCTTCCTACATCCTTCTTCTTTCCCCACATCCTCCTCCTCCTCCTCACCCCACATCCTCCTTCTCTCCCCACATACTTCTCCCCCCACATCCTCCTCACCCCACATCCTCCTTCTCTCCCCACATTTCCCTTCTCTCCTCACATCCTCCTTCTCTCCCCACATCACCCTCCTTTCTCCACATCCTCCTCTCCCCACATCCTCCTCCTCTCCCCACATCCTCCTCACCCCATATCCTCCTTCTCTCCCCACATTTCCCTTCTCTCCCCACATCCTCCTCCTCTCCCCACATCCTCCTCACCCCATATCCTCCTTCTCTCCCCACATTTCCCTTCTTTGTCCACATCTTCCTCTCCCACATCCTCCTTCTCTCCCCCACATCCTCCTCCTCTCCCCACATCCTCCTCCTCTCCCCACATCCTCCTCACCCCACATCCTCCTTCTCTCCCACATTCTCCTCCTCTCCCCACATCCTCCTCCTCTCCCCACATCCTCCTCCTCTCTCCACATCCTCCTCCCCACATCTTCCTCCTCTCCCCACATCCTCCTCCTCTCCCCACATCCTCCTCTCTCCACATCCTCCTCTCCCCACATCCTCCTCCTCTCCCCACATCCTCTCTATCCCCACATCCTCCTTCTCCCCCCACATCCTCCTTCTCTCCCCACATCCTCCTTTCTCCCCCACATCCTCCTCCTCTCCCCACATCTTCCTCCTCTCTCCCACATCCCTTCTCCCCACATCCTCCTCCTCTCCCCACATCCTCCTTCCTCTCCCCACATCCTCCTCCTCCTCCCCACATCCTCCCTTCCTACATCCTCCTTCTCTCCCCACATCCTCCTTCTCTCCCCACATCCTCCTTCTCTCCCCACATCCTCCTCCTCTCCCCACATCCTCCTTCTCTCCCCACATCCTCCTCCTCCTCCCCCCACATCCTCCTTCTCTCCCCACATCCTCCTCCTCTCCCCTCATCTCTCCTCCTCCCCCCACATCCCTCCTCCTCTCCCCACATCCTCCTTCTCCCCCCACATCCTCCTCCTCCTCTCCCCACATCCTCCTCCTCTCCCCACATCCTCCCCTCCCCCACATCCTCCCTCCTCCCCCCACATCCTCCTACTCTCCCCACATCCTCCTCCTCCCCCCACATCCTCCTCCTCCTCTCCCCACATCCTCCTCCTCCCCCCCACATCCTCCTCCTCTCCCCTCATCCTCCTCCTCTCCCCTCATCCTCCCCCAACATCCTCGTCCTCTCCCCACATCCTCCTCCTCTCCCCACATCCTCCTCCTCTCCCCACATCCTCCTCCTCCCCCACATCCTCCTCCCCCCACATCCTCCTCCTCTCCCCACATCCTCCTCCTCCCCCACATCCTCCTCCTCTCCCCACATCCTCCTCCTCCCCCCACATCCTCCTCCTCTCCCCTCATCCTCCTCCTCTCCCCTCATCCTCCTCCTCCCCCAACATCCTCGTCCTCTCCCCACATCCTCCTCCTCTCCCCACATCCTCCTCCTCTCCCCACATCCTCCTCCTCTCTCTCCCCACATCCTCCTCCTCTCCCCTCATCCTCCTCCTCCCCCCACATCCTCCTCCTCTCCCCACATCCTCCTCCTCCCCCCACATCCTCCTCCTCTCCCCACATCCTCCTACTCCCCCCACATCCTCTTCCTCTCCCCACATCCTCCTCCTCTCCCCACATCCTCCTCCTCTCCCCACATCCTCCTCCTCCCCCCACATCCTCCTCCTCTCCCCACATCCTCCTCCTCCCCCCACATCCTCCTCCTCTCCCCACATCCTCCTCCTCCCCCCACATCCTCCTTCTCTCCCCTCATCCTCCTCCTCTCCCCACATCCTCCTCCTCTCCCTCATCCTCTTCCTCCCCCCACATCCTCCTCCTCTCCCCACATCCTCCTCCTCCCCCCACATCCTCCTCCTCTCCCCTCATCCTCCTCCCCCCACATCCTCGTCCTCTCCCCACATCCTCCTCCTCTCCCCACATCCTCCTCCTCCCCCCACATCCTCCTCCTCCCCCCACATCCTCCTCCTCTCCCCACATCCTCCTCCTCTCCCCACATCCTCCTCCTCCCCCCACATCCTCCTCCTGTCCCCACATTCTCCTCTCCCTACATCCTCCTCCTCTCCCCTCATCCTCCTCCTCCCCCCACATCCTCCTCCTCCCCCCACATCCTCCTCCTCTCCCCACATCCTCCTCCTCTCCCCACATCCTCCTCCTCCTCACACGTCTCTCTGCAGATCTGCTGTGTCATCTGATCTCTTTTGTGATTTTTTTAGTGAGTGCAGAGATTCTGAGACAGTGTATTATACAGGTATAGGGGGAACGTGGCCTCTGATAAGTGGAGAAAGCATGCACTACTTCTGCATTATCTTGCTGTTAGGGAGATATCAAAGGCAAGGGACAACCCCCCATGGCAGCCATTACAGTGGATATCAGAGTTGCCACTAAGCTTTTTACAGATAGATAGATAGATAGATAGATAGATAGATAGATATGAGATAGATAGATAGATAGATAGATAGATAGATAGATAGATAGATAGATAGATAGATAGATAGATAGATAGATAGATAGATAGATAGATAGATAGATAGATATGAGATAGATAGATAGATAGATAGATAGATAGATAGATAGATAGATAGATAGATAGATAGATAGATAGATAGATAGATAGATAGATAGATAGATAGATAGTGAAGTACTGGATGGGGTCTGGACCACAACCATCTCTAACATCATCCCCTTCCTCATTTATCATTGCAGCTTCCTGACACTTTTACATGTGGAGTATAGAACATAGAAGGAGAGGGGAAAATCCAGTTTGGGATTACTACAGCCAGATTATTTGTGCACTTCACGCTGACGAATCCCGGATTACAAGAATTGTCCTACACAAAGCAGCGAGCAACATGAATCCTCAGAAAACGCACAATCATGGAATTATCTGCAATTCTGTATCCAGACGCTTCTGGGAAATCACGGATCTGTACGGAAGGAAATTATATAAGGAAGAAGAGAGATCGGAGGCCGGGTGGGGGATTTGCAGCAGATTTGGGTCTGACAGCTGCTCAGCATAAACTAGAGGGGAATATGTGAATATTTAAATGTCTCCTAACGTGTGATTTAATTCCGGTTACTGAGCTTCTCCCCATCGGATTTCCTTAACTGTATCCAATTATCTAAAATAGGATTCAGATGCCACATCCGAGGTGGTGGAGGAGGATTTATTTCTCCCGTATAAAACTCGTCTGATAACATTCAGATTCTCCTTGTCTTGAAGATCCCATACGTCAATGTTTAATAGCGGCTTTTCTGATATAAATCCGCAGCGCTGAGGCTTTTATGAACAGCTTGAGTATTTTTGTAAACCCAGAAACACCTGTTCAGACTGGGGCCGACTTTGAGGATGGAGCTCGTAAATTTCCAAGCCTGGCACATTTCCTCCAGCGTTGAGTACGTCTTGCTGCAACTCTCCGAAGGCTCCGGCCCCCGCACACACACCTGCCGCACTCTCCACTAATTGCCCTATAGGCTCTGATCACGCGCTGGAGACCCCAGGTTCATTGCTATGCTAATAAACACAATAAGGGCACGAGCGCAAATCTATAATCAAGAGAGAAAATGGAAACCGAGCAATCACGCGTATTATTGTACTAAGGATGGAGCTAGACTTCTGCTGAGCGGTGGTCTGTGTCCACCAAGGGTCATATGCTCTGCACAATGTACCCAGCAGAAGCTTGCAATACAACCCCATTGCACCCTAAGACACCCTAAGCGTATCTGGGGTGTAACAATAGGAGTCACTGCGGTTGCCTCGCACCTGGTCGTTGGAGCGTGAGGAGGCCCAAATGGTCTTTACCCCATTGGAGGAAACCTGTACAGTAAGCGTTGGGGGTCCTGGAACAGATTTAGCATTAAGGCCCAAGTTACACCTCTGTCTGTCGTTATATTTTTTGCATAATCAGTAGATATTATTGGGGAAATTGTCCTTGTATTCACCTTCCTGCAGTATGTAGTTCCCTGTTCTCTGCAAACGTTCACAATTCAGTCACCAAAAATTTCTTTAGAGTAATACAGTAAGTAGAAAGGCGTTAGGGGAGAGGAGGGGGATGCTGCTACAGTTTCTTTCCATGTGGGACTACATGCTGTGAGAGGGGAGAAGGAGCAACAGGGAAAGACATCTGATTGGCTCAGAGCACTCAGTGGAATTCTGACATTACACTCAGCAGACATAGAAGGACAAATGGATGGAAAAAGATCCCCAAAAATATGTCTGCAGCCAATCTCTTGCTGCAATACATCTACTGCACAACTATAGCTGCAATAGGAGGGATTGTAATTTCCGTTATAACGATAGGTAGCTGTGCAAAATTACAAAAATATATCAACCAGGTGGATATTATCTCCGAACATCCCATTTTCTGTGGGATGTTTCTGGACAGTTTTGTGGGCATTCCTGGGTAGTACGGGGCTTAATCATGTTCCGAGAATGGAGAAATGTTGGGAGGCATGCTTTGTTGCGTGATCATATTTTCGATTAGTGGTAGGACTGCTGCTAATAAATGATGTCCGTTATCTCTGTGTTTGGGCGATGCTAGGCAATGCCTTTGGCCTGAATCTGGATTTGGTCATCATTTAGCTTTGCCTGGTTGATTAGGGAGGAGTACTTTTCTTGGGCCTATATATACTTCAGGCCCGGATTACTCAGGTGCTGCTTATGCTGTTCCTGGCATGTGCTAACACTTTCCAGATTCTTGTTGGTGACTTTGTTTTTGTCTTTGTGTTTGTTTGTACTGTGGGACCTAATGGTCATCTGAGAGATCTAGTTTTTGTATAGTGTTTAATGTGTGTCCTGGGAGCAGTAGTTCCATGGGTTTGTTTGCCTTTCCTGTGCATTTGGTCTGCTACCAAGATGTTGTCTTACCCTGCTGTGGGACAGTATTCATATAGGGTCAGTTATTGCTGTTTATTCTTGACCACTGTCTATTTGTCTCTTAACCGCTCGCATGCTATTCATGTGCCATCCACTTCGTTTAAGCATTGTCTCCATCTACTACTACCTTAGGTGTTTGGTTCCGCTCATCTACTAGTGGGTTACTTGTGCCTTTTGTTTTCTATCAGTGTTGATGCGTGCTTCACCCATGTGATAGTGATGGTCTTGAGCACCACCAGCAACGTAACAATCATAAAGATGGTCATATGGTCTCTTTTGGCCAATCATCTCTTACGGCCCACCTAAAGGGAATTTGAGGCAATGGGTGTAAAAATATATTACCAGCTTACCATCATTTCGAGATAAAATGTATCGGATACTAACCTACTTTATTGCTATTCTTCATTCAGCAAACGGTATGTGCCCCAAAGGGCGACGGGTGTAGCAGTGGAATCTATATGAAGTGTGATACTTTCCTCTACACCTATTGCTGCTGACACATATCAGCTGAGTATCCCACCCTAGGTAAATGCCAAAGCCATGGGCGCAATGATGTCACCAGTGTAAGCCCGGGGGCAATGTCATCCACCTCTGGTCACCTCTACAGTCGGTTTGACCCTTCTCCGGACGCCCTTCTCGGTGCTGGAGCGGAGCGGCCAATAAGACATCTGGAATCTCGTTCGTCCATCAGACCTTCGCCAATGTATTCTGAGATTGATCTAACAAGTTCTTGTGTCCAAAAAAAAGCAAATAGTGCTGACTGCAGGACGCATTTATTATTCGTTAATTGGTCGCACAGATTATGTATCAGTCATTCATTTTATAAATCACGAGGAACCCAAATAAATCAGACCGCACCGCCATCCTGCAAGTCAGCAAGAAAGAGACAGTATCCAGAGGCTGAGAGAGGAGCGCTCAGGACTGGAGGGGGAAGGGCAGGCAGGTAGCACACAGCATATCAAGTCGTGTCATATATAATATATTACGTTGAAATATACAAAGCCCATAAAAAGTATTCACCCCCCCCACCCCCGATTTTTCTGTGATAGACATTGAAACGCAGTGGATATAATTTTGTTTTTGTTTTTTTTTTGTCAGTGAAGAAGACGCTTTCATTAAACAAAGTTTTACAAAATAATCTACAATTAATAAACACTGAATAATTGAATAAATAATTAATTATTCAACCCCCCCCCCCCCTTACTAAAACACCACTAACATGGAGCTGTGAGCACAGAAGGTGTTTCCAGTGAGTGCAGGATAGAGATACCTGGATGTGGAAGGTTCATCTGTCAAAAATGTCAACATAAAGACAAGAGAACACTGCAAACAGACCTGTGCCGAGGTTATGAAAGAAAAGGAAATGTGGCGGCCAGGGGATGGATACGTGTTGGTGATAGCCCGCCACCATAAAGCCATAAAGCCTGGGGGGGTCACCTTCATGATGTAAAGATGCTTCTTTGTAGCAGGTCCGGCAAGGTTGTAAAGATGCAGCGTAAACTAAGTGCAGAAAAATACAGAGAATTCCAGAGGGAAGACCTGCTGCAGTCTGCAAGAGAACTGTTACATGGGAGAAGATGTATTATCCAGCAAAGTTACACAAAAAATGTATAGCTGCATAGGACTGGCTCATGTACAGAATATCAGCAGAGGTCTCACCCGCACAGACAATAAGATACTGAAATCACCCTGCTTGTTCAGTGTCCCCACAGAGCCTTACTCTAGTGAATTGCATCTGGGAAGTGTCATGTTCACATAAGACTCTGCACAGTAATCTAATGTAGGAATAGCAAACTACCCCCCTGTAACGTATGTACATAGTGACTCTACCAGCAGAATAGTGAGTGCAGCTCTGGAGTGGGTGGAGTAGGACGTGTGGAGAGAGCTGCTGAGACATCCGTGCAGGCCTTGGATCCAAGGACTTTCCTTATCCTATCTGCCCAGGCCTCCTAACATCTGCCTGGGCTTGGAAAGTACCCTGAGGGGGGTTCCATCCTAGGATGGAGCCGCAGACCTCTACCTCCCGGAGCATGCCAGCAGGGGGTACAGGGTCATCCCAGCTGGCTGGGAATATGCAAACGGTCGTGGGGGTGAGGAGATCATCTCGGGGCAAGGCTGTCCTGGCTCCCCCCGAGGCTGGAACCCTGGATAAGGGTATGGAGACGCGGTCCGGCAGGGTGATAGAGGTGTTGTCGTCTGGAGAAGGACCAGCACTGTCCGGACATTTGGATGGCAGTCATGTGGAGGAATGGGGACAGCTGAGGACCGGAGAGACGGTGGAGAACTTCAGCTCCCGTATGGCCATGCGGTTGGAGGAGTATCAGGACCTCAGGAAGTCGCTGCATCGGCTCCGAGCGGACTTGGCGGTCGCCAGAGGAAGGGCTGCAAAGGCCTCAGGAGGTAAGAGGTCCCGATACCGTTTAAATGTGAAGTCCTTGATGGAGGAAATAAAAGAAGTGGAAGAAAGACGTGATGAGATTGTGGCAGGCGGAGGGGTGTTTGGAGAAAAATTAAAAAACGAAGAGAGGTTTGCCGAGATGGCAGCACCTATAAAAATAGAATGTATGGAGGAAGACACAGCAAAGGAAAATGTGGTGGAGGCAATGGAGCATGAAAATGTAAAGTCCAGAGAAGGCACAGATTCTGAGGCACCCAGGAGCAGTGAGGAGGAGGAGGGTGGACACACAGCTGGGAATAATCAGGAGTGTTGTGAAACTGACAGTGAGCGGCCTCCAGGTATACTCACACAGATCCGTAATGTGGAGTCGCCGGTATCCTACCAGGGATTTTGTTTTGGTGCGGAGTTACCCGCAGAGGAGGAAAAGGAAAAGAAAAAAAATTTAAGAAGAAAAAAAAGGAAAAGGAAAAAAAATCTGCTAAAGGTTCATTTAAACTTGTGTATACAGCAAGATCCTTCCTGTGCTCTGAGCCAGATGAAAGTCAGGAAAACATGATTACAGTACGGGACAGTTGTCCTGCAGCGAGGCAGGGACTCATAGTATCGTACATCACTATGATGCTGGGAGCCCGGATCCCTGCAGTGTGTTCGGTCCGGGTCTTCCGGCCGAAATACGTTCCGTCCATTACGGACATAACATGGTCGTGTGAACCCAGCCTAAGCGAGAAGGGAGCTGCTGGCGTCGGGGACGACGGTGGCCCCTTTCCCAAAAATGTTCCTTACACAGAACAGATGGAATTGAATGAGGTGGAGGGCACTGCGGGGACACCGCTTATAACATCTGGTGGCGTCCCTGCAAAGGTGCCTGATGATGCGGAGACTGAAGCAATGTCTACCCACACAAATTGTAAAAAAAAAAAATGCATAACATAGAACCAGGCCTGGCCAGAAGGATGACTGCAGGGGGACCTGGTGGGTTAAATAAAAAAGTTGCGGCTGTGGATGTGGAAACTGCTGGGGGTATGCAGGTGTCTGTAAATAGAGTTGCTCGAGTGTCTGCTGGTAATGGGGTGTTGAGTGCTGTGTCTGTAGGTGGTGAGGTGGTGGGTGGTGGGGATGGGGTATCAACCAGGGGCAATGGGCCTGGCGCTCCTCTTGCTGTGATATCCGGTAGGTCTTATGCTGGTGTCGCAGCGGGGGGACAGTGGGCCCACCCATCTTCATCCTCAAGGACCGGGGACGGTAACTTGCAACAACGTCTCTTGGACTCTTTAAGAGAGGGAAAGCAAACCCTAACCATAGGGGGAGTGCAGAAGGATCTGTCTTTCTGGATAGACAGATATGGTCTAAATGCCTTCCGAGAGCAACGAGGAGATCAGTGGTCGCTCCCAACAGCCAGGCAGGCTGTAGCCAGGAGGAATGTGGTCCGTCTCCGGATGATGCATGCCCTCCCAGAAAGAGGGTGGTGGAGCTGCTGCTGGGGATGGGCTTCAAGGCGAGTGACATCTTTACCTTGATACATCCTCATGGCTCGGTCGAGTTCGACATCAGCTTTGTTCACCTAGGGGGCCTTGAGGTCTTCTGGGGGAACTACGAGCTGGTGAAGGACGAGCCTGGCTGGCAAGACTTTGTCGCACAAGCAATTTCTCGCCAAAGTGGTCCCAAGAGAGTGACCATTCTTACCCGTAATGAGTCAATCTCTTGTATTGATATCATGACCTGGTTGGGAAGGTACGGAGAGGTAGTAGAGATGCCACGGAAGAACTCAGATTAGTTTGGCATCTGGTCAGGGGCCTGGACGTTCATGGTTAAACTAAGGCGTCTGGGACAGACGGTGTCCCACATACCATCGTCTGCTTTCCTGGGAAGAGATCGGATCCTTGTCTTCTACCAGGGGCAGCCGAAGTTGTGTCACCGGTGTGGCGACCCCTCACATTTGAGTGCAGGCTGCAAGGTGCAGAAGTGTGCTCATTGTGGGGGGATTGGTCATCTATCCACATTGTGTGTCCGGATTCGCTGCAACCTGTGTGGTGACTTAGGTCACCCGTTCAGTCGGTGACCTCGCTCTGTTGTCAATGCTTGTTCCAAACCTGCGGAGGATGAAAGGAGGGAGGCCTCCGTGGGTGAGGGTGCGGGCAGAGATGATGGGGCACAGGGGCAGGGGAAGAACGCGAAGAGGGGTCCCCCTTCTCGCCAGAGAAGAGCAGAGAAGCGAAGGAAGGAGAGGGAGTGGAGGGCGCTCCAGGAAACTGGGACGACCTCTGATTCGGATCTAGATGCCCCACCTCAAGCTGATGCCCCTGGGGAGGCCGAATTGAACGAGGAGATGAGGAGGATCCAAAGGGAGCAGAGGGCTGGGGACTCTCAGTCCCCACACTATGAAAGTGTGGGGGAGGAGGAGAGGACTCAGCCTACAGCAAAAGGGACACCGGGCAAAACCCAAGGGCCAAGTACATCTGGCCCCGCCCTGGCCCAGGAAGGTAAATCCTGTACCAACCTGGTGTGCTCTACTGATTGATATCATGCTCTTGTGGATGTTCTAGCCTCTCATACTAAGAGGGAGGGCATGGTAGGGCACCCTAGAGTCGTTGAGCCTCCCCTGCTGCAGGGGCCGTTGTCCCCAGAAGGGGAGGTTGACCCGGAACTTGGGGATGAAGATGGGAATAGGGTGGTGAGTATGGACTCCTCAATTTGCAAAAAGCGAGGCAAAGAAGGGGGTCCTCGTCAGATAAAGTGGTGGGTGGGAAGTAGAAAGCCGTCTAACTCAAACATCCATGATGGCGGCACCCACTCCGTTGACGCTGGCATCAATTAACGTTGCCAGTATTAAGTCAGTTAGGGCGAGATTTGCAGCCTTTGATTTTCTTTGCCGAGTTGAAGCCGACATTTTGTTTTTGCAGGAGACCAGGCTGTCACTTTTGGCAGACGTCGTTAAATCTAGGAGGGAGTGGCGACGCGGGCCCTCCTACTGATCTCTTGCGGCTGAGCCCTATAGCGGAGTGGCGGTCCTTTTCACCGCACAGGTAACATGCCGACGGATGATTGAGTTTGAAATGGGGAGGTGCTTGATCTTAGATGTCCTCATGAGGGGACAGGAATTAAGATTAATCAATATATACGGACCCCAGAGCAAATGGGACCGTAAAAGTCTCTTCATGAGGATTAAGCCTTTCCTTTTTTCAGGTCGACAAGTTATCTTTGGAGGGGACTTCAATACTGTCGTGAGGCCCCGAGATAGAGGAGGTTCCGGAGATAAAAAATTGACCTATTATAATGTAGCATTAAAAAGTATAGCTAGCGATGCTCGCCTGGTGGATATCCACATCAGGCATACCCCAGGCCACTCGGGTTTCACCTATCGTAGAGGTAGTTGTAGGCCTTTTTTTGAAGGAGGAGGCCATTTCTTTATCAGTGTCCGTTGTTGAGGTGGAGTTCTCCGATCACTGTATGATTATTTTTTCTTGAACATTGCAGAGTCCCTCCAGATGGGAAGAGGTATATTATACCTTCCAACCGTCCCGGATCCGGTGGGACAGTCCCAGTTTCTCACCGCTGTCCCGCCGTCCTGGGCGGTCTGTAAATGTCTATGTAAGATGGGGGTAGGGAAACAGACAAGTGAGCCCTAATCTACCCACCACTCAGTCCCTGCCTACTTGCAACGACCCGCCCTAGGCGACGGGGTACAACTGGGTACAACTGGGCGACGGTCCCTACGCTCAATAAGTGCAGTGCAGCCCACGGCAACACCGTGAACAACAAGAGTGGTGAACGAGCCGAGTCAAACCAGGAGTGTACGAGGTACCAAACGCAGAGCAGGAGAGTAGTGAACAAGCCGAGTCAAACCAGGAGTGTACGAGGTACCAAACGCAGAGCAGGAGAGTAGTCAGTAAGCCAGGGTCATATGAAGCAGGGACAATAGTACAAGAAGCTGCAGCAGGGCCAGGAAACCAAACGAGAAGAATCACAAGCAAGGAGGAACAGGAAAGGCAGGTATAAATAGACAGAGGGCGGGAGCTAGCTTCATCTGGCCAGGCTGTGATAGGCTCTCACACTCCTAAGCTTGCCATCCTGAGTGGTGGCAGATGGAGTCAGTCTCACAGACATAGAATGAGGTGCAGACTGATTACCTATGGGCGTTGACACAGAAGATGTGCCTGGCAGATCCTTTACAGTCTCGCTGGGCGCTGCTTCAGAACAGCTGATCGCTGCTGACTGCAGCAGCGATCAGAAGAAGGCAGGAGTCTTGCGGCGGTCTTCTCACTGGGATCGATGCCGGCCTCTGAGTGGACCAGTACCTGACCTGTCACCTGACCTGTCACCTGACCTCACCGGTCAGGTGACTGGACTGGTTCACTCCCGGGCCGGCATTGACACCAGTGAGAATGCCGCTCCAAGACTCCTGCCTTCTTCTGATGGTGAGTGATGGGGCTATTCGCCGATGAGGCCGATGGGGCTATGACCGATTTTTTGACTGCCCGGGAAACCTGGCCGTCAAAAAAATGGGACATGCCCTATTTTCGGCCGTTTACCCGGCCGCCCGGCTCCCATAGAAGTCTGTGGGGCCGGGTAATACACGGCCATCACCGGATGTGTCCCGAGTGACGACCGTGTCTTCCGTCGCTCGCGCTCTCTCTCCTCCTCACAGTGCAGAGTGCATGTGAGGAGGAGGAGGGTCTTTTTTTGCTCCCTGTAGGAGTCGGAATCCCCAATCCCCGGCCGGGGATTGGGGATTCCGCTACAGGAGAAGTGAGTGACTACACTGTCCATATATGGACACAGCGACGTCACTCACTTCTGAAGCGGAATCCCCGACCCTGTGGCCGGGGATTCCGATACAGGAGAAGTGAGTGACTACACTGTCCATATATGGACACAGTGACGTCACTCACTTGTGAAGCGGAATCCTCCGATTCTGTGGCTGGGGATTCCGCTACAGAAGAAGTGAGTGACCACACTGTCCATATATGGACATAGTGACGTCACTCACTTCTGAAGCGGAATCCCCGATTCTGTGGCTGGGGATTCCGCTACAGAAGAAGTGAGTGACCACACTGTCCATATAGGGACACAGTGACTTCACTCACTTCTGAAGCGGAATCCCCGACCCTGTGGCCGGGGATTCCTCTCCAGGAGAAGTCAGTGACTACACTGTCCATATATGGACATTGAAGTCAGTGACTTCCCCTGGAAGGGGGGGGGGAGGGTGCAACCTACAAGGGGCTGTGTGGCATTACCTACATGGGGCTGGGTGGCATTACCTACAGGGGGCTGTGTGCCATTATCTACGAGGGGGGCTGTGGCATTATCTAAAGAGGGCTGTGTGTGGCAACAAATTTAAATGAAATGCATCAGATTTTAAAACGGACAGGGAAAAAAACAGATGCAAAACGGGTCAAAATCAGCCGTTAAAAACGGCAACACTGCCTGGAACAGAATCGGAACGGATGCAAAACGGCCGGGAAAACGTCCCAAAACGGCCGTTTTTATCGGCCGACACTCAGACCCTGTCGTGTGAATAAAGCCTACCTCTACCGCTCTCCGCTCTGGCGGCAATGTGACACCTACAGGGGGACTATCTACAGGGGTGCTGTGTGTGGCACTATCTACAGGGGTGCTGTGTGTGGCGCTATCTACAGGGGTGCTGTGTGTGGCGCTATCTACAGGGGTGCTGTGTGTGGCACTATCTACAGGGGGGCTGTATCTGACGCTATGTACAGGGGGGCTGTATATGACGCTACGTACAGGGGGGCTGTGTCTGGCGCTATCTACAAGGGGCCTGTGTCTGGCGCTATCTACAGGGGGGCTGTGTGTGAAGCTATCTACAGGGGGGCTGTGTGTGGAGCTATCTACAGGGGGGCTGTGTGTGGAGCTATCTACAGGGGGGCTGTGTGTGGAGCTATCTACAGGGGGCCTGTGCCTGGCGCTATCTACAGGGGGCTGTGTCTGGCGCTATCTACAGGGGGGGTGTGTGTGGAGCTATCTACATGGGAGCTATCTACATGGGGCCTGTGTCTGGCGCTATCTACAGGGGGGCTGTGTCTGGCGATATCTACAGGGGGGCTGTGTGTGGAGCTATCTACAGGGGGGCTGTGTGTGGAGCTATCTACAGGGGGGCTGTGTGTGGAGCTATCTACAGGGGGCTGTGTGTGAAGCTATCTACAGGGGGCCTGTGTCTGACACTATCTACAGGGGGCTTTATCTGATGCTAACTACAGGGGGCTGTGTGTGGAGATATCTACAGGGGGGCTGTGTCTGGCACTATGTACAGGGGGGCTGTGTGTAGAGCAATCTACAGGGGGCTGTGTGTGGAGCTATCTACAGGGGGGCTGTGTCTGGCGCTATGTACAGGGGGGCAGTGTGTGGAGCTATCTACAGGGGGGCTCTGGTGGATGATTTTTCCATTGAACGGTAGCAGAGTTACACAACTCGAAAAAAAAAATCCCCATCATGTAACTCTGCTACCTGTCAATTGAAAAGTCATCCACCACAGGGTCTCCCTCTTGATTTTCATTGTTCCCAGCCTTTTGGTTTGTCCTGCAGCTGCTGCCGCCGTGATGAGCAAATGTTATACCCAAGATAGGAAAAGTAACATAAAGGCGACATAACCGGATCCATAATATCTGTGATATCCAGACAGTCCAGAGATCCGCAGTGAGAATGTGCGTGCGTTATTTGCAGAAGGATCTGGCTGTGATTTGATGTGTCTATGCGGAATATTGGGCGCGGTTAGGGACGTGGCTTAAAAATTTCCCTCTTTTCCGAATTCAAAAGTTGGGAGGTATGGGTATATTGAGGCTGAATTCTACTCTCTTGGAAGAAGCGGAGAAAAGACAGGCCTTTGAGGATTTTCTTCAGAGCCAGGTACCTTTGTTGGATCTCAGTGGTACTAAGTCTGAGTGGTGGGAGTTGTTTAAAGGCCGGGTGGCAGGATTTTTCTGCAGGCTCTCGAGCCTCAGGTGCATGAGTAGGTACCGCCTATATCAGGAACTGAGGAGGAAACTCGAACATCTGGTCTCATCCGGGGGTAGTGGGGAGGAGAACTCCGGGGTGAAAGCTTTGCTCAGGAGGTGTCAGTATGATAGGCACGCATCTTTAGATCTTGAGAGGGATTTCTGGAGGTACCGCTCGTCGACCCCTACAGAAACTGTAAGATGTCAGTGAGTCATAAGGTTGTGACAGGACTGATCGATAGTACAGAATCTGTGACGAGTTCCAAATCAGGGATCTTGGAGGTCGTCAGATCCTTCTACTCGCACCTCTTGGGGAAGCAAGATCCAAACCGAGACGAGATGTCGGCTTTCCTGGCTGAAACCATCCCTGAGCCAGGGGTAGACCCCTCTCTTGGTGTTTTGATGGATTTGATCAACGAGGAGGAAGTGGGACTGGCAATTGATGGGCGTGCCCTCAAAAAATCGCCAGGGCCGGATGGCTTATCCAAGTTCTATAAAACCTTCAAGGGAACCCTAGTTCCCCTCTTGACTGAGGTGTTTAATGTGTGCCTTTCCTCGGGTACTTTGCAAATGTCAATGAGGAGGTCGGCCTTGATCATTTTATCAAAGGGTAAAGACTCGACCTGTATTGAGAATTGGCGTCCCATAGCACTTCTCAATTCAGACAGAAAGGTTCTTGCGAAAGTACTGTTTAATCGGCTGGTGAAGTTTGCATCCCGGCTCCTTTCGCCGATCCAGCATTGCTCTGTTCCAGGCCGCAGCACGTTTAGTGCTGTCCTCAGTGTCAGAGAGGCAGTGGAGATGGGAAATTCTGGTCGGTGGGAGGGGTACATTCTGTCCTTGGACCAAGCTAAAGCTTTTGACCGGGTGAATCATGAGTACCTCTGGTCGGTCCTTCTGAGGTACGGTCTACCGGAAGGGTTTGTAAATTGGCTCCAGACCCTATATACTGGGGCAGAGACTTTTGCGCTAGTGAACGGTTGAGTTGGAACCCCCTTTGAGGTTGGGTCCTGTGTCCGCCAGGGTTGTCCCTTGAGCCCTTTGCTATATGTGTTCGCTATCGATGCTTTTCTCAGAAGGGTTGATCGTGAACTATTGGTGGGAGTCAGGGCTTGCCTGGTAGGGCCAGAGGCCGCTCAGAGGGTGGTTGCGTACGCGGACGACATCTCCATCTTTGTCTCCTCGAAACAGGAGGCAGAATGGGTGATGTCGGAAGTGGAACATTACTCGTTGGCATCTGGATCCAAGATCAACTGGGATAAGTGCAAAGGTTTCTGGCTGGGAGGAGGAGGTCCTGGTTTTGACCTCCTGGACACCCTTCCAGAGCCTCAAGGTTCTGCTAAAATTTTAGGAGTGGAATTTGGCCCGGGGGATTACCCCAAGAAAAACTGGGAAGGTAGGCTGACTCTAGTTGCCCAGAATGTCGACCAATGGAAGGGTTGGTCCTTAACCCTGAGGGAAAGGGTTCACTTGGCCAAGGCCTACCTGGTGACCATGTTGCTTTACCTGGGCAGTGTGTGTGTTCTGCCAGAACCTCTCTGGACTCGGGTCTACAGCCTGTTCTTCCAGCTGTTATGGGGGAGCAGGCTTAACCTAATCAAGAGGGAGGTTACTTACCTACCAAGGACACTAGGCGGGTTAGGTATGGTTAACCTGGAGGTGTTCCTAGTGAACACCTTTATTAAGATCAACCTGGCAAATCTCTGGCAAGAGAGGCCTCCTTGGTGGGTATCCTTCTGCAGGGGGTGGTTTCGGCACTTCTTCCAGGAATGGGAGACAGTAGGGCAAGTGAAAGACCTGCGTACACCCCATGGACACCTCCCGGCTTATGCCACCTTGGTTCTGAAGGTTGTTCGTCGGTGGGGTCTAGGAGTGTGGGAGATCAGGACCATGTTGAGAAAATTTCTTGACAGGAGGGTCCTGATGACCCACTTCCAGAAGCCCCTGGCGCTCAAAGACTGCCCAAGTAGTGACCTCGGGGGGGGGGGGGGGATTAAGACTTTTGAATTCGAAGAGGATTCCCCAGAAGTTTGGTGATCTGGCTTGGCGTTGCTTCCATGGGAGACTGTATGTGAGGGGCAATCTAAAGTGCAGGAACTCTGATGATAGGGGTTGTCCCCGGGAGGAGTGCGGCAGAATGCTGGAAAGCATGGAGCATTTTCTGCTTTATTGCCCCTTTAATACAGAGGTATACAAAAGGGTAGGGGCCTCCATAGGTTGGCCTGGCCAAACCAGCCTCTCTTATGCTGGTTGGGCCTATGGGGTGTTCAGAGACCTTGGTGGAAGGGATCGGTGCGCTATGTTTTTAGTTAGCATAGTAGTTAGGCACTTTATATGGAACGCACGGTGCTTAGCGTCAACGCAGAAGAAAATCCTTCTCAAGGAAGAGGTCGTTAGCAATATCCTGGGTGACCTGGTGAAGGTTAAATCTTTGGCGGTCGGCAGATTGGGTGCATCTAGAGCCTCTCTCCTGTGGAGGGGCTTCTCCTTTAGGGTGCCCTAATGTGTCGGTTTCCATGAGGGGGGGGGTCGTCGCCGGTGCTCCACTGATGGTAGGGGTCTGCGTTCCTCCGGGGCATCTTAAAGCAAGCAATAGCATCAGGATAGGGAAAGGGAGGGTCAGCATAGGGTTAGTTTTTTCTGTAAGGCAAGATGGAGGGCTAGCAGTAGGGCAAGGCGATAGGGCAAGCGATAGGGATGATGTGTCGGTGGGCGTTGACCTCGGCCTCCGGGGGTGGTGCTGGGGGGGCTCTCCCCTTCTCCCTCTCTGGTGGTGGGCTCGCATGAAACAGTAGAATTTTTGTTTTGTTTTGAGTTGACAGGAAGAAAGGTTTACAAGCGGCCGAACTTGGTGCTTTCGGGTATGGATTGGATAGGATTGCTGTGGTAAATTGTATATATTTGTGGTAATTGTAGTTTTGTATATAATAAAAACTGTTAGGCGGGATTCACACGACCGGGTCGCGTCCGAGCCCGAGTGCCGGCCGGTAAAATCGGCCATTCCGCCCGGCCGGTTTGCATAAAGTTATGCATCCGTGCCGGGCCGGGCAGATCCGGACAGTGACATCAGTGGCAACTCCTGAAGGGGAATCCCCATGTGTTCGGGTATTCCGCTTCAGGAGTTTCCCCTGATGTCACTGCCCAGATATGGACAGAGACATCAAGCGCTCTGTCCTGGAGCGGAATCCCCGAACACACGGGGATTCCGCTCCTTCAAGGAGCTAAAGTGCGGCTAGCACATAGCAGAGCGGGGAGATACCTCCCTGCTCTGCTATAGTGGCGTCGCTACAGTAGTAGCAGCCGCAGCAGCAGCTGCTGCAGCTGCTAGCGGCGCCATCAAAGGTGTCGCCGGGCCAGGGCGCTTTTAAAACAAGCAGGAGAAGGGAGCCAGCGCAGCGCTCCCTCCACCTGCTGTACACCCCGGCCCTGCCACAAAGTGTACAGCGATGCCATTCGTCAGAATGGCATCAACTCCTCCTCCTCACATGCACTCTGCGCTGTGAGGAGGAGGAGATAGAGCGCAAGAGCCGGAAAACCGGACTTCTATGGGAGCCGGGCGGCCGGGTACCCGGGCGAAAATAGAGCATGTCCTATTTTTTGACGGGCGGTTTTCCCGGCCGTCAAAAAATCGGTCGTGTGAATAGCCCCATTAGGGGTCTATTATTCCTAATGCAGCCGGGTGCCGGCCGATTTATGAACGGCCGGCACCCGGCCGGGAAACCCTGCCGTGTGAATGAGGCCTTAGATTATGGTTAGATGGGGGAAAATATAGGTTGGGAGGGGGGTTGGGGTGTGTGCCTAGCCCAACCCTAGACTATGCGGACATGAGGAAGACATGGGGCGAGATGCTGGCTAGGGTGGTGAGGGGTAGATAAGGATGGTTAGGGAGAGTTAGCTAGTAGTTGTGTGAAGAAAAAAAAATAATAATAATAATTTAAAAAAAATTATAATATAAAAAAATAAATAAATAAATAAATATATATGTAATAGTCTATATTAGAGATGGTTTCAGTTATTATATTATTATTAGTTTATTATTAGTAATGTTGTTGTTATTAGTATTTCTTTCTTGTGTATCAGTGATTGGCCCCTGGTTGATAAGGTCGGTATATGTTTTATTTCTTGTTATAATATTATATGTTGGTGAGGGAATATCTGACGCGTGGGTTGTGTGTGGCCAGGTCTGGCTTGTTTCTGTACATAGTAATGTGTATAGTAATGTGTATAGTAATGTGTATAGTGTAAGAAGATGTTTTGATTAGTGTGGAGTATGATATGTTTTGTACTTTTACATAAAATAAAGAGATACCGGATGTAACTCAGGATCAGTACAGGATATGTAATGTATGTACACAGTGACTCCACCAGCAGAATAGTGAGTGCAGCTCTGGAGTATAATGCAGGATATAACTCAGGATCAGTACAGGATAAGTAATGTAATGTATGTACACAGTGACTCCACCAGCAGAATAGTGAGTGCAGCTCTAGAGTATAATACAGGATGTAACTCAGGATCAGTACAGGATAAGTAATGTAATGTATGTACACAGTGACTCCACCAGCAGAATAGTGAGTGCAGCTCTGGAGTATAATACAGGATGTAACTCAGGATCAGTACAGGATAAGTAATGTAATGTATGTACACAGTGACTCCACCAGCAGAATAGTGAGTGCAGCTCTGGAGTATAATACAGGATGTAACTCAGGATCAGTACAGGATAAGTAATGTAATGTATGTACACAGTGACTCCACCAGCAGAATAGTGAGTGCAGCTCTGGAGTATAATACAGGATGTAACTCAGGATCAGTACAGGATAAGTAATGTAATGTATGTACACAGTGACTTCACCAGCAGAATAGTGAGTGCAGCTCTGGAGTATAATACAGGATGTAACTCAGGATCAGTACAGTATAAGTAATGTAATGTATGTACACAGTGACTCCACCAGCAGAATAGTGAGTGCAGCTCTGCAGTATAATACAGGATGTAACTCAGGATCAGTACAGGATAAGTAATGTATGTACACAGTGACTCCACCAGCAGAATAGTGAGTGCAGCTCTGGAGTATAATACAGGATGTAACTCAGGATCAGTACAGTGTAAGTAATGTAATGTATGTACACAGTGACTCCACCAGCAGGATAGTGAGTGCAGCTCTGGAGTATAATACAGGATGTAACTCAGGATCAGTACAGGATAAGTAATGTAATGTATGTACACAGTGACTCCACCAGCAGAATAGTGAGTGCAGCTCTGGGGTATAATTTAGGATGCAAATGTATCAGTACAGATAAGTAACGTCATGTATGTATGTGGTGACCAATCCAAGGTTATCAGGTAATACTAGGTATGTTTTTTGTCTGATGCCCGATATGTGGGATTTCTGATCTGGGCTACTACATTTAGGGTATGTGCACATGATAACGTCAATTACGGCTGAAATGACGGAGCTGTTTTCAGGAGAAAACAGCTCCTGCATTTCAGATGTAATTGCTCGTACTCGCGTTTTGCGAGGCGTCTTTTACGGACGTAATTTGGTGCTGATCTTCATTTGATTCAATGAAAAACAGCTCCAATTACGTCCCAAGAAGTGTCCTGCACTTCTTTGACGACGCTGTTATTTTACGCGCCGTCTTTTGACAGCGACGCGTAAAATGACAGGTCGTCTGCACAGGACGTCGGCAAACCCATTGAAATGAATGGGCAGATGTTTGCCGACGTATTCGAGGCTTGTTTTCAGACGTATTTCGAGGCGTAAAACGCCTCCAATACGTCTGAAAATAGGTTGTGTGAACCCAGCCTAACTCTATGACTCTAATGCAATGTTCCCCTTCTGCTTCAGTAACATCCGGGTTAGAGGAACTCGCTGATTCACAGCAGACAATGACAGATACAAAGTATCAAAACGACTTTGTCACAGTCTCATTTCTACCTTTTTACTTTGGCCTGGACTTCTCCATATCGCACCGGATCCCAATTTAATCCGTCCAGGATCTTATCTTCAGTCTCCTCGTCTCAACAATCCTTCTAAGTGCAAATATCAGCGGGCAGATCCGCGCATTATTTAGAATTTATTAACGGCAATTAAGTTAATTTTCATGGGAATGGCGGATCTGTAAATAAGAGCGCAGGTCGTTAGCGAGGGCAATGGTCGGGATTTGATTAAAAAACAAAGAAATGTCTCTAGTGAGCTGTTACCCATCCCGAATAATAAAGTGTTTTCATTTAAAAAAAGAAAAAAAAATTAGAAAAAATTGAAATAATATTAAGTAATGAGATTATATAATGGAATGTGTCTTTCTGTTAGAAGGCTACAACTCCCAATATGCTGGGAGTTGTAGTTTAAGACTAGCTAGACAGCCATTGTCTGTAGACCCAAGTCGGGGTCATTGCATATTAGGAGTTGTAGTGTTTAAGCAGAAGTCGCAAACATCTGTGCTAGACTTTTAGGACCTGCTAGGAGTCGTAGTTTCAGAATGCTGTCTGGGTATCCTTGGAGTTGTAATGTCACAGATTGTGAACCACGGTTCCACACTGTTAGGACATGCTGGGTGTTGTAGTGTCACAGCAGCTGGAGTGTCACATATTCTAAACCACTGTGCTAGACTAACAGGGCCTGGTGGGAGTTGTAGTGTCACAACAGCTAGAGTACAGGTTACACATTACCTTGATGGACTATGCTGGGAGTTGTAGTTTTCTGGAGAGGCATAGCACCGTTCTAACACCATTCAGCACCACTGCCAAACAGATTTTAAAGACTGACCCCCATTAATATAAAGTTACCTCTCCCAGGGCCATCCTGCTGCAAAACTGGGCAGATTTGTCATTCAGGAGGTTGGAAAAGCAGGGTTTGTGAGCTGTAGTGGTGGCCATATTGTCTGTCATCCAGCTTTCTCAAATTCTTGAATGGCAACCCTGCCCAATAATCAGTGTTCCTCCTCCTGCTGCCACACTGCTGTATAAGTGGGCAGATTTACCATTCAGGGGTTTAGAAAAGCTGGGTGATAACTCCTGCAATGTTGGCCATATTGGTCGTCACTCAGCTTTCCAAGACACCAGAATATAATTTGCCACAGAAGGGAACACTACAAATTCTATATACCCGGGATTTCAGGCTGGGTGCTGGATTAAAGGATTTCCATATGTATAAAGATAATCCCCGTCACCCACACAAGCGTCCACATCCCATGACCCATCCATCAGTGTCCGCAGCGCGCTCACATCCATCACTGTCCGCATGTGCAGCACAGGGAAGGTATACAGACACGTGGGTGGGATACAATGAGGGGCTTCTAGCAGACATTACCCGCGTGCCCACACTGGGCTACTTAGCGGCTCCTCGTATGTTTGGGTTCGACCTGTTCCTGACAGCAAAATCCATCATATTTTATCATAGAATGGGTGATCACTCGAGCAACGGGCCCCCGGCTGAGCCGGATTGTCATCAAACATGAAGCCTTATGACAGTCCACAGAAAAGAGCGGTAATCGTCCTGAACCTAGAGTGTCGGGGGTTATAGGGACTCCGTGATTCCCACAATATATTATACATGAGGAGGGCTTTACTATAGTATACAGAGAAAGCGGGCGGAGACCGCAATATGTGACTATGACACCAGTGCCCACTGCACAGTATTCATAGCAACAAGTCAAGGGCAAAATAATGATATCTATAAATGTAATATTAAAATAATATAAAAAAAACATAATATATAATATTAATACAACACAACATAAAACAAAGTATAATACAACGTAATCAAGTATAACACAACCTAACAAAAAAGTCACTTAGTATAACACAACATAATGTACTGCAAACTAATATAGTAAACAGTAATATAATACAACATAATAAATAATATACAGTAATATAATACAACATAATAAATAATATACAGTGATATAATACAACATAATAAATAATATACAGTGATATAATACAACTTGAGATGTAATACAACAGAATATCCCCTCAAATACTATATAATATACTGTAACACAACATAAAACATAGTATAATACAACATAATATAGTATGCTAAAGCAAAATATAATAAAACATAACATAGAATAACAACAACAACAACATAAAATATACAGTAATGTAATACAAGATCATATGGAATTAAATAACACAGCATAAAGCCATGTTCACACACTGAGGATTCGGTCAGGATTTATGCGTGAATTCCTATGGCAAAGCCGTGTCGTGTAAACACGGCCTTACACAACATAATAGAACATAGTATCATAAGCAATTAGGTAATGATTAGAGATGAGTGAATCGATTCTACATTAATCAAATTCCTTACAAATTTCCCACAAGTTAGGATTCATCCCATACAAATCACTCAAAATGGCGGCTGTCATTTTACAATCAGAAGAAGACAGAGGAAAAGGATCACATGACCTTAGGTGGCGGCCCAGCGGGCTTCCTTATAAGGCCTTGCAGACAGCTCTTCCTCTAGAACAGCCAATCATGAGGTGTAAATGTGTGAGTCACTGACAGGCATATAAGTCATAGCCACTATAAACAGTCCAGCCAGGAAATGCTGCTGTCTTGTGGGGATACAGAGAGGAGCGAGAGGACATCAGGCAGAGAGTGAGAGATAGTAAAACACAGAACACAGAGAGGAGAGATAGGACATCAGGCAGAGAGTGAGAGATAGTAAAACAGAATACACAGAGGAGAGAGGACATCAGACAGAGAGTGAGAGATAGTAAAACAGAAAACACAGAGGAGAGAGAGGATGTCAGACAGAGTGAGAGATAGTAAAACACAGAATACAGAGAGGAGAGAGAGGACGTCAGACAGGGAGTGAGAGATAGTAAAACAGAATACACAGAGGAGAGAGAGGATGTCAGACAGGGAGTGAGAGATAGTAAAACACAGAATACAGAGAGGAGAGAGAGGACGTCAGACAGGGAGTGAGAGACAGTAAAACAGAATACACAGAGGAGAGAGAGGATGTCAGACAGAGAGTGAGAGATAATAAAACATTGAATACAGAGAGGAGAGAGGATGTCAGACAAAGAGCAGGAGATAGTAAAACACAGAATACACAGAGGAGAGAGGATGTCAGACAGGGAGTGAGAGATAGTAAAACATTGAATACAGAGAGGAGAGAGAGGATGTCAGACAAAGAGCAAGAGATAGTAAAACACAGAATACACAGAGGAGAGAGGACGTCAGACAGGGAGTGAGAGAGTAGTACATAGAATACAGATAAATTGTAAAGGATCTGCCAGGCACATCTTCTGTGTATACGCCCATAGGTAATCAGTCTGCACCTGAGTCTATGTCTCTGAGACTGACTCCTTCTTCCACCACTCAGAATGGCAGGCTTAGGAGTGGGAGAGCCTATCGCAGCCTGGCCAGACGGAGCTAGCTCCCGCCCTCTGTCTATTTATACCTGCCTTTCCTGTTCCTCCTTTGCTTGTGATTCTTCTCATGTGGTTTCCTGGCCCAGCTACAGCTTCTAACTATTTGATCCTGCTCCATACTGACCCTTGCTTACTGACTACTCTCCTGCTCTGCGTTTGGTACCTCCTGCACTCCTGCTTTGACTCGGCTCGTTCACCACTCTTGTTGCTCACGGTGTTGCCGTGAGCAACTGCCCCATTTCCCTTAGTTTTGTGTACCCTTGTCTGTTTGTCTCGTGCACTTACTGAGCGTAGGGACCGCCGCCCAGTTGTACCCCGTCGCCTAGGGCGGGTCGTTGCAAGTAGGCAGGGACAGAGTGGCGGGTAGATTAGGGCTCACTTGTCCGTTTCCCTGCCCCCATCATTACATAATCACAAGCCCATATACCTAGTCTACCCTGGTCCCTGACACCACTATGGACCCCCTTGAGACCCTGGCCCAGCAAATGCAGGGTCTCTCGCTACAGGTCCAGGCCCTGGCTCAGAGGGTCAACCAGCCTGACGCTTCCATGGTAGTGCCCCTCACCTCACCTCTTGAACCCCACCTCAAGTTGCCTGACCGGTTCTCAGGGGACCGGAGGACTTTTCTCTCCTTTCGGGAGAGTTGTAGGCTCTACTTTCGCTTAAAGCCTCACTCCTCAGGTTCTGAGAGCCAGAGGGTGGGTATAATTATGTCCCCGCTCCAGGAAGGGCCCCAAGAGTGGGCCTTCTCCTTGGCTCCTGACGCCCCTGAACTTTCCTCCGTTGATCGTTTCTTTTCTGCTCTCGGACTCATTTATGACGAGACTGACAGGACTGCCTTTGCCGAGAGTCAGCTGGTGACCTTACGTCAGGGTAAGAGACCTGTTGAGGAGTATTGTTCTGACTTTAGGAAGTGGTGCGTAGCTTCTCGGTGGAATGAACCTGCCTTAAGGTGCCAGTTTAGGTTGGGTCTGTCGAACGCCCTGAAAGACCTGCTAGTTAGCTATCCCTCTTCTGACTCCCTAGACCAGGTTATGGCTTTAGCGGTACGACTTGACCGACGTCTCAGGGAACAACAACTTGAAAGTTTTTGTGTTTTCCCCTCTGACTCCCCCATGATGCCTCCCGAGGTCCCGTTGCTTCGCTCTTCCACGGAAGACTCGGAGGTACCTATGCAACTCAGGGCCTCCGTGTCCCCCCGACAACGTAGAGAGTTCCGCAGGAAGAATGGTCTCTGCTTCTATTGTGGGGATGACAAGCATCAAGTGAACACCTGTCCTAGGCGTAAGAATAAGCAGCCGGAAAACTTCCGCGCCTAAGTGATCATCGGGGAGGTCACTTGGGCGCACAGGTATTTCCCGTAAATATGAAACATAATAAAATCTTGCTTCCCTTTCAGGTCTCTTTTGGTGGTAGGTCTGCTACCGGCAGTGCCTTCGTGGATTCAGGGTCTTCTACTAATATCATGTCTGTGGAATTTGTCTCTAGCTATGCCTTTGATTGATTTGCCTAAACCTGTTCCAGTAGTGGGTATCGACTCCACTCCTCTTGCTAATGGTTACACAGCATACCCCTGTTTTTGAACTCCTTGTTGGCTCCATGCATTTGGAGCAGTGCTCTGTACTGTTGATGCAGGGATTATCGTCCGATTTGGTTTTAGGCCTTCCCTGGTTGCAGTTGCATAATCCCACGTTTGACTGGAATACTGGGGAGCTTACCAAATGGGGTAATGAATGCTTGACGTCATGTTTTGCTGTTAATTCTATTTCTCCCCCTGAGGTGGTGAACACGCTACCTGAGTTTGTGCAGGACTTCGCTGATGTTTTCTCTAAGGAGGCCTCCGAAGTGTTACCTCCTCATAGAGAATACGATTGCGCTATCGAATTGGTACCAGGAGCTAAGCTCCCTAAGGGTAGGATATTTAATCTTTCTTGTCCAGAAAGTGAAGCCAATTAGAGAGTATATCCAGGAATGCCTGGCCAAGGGTTACATTCGCCCCTCTACTTCTCCGGTAGGTGCTGGCTTCTTCTTCGTAGGGAAGAAGGATGGTGGTCTTAGGCCATGCATTGACTACCGTAACTTGAATAAGGTCACTGTAAGGAACCAGTATCCCCTTCCTTTGATTCCTGATCTCTTTAATCAGGTTCAGGGGGCCCAATGGTTCTCTAAGTTTGATCTACGGGGGGCTTATAACCTTATCCGCATCAAAGAGGGGGATGAGTGGAAGACTGCGTTTAACACGCCCGAAGGTCATTTTGAATACCTCGTCATGCCCTTTGGGTTGTGTAATGCTCCTGCGGTCTTCCAGAATTTCATAAATGAAATTTTAAGGGATTACCTGGGGGTTTTTCTTGTAGTGTACCTTGATGACATACTGGTGTTTTCCAAGGACCTGTCCTCCCACATTGAGCATGTCAGGAAGGTGCTCCAGGTCCTTCGGGAAAACAAACTGTTTGCGAAAACCGAAAAATGTGTGTTTGGTGTACAGGAGATACCATTTTTGGGTCAAATCCTCACTCCTCATGAATTCCGCATGGACCCCGCCAAGGTCCAGGCTGTGGCGGAATGGGTCCAACCTGCCTCCCTGGAGGCGTTACAGTGTTTCTTGGGGTTCGCTAATTATTACAGGAGATTTATTGCTAACTTCTCGGTCATCGATAAGCCTCTTACGGACCTCACTCGCAAAGGTGCTGATCTCCTCCACTGGCCCCCTGAGGCTGTCCAGGCTTTTGAGGTCCTTAAGAAGTGCTTTATCTCGGCCCCGGTGCTGGTTCAGCCCAACCAAATGGAGCCATTTATCGTGGAAGTTGACGCATCCGAGGTGTGAGTGGGGGCTGTCTTGTCCCAGGGTACCAGGTCCCTCACCCATCTCCGTCCCTGTGCCTACTTCTCCAGGAAGTTTTCGCCCACTGAGAGTAACTATGATATTGGCAACCGCGAACTCTTAGCCATTAAATGGGCATTTGAAGAGTGGCGCCACTTCCTGGAGGGGGCTAGGCACCAGGTAACGGTCCTTACCGACCACAAGAATCTGGTTTCCCTAGAATCTGCCCGGAGGCTAAACCCGAGACAAGCTCGATGGGCGCTATTTTTTACCAGATTCAACTTTTTGGTTACCTATAGGGCTGGGTCTAAAAATATTAAGGCCGATGCACTGTCGCGTAGCTTCATGGCCAGCCCCCCTTCGGAGGAAGATCCTGCTTGTATTCTGCCTCCTGGTATAATCATTTCTTCTATTGATTCTGATTTAGTCTCAGAAATCGCTGCTGATCAAGGTTCAGCTCCCGGGAAGCTTCCTGAGGACAAGCTGTTTGTTCCCCTGCAATTCCGGCTAAGGGTACTTAGGGAAAACCATGACTCCACACTATCTGGTCATCCAGATGTCCTGGGTACCAAACACCTCATTGCCAGAAACTATTGGTGGCCTGGGTTGCCTAAAGACGTTAAGGCCTACGTCGCCGCTTGTGAGGTTTGTGCTAGGTCCAAGACTCCCAGGTCCCGACCAGCGGGCTTACTACGTTCTTTGCCCATTCCCCAGAGACCTTGGACCCATATCTCCATGGATTTTATCACCGATTTGCCTCCATCTCAAGGCAAGTCGGTGGTTTGGGTTGTAGTAGACCGCTTCAGTAAGATGTGCCACTTTGTGCCCCTCAAGAAACTACCCAATGCCAAGACGTTAGCTACCTTGTTTGTCAAACACATCCTGCGTCTCCATGGGGTCCCTGTCAATATTGTTTCGGACAGAGGGGTACAATTTGTTTCATTGTTTTGGAGAGCCTTCTGTAAAAAGTTGGAGATTAATCTGTCCTTCTCCTCTGCCTTCCATCCTGAAACTAATGGCCAAACTGAGAGAACTAATCAGTCTCTAGAACAATATTTAAGGTGTTTTATCTCTGACTGTCAATATGATTGGGTCTCATTCATTCCCCTCGCCGAATTTTCCCTCAATAACCGGGTCAGTAACTCGTCAGGGGTCTCCCCTTTTTTCTGTAATTTTGGGTTTAATCCACGGTTCTCCTCCGTTTCACCTGGTAGTTCCAACAATCCCGAGGTAGAGGTCGTTCATCAGGAACTGTGCACAGTCTGGGCCCAGGTTCAGAAGAACCTAGAGGCGTCCCAGAGCGTACAAAAAACTCAGGCTGATAGAAGACGTTCTGCTAACCCCTTGTTTATGGTCGGGGATCTGGTGTGGTTATCGTCTAGGAACTTGCGCCTTAAGGTCCCATCCAAGAAATTTGCTCCCCGGTTTATTGGGCCGTATAAGGTCATTGAAGTCCTCAATCCTGTCTCCTTCCGACTGGAGTTGCCCCCATCTTTTCGAATACACAACGTGTTTCATGCCTCCCTCCTTAAACGCTGCTCCCCGTCCTTGGCTCCCTCGAGGAGACCTCCTGTTCCCGTTCTCACCCCTGAGGGGGTGGAATTCGAGGTGGCCAAGATTGTGGACAGCAAGATGGTCCAAGGCTCCCTCCAGTACCTGGTCCATTGGAGAGGATACGGGCCTGAGGAGAGGACTTGGGTACCCGCCCGGGATGTTCACGCTGGGGTATTGGTCAGGAAGTTCCACCTTCGTTTCCCCAATAAACCAGGTTCACTTAGAAAGGGTCCGGTGGCCCCTCATAAAAGGGGGGGTACTGTAAAGGATCTGCCAGGCACAGCGGGGTTAACGCCCATAGGTAATCAGTCGGCACCTGAGTCTATGTCTCTGAGACTGACTCCAGCTTCCACCACTCAGGCTGGCAGGCTTAGGAGTGGGAGAGCCTATCGCAGCCTGGCCAGACTCAGCTAGCTCCCGCCCTCTGTCTATTTATACCTGCCTTTCCTGTTCCTACTTTGCTTGTGATTCTTCTCGTGTGGTTTCCTGGCCCAGCTACAGCTCCTGACTATTTGATCCTGCTCCATACTGACCCTGGCTTACTGACTACTCTCCTGCTCTGCGTTTGGTACCTCGTACACTCCTGGTTTGACTCGGCTCGTTCACCTCTCTTGTTGCTCACGGTGTTGCCGTGGGCAACTGCCCCATTTCCCTTAGCTTTGTGTACCCTTGTCTGTTTGTCTCGTGCACTTACTGAGCGTAGGGACCGGCGCCCAGTTGTACCCCGTCGCCTAGGGCGGGTCGTTGCAAGTAGGCAGGGACAGAGTGGCGGGTAGATTAGGGCTCACTTGTCCGTTTCCCTGCCCCCATCATTTCATAAATAGTGGATTAGTGTCAGTGGGTGTGGTTCATAGTGAAGAGAAGGGAATAGATAGTTAGATTTACAATAATTTGATAGAGAGATTTTGGAGAAAAATAGGAGTCAGGCAGGGTCAGGGTGTTCGTTAGACAGGTAGCCATTGCTGTGAGTGAGTGCTGCTGCAGCTATACAATTGTTACACTAATTTGTGAATCACCAAACTTCATCACACCATTCCCAAATGTTCTTCACTAATATTAATCCTGTTGCTGATGGCGTGCCGCTGCCGGCTGATACAGACGTCACATCACTCATTGTTCTGCATATATCTAATAGTGGCACGAAAAATGTGCGTATTGTTCTGCATCAAGTAGTTGTACAGCGCCGTTATATATCAGTCTGTGTCCAAGTGACAATTGTTTTTCAAATAAATAGATTGAAAAGCCATCGATTCTTCACTTTCCAGGACGATCAGGCGCACTGTCACTGGCACATGTAATCGTGGCAGTGAAAGTGGTGGGTAATATACAGTATATATATATATATATATATATATATATATATATATACACACATTTTCTTTAATATAACACCAAATCTGTTGCTACTTCCAAAAAGGGCTAATTTTTGGACTGTTTGCTAAAAAGCCATTGCTTCTACTGAACACCGGCCGGCATCCTTTTACCCACAGTCATACATGTTGCTGTCACTATATCACTAATGCCGTCTTGGCGTTAAAGATCTTGAAATGGGCTGGAAGGTCCTAGAAGACCTCGGAGAGTCGGACACGATTTTCAGTGCAATCGGGGAACTTTCGATTTGTGATGAATTTATTTGGACCATATCGAATCTGACGGCTGGTTCGACGGAATCGGACCAGAGAAATTACATTCCCTTGTCCAAAACAGTAGCAGATCCTGACAGAAGGAAGCAAGAAAAGTCTTTGGAGAAGGTTTGTAGTCCCACCGCCCTCTGCCCCCCGCTAAATCCAATCCTGTTCTCGACAAAATATTAGGAGGGTAAACGGCCCTTAATCATATAAGAGGGAATGTATATGGTATATATGATCCCTCCCCAGTATAGTGCACAAATAACATGTACAACAATGTATATCACAGCATGGAGGGGCGGTCTCCTCACTGCCACTTGTGGTCACAGCTGGTACTGCAGATTATTATTATTGTGTAGTCCTACAACACTCTTCTTGTCTTGTAGTGATCATTTACATTGAGTTGCACATATTAAGTCTATAGTGTGGACCACGAGGCTGCCCCTTCCCTACTAATGATTGACAGAAGTTCTCTAGCAAAAGCCTAACACCCCTCCCTCGCCCATTGTGTCCTCTCTACACTAATTTTGTTTCTTTTCGAGATTATTGCAACAATGTTACTGTTTCTGCCACTCACCCTTATAGGCATTGCATTGGACTAGAAAAACATGGCAGCATTCTCCCAGAAACAGCACCACCCTTGTCCGTGGTTGTGTCTGGTATTGCAGCTCAGACCCATCGACTTGAAAAATGGGGCGGTTTCTGGAAGTAAGAAGTCATGTTTTTTTAGTCTTTAACCCTTTAGTGATCAGCCTATTTTGGCTTTAAAGGGGTTGTCCGGGCACAGACAACTGATGACCTATCAATAGGATAGGCCATCAGTATATGATCGGTGGGGGTCCGACACCCGGATCCCACACCGATCAGCTGCTCCGGCTGCCTCCGGAATCAGGTGGCTCCAGTCCAGAATAGCGGCCGAGCTGCAGTATTCAAGTGAATAAGAGCAAAGCTGAAGTTCTGCAGCATGGCCGCTATTCCGTGACCGGAGCCTTCTGCTTCCGGCTCCGAACTCTGCTTACACTGCATAACATCCGGCACCCAGAGCAGCTGATCGGTGCAGGGTCCAGGTGTTGGACCCCCACCAATCATATACTGATGACCTATCCAGTGGATTGGTCATCAGTAGTCCGTGCCCGGACACCCCCTTTAATGACGGAGCGATTGTTTTTTTCAGTTCTTTGATCGTCGCATGTCAAAAGGCATAACTTTTTTTTTCTGTAGACGTAGCCATGTGAGGGTTCTTTCTTTTGCGGGACAAGTTGTATTTTTTAATGGCACTAATTTGGGGTACATATAACTTATTGATTTTTTTTAATAACTTTTTCGAGGGTAATGACTTTTCGTTTTTCTGGTACCATTTTGGGGTACGGACGACTCTTTGATTGCTTTTGATTTCATTTTTGGTAAGGCAGGATGATCAGAAAGCAGCATTTCTGGCTTTGTTTTTCATTTTATCTTTTTACGGTGTTCCCCGTGTGAGTTTAATAACGTAATCGTTTTATGGTTCGCGTTGTTATGGACGCGGCGATGCCAATTATGTGTAACCTTTTTTTATTTTTTGTTTTTTTCCTAATAAAGCATTTTGTAAGGGGAATAAGTGTTTTTTTTAATTTATTTTTTACTTCGGATTTTTCATTTATTTATTAGTAACTTTGTTAAACAATTTTCTCCTTTTTGTAGTCCCATCTGGGACTTCATTATGCGGTCGTTTGATTGCTTTTATAATACGCTGCAATACTTCTTCTATTACAGTGTAAAACTAACAGCCATTATATTACACCATCGAGATCGGACCAGGAAAAACGTTCCTTGTGTCGGCCGTATTTTCCGGCTCGACCGCATTACAAGTGAACGGGACTCCTGGCATCATAGACATTTATAGTCATTCATAGTCTCTGCCTCCCCACGAAGCTGCTGTACCATACTGTATGGGTATGTTCACACGGCTTATTTTCGGCCGTTTTTCAGGCCGTAAACGGAAGAAAAACGGCCGAAAAATCGGAAGCAGAACGCCTCCAAACATCTGCCCATTGATTTCAATGGGGAAAAACGGCATTCTGTTCCGGCGGGCCGGCAATTTTTAAAAACGTCCGCTTAAAAAAACGGCCGCTAAAAAGAACTGCATGTCACTTCTGCAGCCGTTTCTGTAGCCGTTTTTCATTGACTCCATTGAAAAATAGCTCCAATAACGGCCGTAAAATACGCCACGAAAAACGCGAGTTGCTACAAAAACTTTTCGCCTGAAAACAGCTCTGTATTTTGAGACGTTTTTGGTCACTGCGTGTGAACAGAGCCTTATTCGTTTTCGTGGCGTATTTTACGGCCGTTATTGAAGCTGTTTTTCAATGGAGTCAATAAAAAACGGCTCCAAAAACGTCCCAAGAAGTGACATGCACTTCTATTTCGCGGGTGTCTTTTTACGCGCCGTATTTTGACGAATTACGTCTGAAAACACTGCGTGTGAACATACCCTCACAGTTCCGTGCGGAGGCCGTGACTCCTAGGATCATAAAATGTCTATGATGTCAGGAGTCCCGTTCACCTGTACTGTGGTCGAGCCGGGAGATGCGGCCGACTCTCGGACCGTTTTTCACGGCCCGATCTTGGTCGTTTACAAGAGCACTCAGGCCTTGCCTCTGGCCTCGGCTGATGGCAGACCCCGGGGCCATGGAAAGCGATCGTCAACCCGCGATCACGTAGTGGGGTGCTGATGGGGTCAGTGAGGGAGCCCCTTCCCTCTGAAGCAACTTAGATGCTGCAGTCGCTATTGACCACGTCTAAGGCGATGTTCACACGCAACGCGAAAAACAGCTGTAAAATACGGAGCTTTTCAGGGGAAAACACGCTCTGATTTTCAGACGGCGTTGTGGCATAAATACCCTTAATGAATGCCGTGGAAAGACGTTTGGGCGGTCATTAAAGGGTTAAGGCCGGTGCTCCGCAGTAACATGTCCTCGCTCAGGACTCATAAAAACGCAGCAGTATCATAACCGCACGTCGTCTTCAGTGTTTCCCTGTGGGAAGAAGCTGCAACCCGCCATGATATGACTTCTCCCCCATGATATGACTTCTCCCCCATGATATGACTTCTCCCCCGTGTCTCCGCGACTTAAAGGGGATTTTCATATAAACATTTTTATGTCATGGAGATTTTCCATTATAGTGTGATCTGTGGGGATCGACTTCAGGGACCAGCGCTGATCCTGAGAACACGGAGGTCCCGATCCTGAGAACACGGAGGTCCCGATCCCCGTTCACACCATGTACACATCTCCCACTCCTAATGGAGCGAGACTAATCATGTGCAGCCTCCTGAACCCTCCTGTTCTCAGGACTGGAGAAGGTCCCAGCCGTCAGACCCCCGACCCTCAGATCATGGACTTAACCCTTTGAGGCTCAGAACAATTTTTGCTCATAACTTTCTTATTCTCTGTCTCACGTGGCTGTATGAGGTTTCGTGTTTTGTGGGTGGGAGTTGCACTTTGTGTAGGTGCCATTCTCTGGTACATATACATTAGCGTTTAATGATATGAAGTTTTTTTTGGACAAAAATTAAGAAAAAAAGGCAATTCCGGTGCAGGTTTTGCTTTCTTTTTTTACACCGATCATCGTAAACTATGCTATAAATTGATTGCACAGGTCGCTATGGTCCTTATGGTCGGGACAATACCAAATATGTGTAGTATATTTTATGTTTTTGGACTTTTGGATATTTAATAACTTTTATTTATTGTAAAGGATTTGCATTTGTATAAGCATTTTTTTTTTACAGAATTTTTTGATACATTATTTTTAATTTCACAAGGAGATTTTTTAATTTTATGTTCTAAATATAATGGACTGGCATAATATATATATATAATACTACTGATATTACACAGGAAGTTGTTAGGACATAGCTCGGTATGGTCTGACAGTCCTGGGGTCCTTTAATGGACTGTGGGCTGTCTGATCGCATCACAGGGATTTCCTGTGCGGCGATCAAAAGTGGTCTCCACCTCAGTCTCTACCTTTGAATAGTGTGATCAGCATTGATCATGGCATTCAAAGGGTTAAACGACAGAGATCTGAGGTTCCTTTGATCTCCGGCATTGGAGCTGGGCTGCGGCTGCGTATTACCGCCATTGCATTGCTCCTGATCGCATGGGCACACTTGCCGTATTATACTGTATACATGAGCATAGTCGTCCTGCATCCTCAACTAATTAATCTCAATGTCCATACTTTGAATTTCTGATCTATTCTTGAGTTACATCATGTCATACTCCAGTCACAACCAGAGCTGCATTCACAATTCTACTGGTTGCCCCTTTTGATAAGAATGGTGAGATAAGACTTAATAATGCATTGCACTCTGGTTTCCGGAGAGATAATATAAAAGCAGTAGGATTTTGAATGCAGCTTTGGATGTGACTGGAGTATAAGATATGATGGACCTCAGAATCAGTACAAAATCATTAAAGCAATTTATTTACAAAGCTGCTCGACATTCATTGTAGATTTTACCTGTAAAATGTTCCATGGAAACTGGGGCGGCGCTTTAAATGTAACTTCCAGGATTATAGTTATGCAAAACGAATAAAAATGTCGCGGATCATCATTTTATTATCAGCTGGGACTACAAGAAGAACAGGACGAAAAAAATCCTAATAATTATCTTGCGGTGACCGTAGCAGCAATCTCAGTGACTGTGTGTGACCCTCCCTCATAACAAACCCTCCGCGGGGAAAACTTGTCCTCTGATTTCCATAATAAATTTGCATAGTGCGCAGAATTGTGGAGCGTAAATGAAATCACTTCCTAATAATAACGCTCCGTCCGCGGTCTAGACACAGGACATGTTTAATGGGCTCTGTACCTCGCTGTAATCACTCTGAGGACGCCCCCAGGGGCCGCCAGGCTCACAAATAATATTAATCACTAGAGATTAAATACTGCAAATTATTCAGAGGGAAAAACCATCTCCGCCCCCCCCGCGCCGTGTGGACCGTGTACCGGAGATGACACTCCACACAGACCTCCCCTCCGATCATGAGTGAATTACCCGGACGTCTCATCGCTGCATTTACTACGATCAGAACACAAGTGGCAGGAAAAAGAGAAAAAATCCCCCCGTCGTCGCCCATAATGGGGCGTCTGCGTAATCAGCGACTATTAGGATTGGGCTCAGCGGTGGGCCGGGGGGGCCCTCAATGCAGCAGATATCTGAGAGCACACTTCCCCACTCTCCTATGTTTTGTATCTAAAAGTGGGTGTGGCTTATGCAAATCTGCCCCAATGTGGGCGTGTCTGGGATATTTTGTGGGTGTGTCTCATCAGATTGGGGCAGGGCTGAAAATGTCCCATCATTTGGGATTCAAATGTTGGGAGTCTCACATTAAGGCCTCACGTACAAGACCTATCCGGAGGTTCACACAGTCCCGTTGGCTCCACACTACCAAACTGTAGGCATTCCATGTGCCGCCATATAGTGGCCCATGTGCCCACATACTACAGGGTCATTCTCCCCTAAAAGCAATGCTTCCTTACACCCATACCTGCCAACGTTTGATAATAAGGGACATTAGGGACATTCTGATAAGCGTTGGACGAAGTGCCAAAATGTTTTCCCTTAGGCCCCGCCCCATTTAAAAAAACAAAATATGCGGAGCTATGGGCACTCTGTACGGCCCTGTATGTTCTTCTAGTGGGAATGCTTCTAAGTCAGAGTTCCTCCATAACGCGGCCTGTGATAAAACATGGTACAAATATTTCTGATGAATTTCATGTAAATCCACGAGAAAAAAAACCTCCCTATATAACCGGAGACTGAAGGCGGTGTAGTGCGGGTCCACAGCAGTCTATAAGTGCAGTATTACGGATCCATAATATGCCACCTATTCAATAATGCGCCATATTACGCCGGTATTAAACTGCCCTAAGGCTGGGTTCACACGTCGTGGTCAAAATATGTGGTCAAAACACGTAAACCTATCTGTAGTAAAGTTACCACGTTCCCCTCCCTCGTCACTGCTGCCCTGACAAATCGACCTGTGAACAGATTCTACGGAAATTGATTATTTTGTTAAAAAAAAATAATTTACAAATTGTTAAAAATGTACAGGTTTTTATATTTTTGAGATTCTTAGAATTTTTGCAGATTTGACAGATCTTTAAGAATTTTTACGATACATTTCTATCGAATTAATAGACAGTAAAGATTTTTTTTAATTATGTATTTGAAATATTTTTGCATTTTTTTTATTTTACATAAACCTCTTGATATTATTGTCCCCAATTGTTATATGGAAAGAAAAAAAAAGTCTATAGGTGTCACCAGACCTTCAGTTATTGTATTTATAAAAAAAAATTGACCTCAAATTTAAATTTTTAGAATTAAAAATAGAAAATAATAACATATTTGAAATCATTTTTGAATCTTTTTATTTAACATAATCATCTTGATATTATTTTTCTCAGTTCTTATTGGGGAAAAAAAACGTATAGGTGTAACTGGACCTTAAGTTATTGTATCTACAAAAAAAAATTGCTACAATTTTAATTCAAGAATAAAGCAATTGAATTTTTTTTTTTTTTTTTTTTTTTTTTTAATTTTTATTTTTTTAAATTTAATAAAATGATCCTTTGATTATATTTCTCAGTTGTTAGGTAAAAAAAAAAATATATGTATATGGAAATATATGGAACCAGATTTAAGTTATTGTATTTGTAAAACAATTTTCTCAAATTTTAATTCAAAAATAAATAAAAAAAATTAAAAATTGAAATTATAATAAAAAAAAAAAAACCCAGCTGCCCTGCGATCCGTCAGTGGAGACGGCTTTTACTGATCACAGGAGGCCGCCGCAGAGAAAGCTTCACTCTATTAACACAGACAGCGAGTGCAATTGCTTCATATGATCCGATTTCCATTAGAGATAACTGCAATAAACGGCCCCGTATAGAAGCGAAATTAAAGCCAAATTGACTATGTGGCAAAACGCATCATAAATTACGGTTATTGTGTCCGGCCGCTAACATTATCCGAGCGCCAATTCATCTTAATGCCTTTGATTAAAACATCCCGGCTAATTCCATTTCAAAGCTGGAGTTTATTTATGCATAATCAAATTAATTACATTTTGAAAGATCTTTAACTCGTTAATCCATTTGTATCGGGCGCTCATAAAAAGCCTCGCCGGCCGCTGCGTCCCGCGCTCCTGGCATAATGGGCAATTCACGGGCAGCTGAGAACTTGTATTAAAGGAGGGATCCAGACCAGTGTGAAATGATTAGTGCGGCGAGTGCGGGAGACGCCGGATATCGCGGAGGATTCCAGAGCAGCACGAAAACCTTCTCGTCTTATTGTCTCTCCTACCAAAGAAGTTTTTACTTCTCGGATAATCTTCTTCTCAATGGAGAAACCGAAACAAGAATTCAAATCCTTTACGGAGTTGCTAAAAGGAACAAAAGTGCAGAATAGAAGGGGTTAAACGTTTTTGTTTCTTTTGTGAACTAAGTGATGACTTCAAAAGTAGCAAGAAAAGTGCACAAAATAAACACGTTACAAAGAAACACTAAAGAGATCAGGAAAGAAGTCCACACCGGCCCCTCAATTTTGTAACTTTTTTTTTTTACCCCCTTATAATGTTCCTGCATTTATTCTAGGCAGGGTTATCTTTACCCATTCTTTTTTTTAGATAGATATTACTGCTGACAACCATCCCGTATATCATGTGTGAGAGGTTGTCACAGCCCCGCCCCCTGTTACTGACATCACTGATATATAATATAATTACATTGTGATCAGACATGAGATCCACACATCTTATATACAGTAACAGCTATTCATCTATTACTACTGACAACCAGCCTGTATATCATGTGTGAGAGGTTGTCACAGCCCCGCCCCCTGTTACTGACATCACTGATATATAATATAATTACATTGTGATCAGACATGAGATCCACACATCTTATATACAGTAACAGCTATTCATCTATTACTACTGACAACCAGCCTGTATATCATGTGTGAGAGGTTGTCACAGCCCCGCCCCCTGTTACTGACATCACTGATATATAATATAATTACATTGTGATCAGTCATGAGATCCACACATCTTATATACAGTAACAGCTATTCATCTATTACTACTGACAACCAGCCTGTATATCATGTGTGAGAGGTTGTCACAGCCCCGCCCCCTGTTACTGACATCACTGATATATAATATAATTACACTGTGATCAGACATGAGATCCACACATCTTATATACAGTAACAGCTATTCATCTATTACTAATGACAACCAGCCTGTATATCATGTGTGAGAGGTTGTCACAGCCCCGCCCCGTTACTGACATCACTGATATATAATATAATTACACTGTGATCAGACATGAGATCCACACATCTTATATACAGTAACAGCTATTCATCTATTACTACTGACAACCAGCCTGTATATCATGTGTGAGAGGTTGTCACAGCCCCGCCCCCTGTTACTGACATCACTGATATATAATATAATTACACTGTGATCAGACATGAGATCCACACATCTTATATACAGTAACAGCTATTCATCTATTACTAATGACAACAAGCCTGTATATCATGTGTGAGAGGTTGTCACAGCCCCGCCCCGTTACTGACATCACTGATATATAATATAATTACACTGTGATCAGACATGAGATCCACACATCTTATATACAGTAACAGCTATTCATCTATTACTACTGACAACCAGCCTGTATATCATGTGTGAGAGGTTGTCACAGCCCCGCCCCCTGTTACTGACATTACTGATATATAATATAATTACATTATGATCAGACACGAGATCCACACATCTTATATACAGTGACAGCTATTCATCTATTACTACTGACAACCAGCCTGTATATCATGTGTGAGAGGTTGTCACAGCCCCGCCTCCTGTTACTGACATCACTGATATATAATATAATTACATTGTGATCAGACATGAGATCCACACATCTTATATACAGTAACAGCTATTCATCTATTACTACTGACAACCAGCCTTTATATCATGTGTGAGAGGTTGTCACAGCCCCGCCCCCTGTTACTGACATCACTGATATATAATATAATTACACTGTGATCAGACATGAGATCCACACATCTTATATACAGTAACAGCTATTCATCTATTACTACTGACAACCAGCCTTTATATCATGTGTGAGAGGTTGTCACAGCCCCGCCCCCTGTTACTGACATCACTGATATATAATATAATTACACTGTGATCAGACATGAGATCCACACATCTTATATACAGTAACAGCTATTCATCTATTACTACTGACAACCAGCCTGTATATCATGTGTGAGAGGTTGTCACAGCCCCGCCCCCTGTTACTGACATCACTGATATATAATATAATTACATGTGATCAGACATGAGATCCGCACATCTTATATACAGTGACAGCTATTCATCTATTACTACTGACAACCAGCCTGTATATCATGTGTGAGAGGTTGTCACAGCCCCGCCCCCTGTTACTGACATTACTGATATATAATATAATTACATTATGATCAGACACGAGATCCACACATCTTATATACAGTGACAGCTATTCATCTATTACTACTGACAACCAGCCTGTATATCATGTGTGAGAGGTTGTCACAGCCCCGCCTCCTGTTACTGACATCACTGATATATAATATAATTACATTGTGATCAGACATGAGATCCACACATCTTATATACAGTAACAGCTATTCATCTATTACTACTGACAACCAGCCTTTATATCATGTGTGAGAGGTTGTCACAGCCCCGCCCCCTGTTACTGACATCACTGATATATAATATAATTACACTGTGATCAGACATGAGATCCACACATCTTATATACAGTAACAGCTATTCATCTATTACTACTGACAACCAGCCTTTATATCATGTGTGAGAGGTTGTCACAGCCCCGCCCCCTGTTACTGACATCACTGATATATAATATAATTACACTGTGATCAGACATGAGATCCACACATCTTATATACAGTAACAGCTATTCATCTATTACTACTGACAACCAGCCTGTATATCATGTGTGAGAGGTTGTCACAGCCCCGCCCCCTGTTACTGACATCACTGATATATAATATAATTACATGTGATCAGACATGAGATCCGCACATCTTATATACAGTGACAGCTATTCATCTATTACTACTGACAACCAGCCTGTATATCATGCGTGAGAGGTTGTCACAGCCCCGCCCCCTGTTACTGACATCACTGATATATAATATAATTACAGTGTGATCAGACATGAGATCCACACATCTTATATACAGTAACAGCTATTCATCTATTACTACTGACAACCAGCCTGTATATCATGTGTGAGAGGTTGTCACAGCCCCGCCCCCTGTTACTGACATCACTGATATATAATATAATTACAGTGTGATCAGACATGAGATCCACACATCTTATATACAGTAACAGCTATTCATCTATTACTACTGACAACCAGCCTGTATATCATGTGTGAGAGGTTGTCACAGCTCCGCCCCCTGTTACTGACATCACTGATATATAATATAATTACAGTGTGGTCAGACATGAGATCCACACATCTTATATACAGTAACAGCTATTCATCTATTACTACTGACAACCAGCCTGTATATCATGTGTGAGAGGTTGTCACAGCCCCGCCCCCTGTTACTGACATCACTGATATATAATATAATTACAGTGTGATCAGACATGAGATCCACACATCTTATATACAGTAACAGCTATTCATCTATTACTACTGACAACCAGCCTGTATATCATGTGTGAGAGGTTGTCACAGCCCCACCCCCTGTTACTGACATCACTGATATATAATATAATTACATTGTGATCAGACATGAGGTCCACACATCTTATATACAGTAACAGCTATTCATCTATCACTACTGACAACCAGCCGGTATATCATGTGTGAGAGGTTGTCACAGCCCCGCCTCCTGTTACTGACATCACTGATATATAATATAATTAAATGTGATCAGACATGAGATCCACACATCTTATATACAGTAACAGCTATTCATCTATTACTACTGACAACCAGCCTGTATATCATGTGTGAGAGGTTGTCACAGCTCCGCCCCCTGTTACTGACATCACTGATATATAATATAATTACACTGTGATCAGACATGAGATCCACACATCTTATATACAGTCACAGCTATTCATCTATTACTACTGACAACCAGCCTGTATATCATGTGTGAGAGGTTGTCACAGCTCCGCCCCCTGTTACTGACATCACTGATATATAATATAATTACACTGTGATCAGACATGAGATCCACACATCTTATATACAGTAACAGCTATTCATCTATTACTACTGACAACCAGCCTGTATATCATGTGTGAGAGGTTGTCACAGACCCCGCCCCCTGTTACTGACATCACTGATATATAATATAATTACATTGTGATCAGACATGAGATCCACACATCTTATATACAGTAACAGCTATTCATCTATTACTACTGACAACCAGCCTGTATATCATGTGTGAGAGGTTGTCACAGCCCCGCCCCCTGTTACTGACATCACTGATATATAATATAGTTACATTGTAATCAGACATGATATCCAGACATCTTATATACAGTAACAGCTATTCATCTATTACTACTGACAACCAGCCTGTATATCATGTGTGAGAGGTTGTCACAGCCCCGCCCCCTGTTACTGACATCACTGATATATAATATAATTACATTGTGATCAGACAGGAGATCCACACATCTTATATACAGTAACAGCTATTCATATATTACTACTGACAACCAGCCGGTATACCATGTGTGAGAGGTTGTCACAGCCCCGCCCCCTGTTACTGACATCACTGATATATAATATAATTACATTGTGATCAGACATGAGATCCACACATCTTATATACAGTAACAGCTATTCATCTATTACTACTGACAACCAGCCTGTATATCATGTGTGAGAGGTTGTCACAGCCCCGCCCCCTGTTACTGACATCACTGATATATAATATAATTACATTGTGATCAGACATGAGATCCACACATCTTATATACAGTAACAGCTATTCATCTATTACTACTGACAACCAGCCTGTATATCATGTGTGAGAGGTTGTCACAGCTCCGCCCCCTGTTACTGACATCACTGATATATAATATAATTACACTGTGATCAGACATGAGATCCACACATCTTATATACAGTAACAGCTATTCATCTATTACTACTGACAACCAGCCTGTATATCATGTGTGAGAGGTTGTCACAGCCCCGCCCCCTGTTACTGACATCACTGATATATAATATAATTACATTGTGATCAGACATGAGATCCACACATCTTATATACAGTAACAGCTATTCATCTATTACTACTGACAACCAGCCTGTATATCATGTGTGAGAGGTTGTCACAGCCCCGCCCCCTGTTACTGACATCACTGATATATAATATAATTACATTGTGATCAGACATGAGATCCACACATCTTATATACAGTAACAGCTATTCATCTATTACTACTGACAACCAGCCTGTATATCATGTGTGAGAGGTTGTCACAGCTCCGCCCCCTGTTACTGACATCACTGATATATAATATAATTACAGTGTGGTCAGACATGAGATCCACACATCTTATATACAGTAACAGCTATTCATCTATTACTACTGACAACCAGCCTGTATATCATGTGTGAGAGGTTGTCACAGCCCCGCCCCCTGTTACTGACATCACTGATATATAATATAATTACAGTGTGATCAGACATGAGATCCACACATCTTATATACAGTAACAGCTATTCATCTATTACTACTGACAACCAGCCTGTATATCATGTGTGAGAGGTTGTCACAGCCCCACCCCCTGTTACTGACATCACTGATATATAATATAATTACATTGTGATCAGACATGAGGTCCACACATCTTATATACAGTCACACCTATTCATCTATCACTACTGACAACCAGCCTGTATATCATGTGTGAGAGGTTGTCACAGCCCCGCCCCCTGTTACTGACATCACTGATATATAATATAATTACAGTGTGATCAGACATGAGATCCACACATCTTATATACAGTAACAGCTATTCATCTATTACTACTAACAACCAGCCTGTATATCATGTGTGAGAGGTTGTCACAGCCCCGCCCCCTGTTACTGACATCACTGATATATAATATAATTACAGTGTGATCAGACATGAGATCCACACATCTTATATACAGTAACAGCTATTCATCTATTACTACTGACAACCAGCCTGTATATCATGTATGAGAGGTTGTCACAGCTCCGCCCCCTGTTACTGACATCACTGATATATAATATAATTACATTATGATCAGACATGAGATCCACACATCTTATATACAGTAACAGCTATTCATCTATTACTACTGACAACCAGCCTGTATATCATGTGTGAGAGGTTGTCACAGCCCCGCCCCCTGTTACTGACATCACTGATATATAATATAATTACAGTGTGGTCAGACATGAGATCCACACATCTTATATACAGTAACAGCTATTCATCTATTACTACTGACAACCAGCCTGTATATCATGTGTGAGAGGTTGTCACAGCCCCGCCCCCTGTTACTGACATCACTGATATATAATATAATTACAGTGTGATCAGACATGAGATCCACACATCTTATATACAGTAACAGCTATTCATCTATTACTACTGACAACCAGCCTGTATATCATGTGTGAGGTTGTCACAGCCCCACCCCCTGTTACTGACATCACTGATATATAATATAATTACATTGTGATCAGACATGAGGTCCACACATCTTATATACAGTAACAGCTATTCATCTATCACTACTGACAACCAGCCGGTATATCATGTGTGAGAGGTTGTCACAGCCCCGCCTCCTGTTACTGACATCACTGATATATAATATAATTAAATGTGATCAGACATGAGATCCACACATCTTATATACAGTAACAGCTATTCATCTATTACTACTGACAACCAGCCTGTATATCATGTGTGAGAGGTTGTCACAGCTCCGCCCCCTGTTACTGACATCACTGATATATAATATAATTACACTGTGATCAGACATGAGATCCACACATCTTATATACAGTCACAGCTATTCATCTATTACTACTGACAACCAGCCTGTATATCATGTGTGAGAGGTTGTCACAGCTCCGCCCCCTGTTACTGACATCACTGATATTTAATATAATTACACTGTGATCAGACATGAGATCCACACATCTTATATACAGTAACAGCTATTCATCTATTACTACTGACAACCAGCCTGTATATCATGTGTGAGAGGTTGTCACAGACCCCGCCCCCTGTTACTGACATCACTGATATATAATATAATTACATTGTGATCAGACATGAGATCCACACATCTTATATACAGTAACAGCTATTCATCTATTACTACTGACAACCAGCCTGTATATCATGTGTGAGAGGTTGTCACAGCCCCGCCCCCTGTTACTGACATCACTGATATATAATATAGTTACATTGTAATCAGACATGATATCCAGACATCTTATATACAGTAACAGCTATTCATCTATTACTACTGACAACCAGCCTGTATATCATGTGTGAGAGGTTGTCACAGCCCCGCCCCCTGTTACTGACATCACTGATATATAATATAATTACATTGTGATCAGACAGGAGATCCACACATCTTATATACAGTAACAGCTATTCATATATTACTACTGACAACCAGCCGGTATACCATGTGTGAGAGGTTGTCACAGCCCCGCCCCCTGTTACTGACATCACTGATATATAATATAATTACATTGTGATCAGACATGAGATCCACACATCTTATATACAGTAACAGCTATTCATCTATTACTACTGACAACCAGCCTGTATATCATGTGTGAGAGGTTGTCACAGCCCCGCCCCCTGTTACTGACATCACTGATATATAATATAATTACATTGTGATCAGACATGAGATCCACACATCTTATATACAGTAACAGCTATTCATCTATTACTACTGACAACCAGCCTGTATATCATGTGTGAGAGGTTGTCACAGCTCCGCCCCCTGTTACTGACATCACTGATATATAATATAATTACACTGTGATCAGACATGAGATCCACACATCTTATATACAGTAACAGCTATTCATCTATTACTACTGACAACCAGCCTGTATATCATGTGTGAGAGGTTGTCACAGCCCCGCCCCCTGTTACTGACATCACTGATATATAATATAATTACATTGTGATCAGACATGAGATCCACACATCTTATATACAGTAACAGCTATTCATCTATTACTACTGACAACCAGCCTGTATATCATGTGTGAGAGGTTGTCACAGCCCCGCCCCCTGTTACTGACATCACTGATATATAATATAATTACATTGTGATCAGACATGAGATCCACACATCTTATATACAGTAACAGCTATTCATCTATTACTACTGACAACCAGCCTGTATATCATGTGTGAGAGGTTGTCACAGCTCCGCCCCCTGTTACTGACATCACTGATATATAATATAATTACACTGTGATCAGACATGAGATCCACACATCTTATATACAGTAACAGCTATTCATCTATTACTACTGACAACCAGCCTGTATATCATGTGTGAGAGGTTGTCACAGCTCCGCCCCCTGTTACTGACATCACTGATATATAATATAATTACAGTGTGGTCAGACATGAGATCCACACATCTTATATACAGTAACAGCTATTCATCTATTACTACTGACAACCAGCCTGTATATCATGTGTGAGAGGTTGTCACAGCCCCGCCCCCTGTTACTGACATCACTGATATATAATATAATTACAGTGTGATCAGACATGAGATCCACACATCTTATATACAGTAACAGCTATTCATCTATTACTACTGACAACCAGCCGGTATATCATGTGTGAGAGGTTGTCACAGCCCCGCCTCCTGTTACTGACATCACTGATATATAATATAATTAAATGTGATCAGACATGAGATCCACACATCTTATATACAGTAACAGCTATTCATCTATTACTACTGACAACCAGCCTGTATATCATGTGTGAGAGGTTGTCACAGCTCCGCCCCCTGTTACTGACATCACTGATATATAATATAATTACATTGTGATCAGACAGGAGATCCACACATCTTATATACAGTAACAGCTATTCATATATTACTACTGACAACCAGCCGGTATACCATGTGTGAGAGGTTGTCACAGCCCCGCCCCCTGTTACTGACATCACTGATATATAATATAATTACATTGTGATCAGACATGAGATCCACACATCTTATATACAGTAACAGCTATTCATCTATTACTACTGACAACCAGCCTGTATATCATGTGTGAGAGGTTGTCACAGCCCCGCCCCCTGTTACTGACATCACTGATATATAATATAATTACATTGTGATCAGACATGAGATCCACACATCTTATATACAGTAACAGCTATTCATCTATTACTACTGACAACCAGCCTGTATATCATGTGTGAGAGGTTGTCACAGCTCCGCCCCCTGTTACTGACATCACTGATATATAATATAATTACACTGTGATCAGACATGAGATCCACACATCTTATATACAGTAACAGCTATTCATCTATTACTACTGACAACCAGCCTGTATATCATGTGTGAGAGGTTGTCACAGCCCCGCCCCCTGTTACTGACATCACTGATATATAATATAATTACATTGTGATCAGACATGAGATCCACACATCTTATATACAGTAACAGCTATTCATCTATTACTACTGACAACCAGCCTGTATATCATGTGTGAGAGGTTGTCACAGCCCCGCCCCCTGTTACTGACATCACTGATATATAATATAATTACATTGTGATCAGACATGAGATCCACACATCTTATATACAGTAACAGCTATTCATCTATTACTACTGACAACCAGCCTGTATATCATGTGTGAGAGGTTGTCACAGCTCCGCCCCCTGTTACTGACATCACTGATATATAATATAATTACACTGTGATCAGACATGAGATCCACACATCTTATATACAGTAACAGCTATTCATCTATTACTACTGACAACCAGCCTGTATATCATGTGTGAGAGGTTGTCACAGCCCCGCCCCCTGTTACTGACATCACTGATATATAATATAATTACATTGTGATCAGACATGAGATCCACACATCTTATACACAGTAACAGCTATTCATATATTACTACTGACAACCAGCCGGTATACCATGTGTGAGAGGTTGTCACAGCCCCGCCCCCTGTTACTGACATCACTGATATATAATATAATTACACTGTGATCAGACATGAGATCCACACATCTTATATACAGTAACAGCTATTCATATATTACTACTGACAACCAGCCGGTATACCATGTGTGAGAGGTTGTCACAGCCCCGCCCCCTGTTACTGACATCACTGATATATAATATAATTACACTGTGATCAGACATGAGATCCACACATCTTATATACAGTAACAGCTATTCATATATTACTACTGACAACCAGCCGGTATACCATGTGTGAGAGGTTGTCACAGCCCCGCCCCCTGTTACTGACATCACTGATATATAATATAATTACATTGTGATCAGACATGAGATCCACACATCTTATATACAGTAACAGCTATTCATCTATTACTACTGACAACCAGCCTGTATATCATGTGTGAGAGGTTGTCACAGCCCCGCCCCCTGTTACTGACATCACTGATATATAATATAATTACATTGTGATCAGACATGAGATCCACACATCTTATATACAGTAACAGCTATTCATCTATTACTACTGACAACCAGCCTGTATATCATGTGTGAGAGGTTGTCACAGCTCCGCCCCCTGTTACTGACATCACTGATATATAATATAATTACATTGTGATCAGACATGAGATCCACACATCTTATATACAGTAACAGCTATTCATCTATTACTACTGACAACCAGCCTGTATATCATGTGTGAGAGGTTGTCACAGCTCCGCCCCCTGTTACTGACATCACTGATATATAATATAATTACACTGTGATCAGACATGAGATCCACACATCTTATATACAGTCACAGCTATTCATCTATTACTACTGACAACCAGCCTGTATATCATGTGTGAGAGGTTGTCACAGCTCCGCCCCCTGTTACTGACATCACTGATATATAATATAATTACACTGTGATCAGACATGAGATCCACACATCTTATATACAGTAACAGCTATTCATCTATTACTACTGACAACCAGCCTGTATATCATGTGTGAGAGGTTGTCACAGACCCCGCCCCCTGTTACTGACATCACTGATATACAGTGGCGGATTAAGTAGACCATGGGCCCTGGGCTGTTACCCAAACTTGGGCCCCCCTTCCTCACCGCCGCCCTGCCGCGCCGTAACTATTTTTGACACTACTTTTTTGGGCAAGCATTAACAGTGTTACGATTTCCCTTGTCACAGGGCTGTGTCCCTACATACTGACAGGATCACACTGTGCAGGGACACAACCTCCTGACAAGGGGAATTGTCTATCAGTCCTGGACTGCAGAAAGACTTTTTGTGAAATACAAGGATTCCTATAATAAACATGTCAGGAGAGGTGACAGATTCTCTATAAATCTAGTGACTCACAGGTGACGACGTCTCAGATTCTAGTAGTTTTTTTCCTCTTTTCTTCTCCATCCGGTCCAGCGCTCATGACGACTTCTCCCGGCCATGACTCATTTCTGCAGAATTTGCCACTCAGACGTCTCCTCACTTTTCCAACATTTCCACACCTATAAACGAAAATAAAGTTATCATGGTGCCACATACTGTGCCACTAAATATAATAGCACCAAACACTGCGCGCCTGAATATAATAATACCACACACTGTAAAACACCACATACACACAGCCCCCTGTACATAGTGCCACACACAGCCCCTGTAGATATTACACACCCCCATAGATATCGCCATACACAGCCCCCTCTATATATCACACATCCTCCCCGTAGAGAGCGTTACACACAGCCCCATATAGATAAACTTTATGAATAAAAATTGTAAAATAGCAAAAAAGGTGTGTATAAAAACGATAAAAAACGAACCCTGCATTGTCTACGGAAAAAACGTCGCAAAAATCACGTCGTTTTTATTTATTTTTTATAAAAATGTGTGTTTGGTGCAACTTTGTAATTACGTTTTATTAAAAAATATTTTCACTTTTTGAGATACAGCTGCTTTGTATCCTGTATCAGTCAGGTCAGCAGGACTGACAGGATCAGTGACACGCAGGATCCACCTCAAATCTATCACATCGAAGATTATAATTTCGCGCAGGGCCCGTTTCACTGATCCCGTCAGTCCTGCTGACCTGACGGATACAGGATACAAAGCAGCTGTATCTCAAAAAGTGAAAATATTTTTTAATAAAACGTAATTACAAAGTTGCACCAAACACACATTTTTATAAAAAAGAAATAAAAACGACGTGATTTTTGCGACGTTTTTTCCGTAGACAATGCAGGTTTCTTTTTTTTTAGCGTTTTTATACACACCTTTTTTGCTATTTTAGAATTTTTATTCATAAAGTTTGAAAATAATAGTAAAAAAATAAGCTTTTTTACGTTTCAGCTATTTTTTTTGGTAATAACATAGTTTTACCCTAAAATAGACCTTTTATTTGTAATCGTCATTGTTTACCGTAAATGTTAATATATTACATGTCTATATTAGGGTAATTGGGTCAGCGCTAGCGTTACAACAATGATTGGCGGGGGGGACGGACGGTTTTTATTGGGGTGGGTATTTTATGTGTATTTATTATTTCATTTTTTTTGCACTTTACTTTCCTATTTTTTTATTACTGTGGTCTGTTCCTCAAAGGTCAAAAAAGACCTTTGGGGAACTTTATATATATTTTTTCTTTCTTTTACACCATGTTTTTCCACTGTAACTGGAGCTGCACAGCAGCCCCAGTTACAGGGGAAATCAGCCCTCTCACAGTGACGATTGTCACTAATAGGGCTGTGCTGGGTCTAGTAAGACCCAGCAGCAGCCTGCCACTAACGGCACCCGGCGATCATGTGACCAGTCACATGATCACCGGGAGGAATAGAGACAGCGCCGCTGCTGCTGTCTCTATTCCTGTACACAGCGTTCATTGAACGCTGTGTAAGAAGACATCGGAGAAGACAGAAGCAGCGAAAGCTGCTTCTGTCTTTTCCTCAGGGTCCCCGGCAGTCACTGACAGCCGGAGACCCGATCGCGCGGGCAGCAAGTTAAAACCCGAGCCGTAGAAAGTCTATGGCTCGGGTTTTAAGGACCCGTCCCTGACCGCTGGCCGTAAAAATACAGCCAGCGGTCGGGAACCAGTTGGGAAGGAGGATAAGCCTGCTGTACTGACCTCAGCGCCGGTGACCGACCGTCTTGCAGATTCGGAGTAACAGAACAGCCGTCCCTCGCTGTTCTGTTACTCAATGGCGGCGGCCCACACTTGTCAGGGAGGCGTGTCCTACCCCTTTCCCGGCCAATTCCCTGCTCCTCCCCTCATCTTCGTTAGTTAGCAGCGCTAGCGCGCTGAATAAGTAACTTTGCAAGATGATGTGCGGTTCGGGCTGCCATGGGCCCCCTGGGAGCCTCGGGCCCCGGGCGGCCGCCCGAATCGCCCATATGATAATCCGCCACTGCTGATATATAATATAATTACATTGTGATCAGACATGAGATCCACACATCTTATATACAGTAACAGCTATTCATCTATTACTACTGACAACCAGCCTGTATATCATGTGTGAGAGGTTGTCACAGCCCCGCCCCCTGTTACTGACATCACTGATATATAATATAGTTACATTGTAATCAGACATGATATCCAGACATCTTATATACAGTAACAGCTATTCATCTATTACTACTGACAACCAGCCTGTATATCATGTGTGAGAGGTTGTCACAGCCCCGCCCCCTGTTACTGACATCACTGATATATAATATAATTACATTGTGATCAGACAGGAGATCCACACATCTTATATACAGTAACAGCTATTCATATATTACTACTGACAACCAGCCGGTATACCATGTGTGAGAGGTTGTCACAGCCCCGCCCCCTGTTACTGACATCACTGATATATAATATAATTACATTGTGATCAGACATGAGATCCACACATCTTATATACAGTAACAGCTATTCATCTATTACTACTGACAACCAGCCTGTATATCATGTGTGAGAGGTTGTCACAGCCCCGCCCCCTGTTACTGACATCACTGATATATAATATAATTACATTGTGATCAGACATGAGATCCACACATCTTATATACAGTAACAGCTATTCATCTATTACTACTGACAACCAGCCTGTATATCATGTGTGAGAGGTTGTCACAGCTCCGCCCCCTGTTACTGACATCACTGATATATAATATAATTACACTGTGATCAGACATGAGATCCACACATCTTATATACAGTAACAGCTATTCATCTATTACTACTGACAACCAGCCTGTATATCATGTGTGAGAGGTTGTCACAGCCCCGCCCCCTGTTACTGACATCACTGATATATAATATAATTACATTGTGATCAGACATGAGATCCACACATCTTATATACAGTAACAGCTATTCATCTATTACTACTGACAACCAGCCTGTATATCATGTGTGAGAGGTTGTCACAGCCCCGCCCCCTGTTACTGACATCACTGATATATAATATAATTACATTGTGATCAGACATGAGATCCACACATCTTATATACAGTAACAGCTATTCATCTATTACTACTGACAACCAGCCTGTATATCATGTGTGAGAGGTTGTCACAGCTCCGCCCCCTGTTACTGACATCACTGATATATAATATAATTACAGTGTGGTCAGACATGAGATCCACACATCTTATATACAGTAACAGCTATTCATCTATTACTACTGACAACCAGCCTGTATATCATGTGTGAGAGGTTGTCACAGCCCCGCCCCCTGTTACTGACATCACTGATATATAATATAATTACAGTGTGATCAGACATGAGATCCACACATCTTATATACAGTAACAGCTATTCATCTATTACTACTGACAACCAGCCTGTATATCATGTGTGAGAGGTTGTCACAGCCCCACCCCCTGTTACTGACATCACTGATATATAATATAATTACATTGTGATCAGACATGAGGTCCACACATCTTATATACAGTCACACCTATTCATCTATCACTACTGACAACCAGCCTGTATATCATGTGTGAGAGGTTGTCACAGCCCCGCCCCCTGTTACTGACATCACTGATATATAATATAATTACAGTGTGATCAGACATGAGATCCACACATCTTATATACAGTAACAGCTATTCATCTATTACTACTAACAACCAGCCTGTATATCATGTGTGAGAGGTTGTCACAGCCCCGCCCCCTGTTACTGACATCACTGATATATAATATAATTACAGTGTGATCAGACATGAGATCCACACATCTTATATACAGTAACAGCTATTCATCTATTACTACTGACAACCAGCCTGTATATCATGTATGAGAGGTTGTCACAGCTCCGCCCCCTGTTACTGACATCACTGATATATAATATAATTACATTATGATCAGACATGAGATCCACACATCTTATATACAGTAACAGCTATTCATCTATTACTACTGACAACCAGCCTGTATATCATGTGTGAGAGGTTGTCACAGCTCCGCCCCCTGTTACTGACATCACTGATATATAATATAATTACAGTGTGGTCAGACATGAGATCCACACATCTTATATACAGTAACAGCTATTCATCTATTACTACTGACAACCAGCCTGTATATCATGTGTGAGAGGTTGTCACAGCCCCGCCCCCTGTTACTGACATCACTGATATATAATATAATTACAGTGTGATCAGACATGAGATCCACACATCTTATATACAGTAACAGCTATTCATCTATTACTACTGACAACCAGCCTGTATATCATGTGTGAGGTTGTCACAGCCCCACCCCCTGTTACTGACATCACTGATATATAATATAATTACATTGTGATCAGACATGAGGTCCACACATCTTATATACAGTAACAGCTATTCATCTATCACTACTGACAACCAGCCGGTATATCATGTGTGAGAGGTTGTCACAGCCCCGCCTCCTGTTACTGACATCACTGATATATAATATAATTAAATGTGATCAGACATGAGATCCACACATCTTATATACAGTAACAGCTATTCATCTATTACTACTGACAACCAGCCTGTATATCATGTGTGAGAGGTTGTCACAGCTCCGCCCCCTGTTACTGACATCACTGATATATAATATAATTACACTGTGATCAGACATGAGATCCACACATCTTATATACAGTCACAGCTATTCATCTATTACTACTGACAACCAGCCTGTATATCATGTGTGAGAGGTTGTCACAGCTCCGCCCCCTGTTACTGACATCACTGATATATAATATAATTACACTGTGATCAGACATGAGATCCACACATCTTATATACAGTAACAGCTATTCATCTATTACTACTGACAACCAGCCTGTATATCATGTGTGAGAGGTTGTCACAGACCCCGCCCCCTGTTACTGACATCACTGATATATAATATAATTACATTGTGATCAGACATGAGATCCACACATCTTATATACAGTAACAGCTATTCATCTATTACTACTGACAACCAGCCTGTATATCATGTGTGAGAGGTTGTCACAGCCCCGCCCCCTGTTACTGACATCACTGATATATAATATAGTTACATTGTAATCAGACATGATATCCAGACATCTTATATACAGTAACAGCTATTCATCTATTACTACTGACAACCAGCCTGTATATCATGTGTGAGAGGTTGTCACAGCCCCGCCCCCTGTTACTGACATCACTGATATATAATATAATTACATTGTGATCAGACAGGAGATCCACACATCTTATATACAGTAACAGCTATTCATATATTACTACTGACAACCAGCCGGTATACCATGTGTGAGAGGTTGTCACAGCCCCGCCCCCTGTTACTGACATCACTGATATATAATATAATTACATTGTGATCAGACATGAGATCCACACATCTTATATACAGTAACAGCTATTCATCTATTACTACTGACAACCAGCCTGTATATCATGTGTGAGAGGTTGTCACAGCCCCGCCCCCTGTTACTGACATCACTGATATATAATATAATTACATTGTGATCAGACATGAGATCCACACATCTTATATACAGTAACAGCTATTCATCTATTACTACTGACAACCAGCCTGTATATCATGTGTGAGAGGTTGTCACAGCCCCGCCCCCTGTTACTGACATCACTGATATATAATATAATTACATTGTGATCAGACATGAGATCCACACATCTTATATACAGTAACAGCTATTCATCTATTACTACTGACAACCAGCCTGTATATCATGTGTGAGAGGTTGTCACAGCTCCGCCCCCTGTTACTGACATCACTGATATATAATATAATTACAGTGTGGTCAGACATGAGATCCACACATCTTATATACAGTAACAGCTATTCATCTATTACTACTGACAACCAGCCTGTATATCATGTGTGAGAGGTTGTCACAGCCCCGCCCCCTGTTACTGACATCACTGATATATAATATAATTACAGTGTGATCAGACATGAGATCCACACATCTTATATACAGTAACAGCTATTCATCTATTACTACTGACAACCAGCCTGTATATCATGTGTGAGAGGTTGTCACAGCCCCACCCCCTGTTACTGACATCACTGATATATAATATAATTACATTGTGATCAGACATGAGGTCCACACATCTTATATACAGTCACACCTATTCATCTATCACTACTGACAACCAGCCTGTATATCATGTGTGAGAGGTTGTCACAGCCCCGCCCCCTGTTACTGACATCACTGATATATAATATAATTACAGTGTGATCAGACATGAGATCCACACATCTTATATACAGTAACAGCTATTCATCTATTACTACTAACAACCAGCCTGTATATCATGTGTGAGAGGTTGTCACAGCCCCGCCCCCTGTTACTGACATCACTGATATATAATATAATTACAGTGTGATCAGACATGAGATCCACACATCTTATATACAGTAACAGCTATTCATCTATTACTACTGACAACCAGCCTGTATATCATGTATGAGAGGTTGTCACAGCTCCGCCCCCTGTTACTGACATCACTGATATATAATATAATTACATTATGATCAGACATGAGATCCACACATCTTATATACAGTAACAGCTATTCATCTATTACTACTGACAACCAGCCTGTATATCATGTGTGAGAGGTTGTCACAGCTCCGCCCCCTGTTACTGACATCACTGATATATAATATAATTACAGTGTGGTCAGACATGAGATCCACACATCTTATATACAGTAACAGCTATTCATCTATTACTACTGACAACCAGCCTGTATATCATGTGTGAGAGGTTGTCACAGCCCCGCCCCCTGTTACTGACATCACTGATATATAATATAATTACAGTGTGATCAGACATGAGATCCACACATCTTATATACAGTAACAGCTATTCATCTATTACTACTGACAACCAGCCTGTATATCATGTGTGAGGTTGTCACAGCCCCACCCCCTGTTACTGACATCACTGATATATAATATAATTACATTGTGATCAGACATGAGGTCCACACATCTTATATACAGTAACAGCTATTCATCTATCACTACTGACAACCAGCCGGTATATCATGTGTGAGAGGTTGTCACAGCCCCGCCTCCTGTTACTGACATCACTGATATATAATATAATTAAATGTGATCAGACATGAGATCCACACATCTTATATACAGTAACAGCTATTCATCTATTACTACTGACAACCAGCCTGTATATCATGTGTGAGAGGTTGTCACAGCTCCGCCCCCTGTTACTGACATCACTGATATATAATATAATTACACTGTGATCAGACATGAGATCCACACATCTTATATACAGTCACAGCTATTCATCTATTACTACTGACAACCAGCCTGTATATCATGTGTGAGAGGTTGTCACAGCTCCGCCCCCTGTTACTGACATCACTGATATATAATATAATTACACTGTGATCAGACATGAGATCCACACATCTTATATACAGTAACAGCTATTCATCTATTACTACTGACAACCAGCCTGTATATCATGTGTGAGAGGTTGTCACAGACCCCGCCCCCTGTTACTGACATCACTGATATATAATATAATTACATTGTGATCAGACATGAGATCCACACATCTTATATACAGTAACAGCTATTCATCTATTACTACTGACAACCAGCCTGTATATCATGTGTGAGAGGTTGTCACAGCCCCGCCCCCTGTTACTGACATCACTGATATATAATATAGTTACATTGTAATCAGACATGATATCCAGACATCTTATATACAGTAACAGCTATTCATCTATTACTACTGACAACCAGCCTGTATATCATGTGTGAGAGGTTGTCACAGCCCCGCCCCCTGTTACTGACATCACTGATATATAATATAATTACATTGTGATCAGACAGGAGATCCACACATCTTATATACAGTAACAGCTATTCATATATTACTACTGACAACCAGCCGGTATACCATGTGTGAGAGGTTGTCACAGCCCCGCCCCCTGTTACTGACATCACTGATATATAATATAATTACATTGTGATCAGACATGAGATCCACACATCTTATATACAGTAACAGCTATTCATCTATTACTACTGACAACCAGCCTGTATATCATGTGTGAGAGGTTGTCACAGCCCCGCCCCCTGTTACTGACATCACTGATATATAATATAATTACATTGTGATCAGACATGAGATCCACACATCTTATATACAGTAACAGCTATTCATCTATTACTACTGACAACCAGCCTGTATATCATGTGTGAGAGGTTGTCACAGCTCCGCCCCCTGTTACTGACATCACTGATATATAATATAATTACACTGTGATCAGACATGAGATCCACACATCTTATATACAGTAACAGCTATTCATCTATTACTACTGACAACCAGCCTGTATATCATGTGTGAGAGGTTGTCACAGCCCCGCCCCCTGTTACTGACATCACTGATATATAATATAATTACATTGTGATCAGACATGAGATCCACACATCTTATATACAGTAACAGCTATTCATCTATTACTACTGACAACCAGCCTGTATATCATGTGTGAGAGGTTGTCACAGCCCCGCCCCCTGTTACTGACATCACTGATATATAATATAATTACATTGTGATCAGACATGAGATCCACACATCTTATATACAGTAACAGCTATTCATCTATTACTACTGACAACCAGCCTGTATATCATGTGTGAGAGGTTGTCACAGCTCCGCCCCCTGTTACTGACATCACTGATATATAATATAATTACACTGTGATCAGACATGAGATCCACACATCTTATATACAGTAACAGCTATTCATCTATTACTACTGACAACCAGCCTGTATATCATGTGTGAGAGGTTGTCACAGCTCCGCCCCCTGTTACTGACATCACTGATATATAATATAATTACAGTGTGGTCAGACATGAGATCCACACATCTTATATACAGTAACAGCTATTCATCTATTACTACTGACAACCAGCCTGTATATCATGTGTGAGAGGTTGTCACAGCCCCGCCCCCTGTTACTGACATCACTGATATATAATATAATTACAGTGTGATCAGACATGAGATCCACACATCTTATATACAGTAACAGCTATTCATCTATTACTACTGACAACCAGCCGGTATATCATGTGTGAGAGGTTGTCACAGCCCCGCCTCCTGTTACTGACATCACTGATATATAATATAATTAAATGTGATCAGACATGAGATCCACACATCTTATATACAGTAACAGCTATTCATCTATTACTACTGACAACCAGCCTGTATATCATGTGTGAGAGGTTGTCACAGCTCCGCCCCCTGTTACTGACATCACTGATATATAATATAATTACATTGTGATCAGACAGGAGATCCACACATCTTATATACAGTAACAGCTATTCATATATTACTACTGACAACCAGCCTGTATACCATGTGTGAGAGGTTGTCACAGCCCCACCCCCTGTTACTGACATCACTGATATATAATATAATTACATTGTGATCAGACATGAGATCCACACATCTTATATACAGTAACAGCTATTCATCTATTACTACTGACAACCAGCCTGTATATCATGTGTGAGAGGTTGTCACAGCCCCGCCCCCTGTTACTGACATCACTGATATATAATATAATTACATTGTGATCAGACATGAGATCCACACATCTTATATACAGTAACAGCTATTCATCTATTACTACTGACAACCAGCCTGTATATCATGTGTGAGAGGTTGTCACAGCTCCGCCCCCTGTTACTGACATCACTGATATATAATATAATTACACTGTGATCAGACATGAGATCCACACATCTTATATACAGTAACAGCTATTCATCTATTACTACTGACAACCAGCCTGTATATCATGTGTGAGAGGTTGTCACAGCCCCGCCCCCTGTTACTGACATCACTGATATATAATATAATTACATTGTGATCAGACATGAGATCCACACATCTTATATACAGTAACAGCTATTCATCTATTACTACTGACAACCAGCCTGTATATCATGTGTGAGAGGTTGTCACAGCCCCGCCCCCTGTTACTGACATCACTGATATATAATATAATTACATTGTGATCAGACATGAGATCCACACATCTTATATACAGTAACAGCTATTCATCTATTACTACTGACAACCAGCCTGTATATCATGTGTGAGAGGTTGTCACAGCTCCGCCCCCTGTTACTGACATCACTGATATATAATATAATTACACTGTGATCAGACATGAGATCCACACATCTTATATACAGTAACAGCTATTCATCTATTACTACTGACAACCAGCCTGTATATCATGTGTGAGAGGTTGTCACAGCCCCGCCCCCTGTTACTGACATCACTGATATATAATATAATTACATTGTGATCAGACATGAGATCCACACATCTTATATACAGTAACAGCTATTCATATATTACTACTGACAACCAGCCGGTATACCATGTGTGAGAGGTTGTCACAGCCCCGCCCCCTGTTACTGACATCACTGATATATAATATAATTACACTGTGATCAGACATGAGATCCACACATCTTATATACAGTAACAGCTATTCATATATTACTACTGACAACCAGCCGGTATACCATGTGTGAGAGGTTGTCACAGCCCCGCCCCCTGTTACTGACATCACTGATATATAATATAATTACACTGTGATCAGACATGAGATCCACACATCTTATATACAGTAACAGCTATTCATATATTACTACTGACAACCAGCCGGTATACCATGTGTGAGAGGTTGTCACAGCCCCGCCCCCTGTTACTGACATCACTGATATATAATATAATTACATTGTGATCAGACATGAGATCCACACATCTTATATACAGTAACAGCTATTCATCTATTACTACTGACAACCAGCCTGTATATCATGTGTGAGAGGTTGTCACAGCCCCGCCCCCTGTTACTGACATCACTGATATATAATATAATTACATTGTGATCAGACATGAGATCCACACATCTTATATACAGTAACAGCTATTCATCTATTACTACTGACAACCAGCCTGTATATCATGTGTGAGAGGTTGTCACAGCTCCGCCCCCTGTTACTGACATCACTGATATATAATATAATTACACTGTGATCAGACATGAGATCCACACATCTTATATACAGTAACAGCTATTCATCTATTACTACTGACAACCAGCCTGTATATCATGTGTGAGAGGTTGTCACAGCCCCGCCCCCTGTTACTGACATCACTGATATATAATATAATTACATTGTGATCAGACATGAGATCCACACATCTTATATACAGTAACAGCTATTCATCTATTACTACTGACAACCAGCCTGTATATCATGTGTGAGAGGTTGTCACAGCCCCGCCCCCTGTTACTGACATCACTGATATATAATATAATTACATTGTGATCAGACATGAGATCCACACATCTTATATACAGTAACAGCTATTCATCTATTACTACTGACAACCAGCCTGTATATCATGTGTGAGAGGTTGTCACAGCTCCGCCCCCTGTTACTGACATCACTGATATATAATATAATTACACTGTGATCAGACATGAGATCCACACATCTTATATACAGTAACAGCTATTCATCTATTACTACTGACAACCAGCCTGTATATCATGTGTGAGAGGTTGTCACAGCTCCGCCCCCTGTTACTGACATCACTGATATATAATATAATTACAGTGTGGTCAGACATGAGATCCACACATCTTATATACAGTAACAGCTATTCATCTATTACTACTGACAACCAGCCTGTATATCATGTGTGAGAGGTTGTCACAGCCCCGCCCCCTGTTACTGACATCACTGATATATAATATAATTACAGTGTGATCAGACATGAGATCCACACATCTTATATACAGTAACAGCTATTCATCTATTACTACTGACAACCAGCCGGTATATCATGTGTGAGAGGTTGTCACAGCCCCGCCTCCTGTTACTGACATCACTGATATATAATATAATTAAATGTGATCAGACATGAGATCCACACATCTTATATACAGTAACAGCTATTCATCTATTACTACTGACAACCAGCCTGTATATCATGTGTGAGAGGTTGTCACAGCTCCGCCCCCTGTTACTGACATCACTGATATATAATATAATTACATTGTGATCAGACAGGAGATCCACACATCTTATATACAGTAACAGCTATTCATATATTACTACTGACAACCAGCCGGTATACCATGTGTGAGAGGTTGTCACAGCCCCGCCCCCTGTTACTGACATCACTGATATATAATATAATTACATTGTGATCAGACATGAGATCCACACATCTTATATACAGTAACAGCTATTCATCTATTACTACTGACAACCAGCCTGTATATCATGTGTGAGAGGTTGTCACAGCCCCGCCCCCTGTTACTGACATCACTGATATATAATATAATTACATTGTGATCAGACATGAGATCCACACATCTTATATACAGTAACAGCTATTCATCTATTACTACTGACAACCAGCCTGTATATCATGTGTGAGAGGTTGTCACAGCTCCGCCCCCTGTTACTGACATCACTGATATATAATATAATTACACTGTGATCAGACATGAGATCCACACATCTTATATACAGTAACAGCTATTCATCTATTACTACTGACAACCAGCCTGTATATCATGTGTGAGAGGTTGTCACAGCCCCGCCCCCTGTTACTGACATCACTGATATATAATATAATTACATTGTGATCAGACATGAGATCCACACATCTTATATACAGTAACAGCTATTCATCTATTACTACTGACAACCAGCCTGTATATCATGTGTGAGAGGTTGTCACAGCCCCGCCCCCTGTTACTGACATCACTGATATATAATATAATTACATTGTGATCAGACATGAGATCCACACATCTTATATACAGTAACAGCTATTCATCTATTACTACTGACAACCAGCCTGTATATCATGTGTGAGAGGTTGTCACAGCTCCGCCCCCTGTTACTGACATCACTGATATATAATATAATTACACTGTGATCAGACATGAGATCCACACATCTTATATACAGTAACAGCTATTCATCTATTACTACTGACAACCAGCCTGTATATCATGTGTGAGAGGTTGTCACAGCCCCGCCCCCTGTTACTGACATCACTGATATATAATATAATTACATTGTGATCAGACATGAGATCCACACATCTTATATACAGTAACAGCTATTCATCTATTACTACTGACAACCAGCCTGTATATCATGTGTGAGAGGTTGTCACAGCCCCGCCCCCTGTTACTGACATCACTGATATATAATATAATTACATTGTGATCAGACATGAGATCCACACATCTTATATACAGTAACAGCTATTCATCTATTACTACTGACAACCAGCCTGTATATCATGTGTGAGAGGTTGTCACAGCTCCGCCCCCTGTTACTGACATCACTGATATATAATATAATTACACTGTGATCAGACATGAGATCCACACATCTTATATACAGTAACAGCTATTCATCTATTACTACTGACAACCAGCCTGTATATCATGTGTGAGGGGTTGTCACAGCCCCGCCCCCTGTTACATCACTAACTGGTTATATGATCTTGTTGAAGTTGCTGACCTTTACCAAAATATATATTATTCAAGAAGAAGTTGAGTAGCCTAAAAATTATTGTTCACTGTTGCGGCCACCACGGCGCGCCGGAGCCTTCGATCTCACTGCCACTGTTATTAGGGGCGCTATTATTAAGGGTGCGCTGACATATCTTTAGATTTCCTCATCTCCTAGTTGCCTATCCCTGGACTACAACATTTAGGCTGGGTTCACACACCCTATTTACGGACGTGTGAATGGGTCTTATGATGTTCTGTGCCGACGGTAATTTTTTTTACTCGCCGCTGTCAAAAGACGGCGCGTAAAAAAGACACCCGCGTCAAAGAAGTGCCTGTCACTTCTTGTGACGTAATTGGAGCCGTTTTCCATTGACTCCATAGAAAAACCGCTCCAATTACGTCCGTAATGGACGCTGTGAAAAACGCCTGCACATGCCATTACGTCTGAAATTCAGGAGCTGTTTTCTCCTGAAAACAGCTCCGTAATTTCAGCCGTAATGGACGTGCACGTGTGAACATACCCTAAGGTCGGATTCACACGAGCGTGTGCGTTTTGCGTGCGCAAAAGGCACTTAACAGCTCCGTGTGTCACCCCCGCATGATGCGCGGCTGAGTGATTTTCGCGCAGCCGCCATCATTATGACACTCTGTTTGGATGTTTGTAGCACGTGGTGCTTTTCTGTTTTCATTCATACTTTTCACTGCTGTTGCGCGAATCACGCTGTTCGCACGGAAGTGCTTCCGTGTGACATGCGTGGTTTTCACGCACCCATTGACTTCAATGGGTGTGTGATGCGCGAAATACGCACAAAGAACGGACATGTCGTGAGTTTTACGCAGCGGACTCACGCTGCGCAAAAATCACTGACAGTGTGCACGGCCCCATAGACTAATATAGGTCCGTGGGAGGCGCGTGAAAATCACGCGCGTTGCACGGACGTATATCACGTTAGTCTGAATAAGCCCTAAGTCTAGGAACACACACGGTGTGTTCTGGATGGATGTCAAACTTCACAGCGTATCTGCCCTGAACACCGCAGTGAATGCGGTCCGAAAAATCGCACCACGATTTGGTGTGTTTTTCCGGTGGAGATTCCGCTGCGTAAAGCAGCGCCGAAAAAAAAACAAACATTCATACTTACCACCTCCCTCTTCTCTGCTCGCAGTCCGGCCTCCTGGGATGAAGTTGCAGTCTATGTGATGTTGCAGCCTGTGATTGGCTGCAGTGGTCACATGGGATGAAACGTCATCCCAGGAGGCCGGACTTGTGAAGAAGCAGGGAGCTCTGGGTAAGTATAACTTTATAAATTCTTTTCTTACCTGCGATTTTTTCGCAAATGTCGCAACACACACCACTTTGTTGCGTGTTTAAACACCCCATTGAATTCAATGGGAAAACCCGCAACAGAAGGTCCAATAATGCTGCGGTTGAAGAAACCGCACCGCAGCTCAATTTATATGCGTTTTTTTCGGCTGCATTTTTCCGCAGTGTGGGGACGAGATTTGTTGTAATCTCACCCACACTGCTGCTACTGTAATACGCTGCGCATTTTCCGCAATGAATCCGAGAATGGGGTGAAGAGCGGCTCCACAGGGAACACCCACTGAGCTCTGAACCTGCAGCTCCACAAGCAGAAATGTCATAGAAACCCGGACTGGAAAATATAAGAAGAAAAACAAAAATCACACAACAACATACGGCAGCCTCTGCCGGTGCACCGATACTCAAGTAAAGTCATTTTCACATGATAAAAGAGTCATTAACTTTGCAGCATTTCAGGTGTTAGGTAACCTATAAGTATTCACAAAATGCTGCTTCCTTGCACTGATCTTGGGTGACATCTTTTTTTTCTCCAATCACAAGTAAAGATTCTGTCGATTGCTACCTAAAGGTTTCTACAGTTTTTCTATATTATTCTGATCATTTCACCTCGGAGATTATCTCTAACTGGGCAATTGTCATCTGAAACCATGGAAACCAAAATTGTGCATGCAGATCTGGATGTGACTGGAGGATAAGACAATATGTAGTAGCGGAATAATGAAGGCAGCTCTTGATGAGATTGGAAGATCTGACATGATGCAACAGCTGAATTGTGAATGCAGCTCTGGAGGATCAGAACAAGACAAGTCAAGCAAAGGATTTCCAAAGGCCCCATGCACACGACCGTAAATCGTCTGCAATTACGGGCACGGCCGTGTGTATGGGGGTATGAAATGTTGCAACTGTTGATCAGAGGTGGCGTTTCCCTTTAAGAACACCTGTAAGTCCCTGTTCACACGGCAGAATTTTTGCGGCACAAAATTCTGCCTCCCATTCATTTTAATAGGAGACGGACGCTTCTTTTTCCCGCTAGCTGATTTTTCCTGCCCGATCTTGGAAGTCAATGGGAGGAGGAATCTTCCTGCCGACAGCAGTAATAATTCTGCAGCGGATTTTACGGCAGGATCCACAAAGCAAAATCCGCCATGTGAACCGACCCTACGCAGCAAAGATAGAATTGGTACAAGGGGTGGGGAGGGGGTATAGAGCGGTCACACGGGCGAAACCCACTCCATATTCAGCTGCTGTGGACTGTATGTGGCAGCCAACACTTCACTATAAGGTCTTGTCCACACAACAGAATTAACTGCACAACATTTCTACAGCATTTCCGTTGAAAGTAGCAGAAATTCCGCTGCGGCAAAAACGCACCATTTCCTGCGTATTTTGCTGCGTTTTTCTCAATGTTGGGGGGTGGAGACGTCCCCTCTGAAAAACGCAGCAATTCAGTCCACTTTCCGCAGCAGAAATTGACAAGCTGCGGTCCGAAAAATACGCAACGCAGGGGAATTTATGGCTGGAATATTTACGCAGCGTGTGGATGACATTTGTTAAATCTCACCTACTGTTGCGAATTTTCTGTCCGAAATTCCATCCGGAAAAAATGCGGCAATTCCGCAGCATGTGAACGAGTCCTAATAGGAGATAACACTGATCCCCGGCCATTTAACCACTTAGATACCACGGTCAATAGCGACCGTACCATGTAAGCAACTAGAAATAGAGGGGGGTTGCGATCGCAGGGTGGCAATGGTTGTCCGAGGCTGCGCTAAAAGGAGCCGGTATATAGCGTAATATAGAAGTATGTAAGTATTGCACAAAAGATCAAACAATCAATTGTATCCTGGGGGGGGGGGGGGGGACTAAAAAAAAAATGTCAAAAAACAATTACATAACATTTTTAAGAATGTACAAAATATAAAAAATGTTAAAAGTTAAAAACAAAAAACTTTTCCCATTTTTTCCCCTAAAGTCATGTAAAAAGATAAGAAAAATAAACCTAATTGGTATCGCAGCGTCCGTAAAAGTCTGAACTATTCCGATATAAAATGATTTACCCTGCAGGATGAACGCCGTAAAAAACAAACAAAAAAACGACAGAATTGCTGTTTTTTGGTTATTACTCCCTAAGGCCATGATCACACACACACGCAGTTTTAATGCAGTTTTTGCAGCAGTTTTTGGATGAGATTTAGTAAATTTCCGGCCCACGCTGCGGAAAAAAACGCAGCGTAAACGTTAATAAATTGACCTGCGGTGCAGAATTTAAATCCATGTCCATTTTATGCTGCGTTTTCGTTGATGTTCTGCTGCGGGTTTGCCCCATTGAATTCAATGGGGATGCAAATCCCACGACAGAAAGACAAGGGTTGCGACTTTTGCAGCAGAATCGCAGCGATTACCCCGCAAAAATCGCAACTCTGGAAAAATAAAAATCCAGAACTCAGAACATCTCTCCTTCTTCCTACGGTCCGGCCTCCTCGGATAATGTTTCATCCCATGTGACCGCTGCAGCCAATCACAGGCTGCAACGTTATCATAGGAGGCCGGACTACGCGCTCAGAAGACGGAGGGGGTAAGTCTGAACAGCTTTTTATTTCACAGCAGAAATTCCGTTCAAATAACCGCACCACAATATGGTGCGATTTTTCGGACGGAAGGTGCTGCGGGTCCCAGATCGGATGCGCTGCGCAGTTTTTCCCAACCTGTGGGAACCCGGCGTAAAGTAGTAATACAAAAAAAGTTAATAAATTTGGTATCACTGGGATCGTGTGGACCCCTAGAATGAAGTTAAGATGTTGATTTAAAAGCATGGTGAACTCCTTCAAAACTTGTCCCACAATTAACAAGTGTCGACGGAAAAATTCCAGTTATGGCTTTTGAGAGACGAAAAAACAAAAATGGAAAAAAAAATTAAAAAGGAAAAGATTTACTAGAGCGATCAGTCAGATTGGGCGCGCTGCGCAGTTTACAAGGTTTCACACCTGGTTAGCGGGAAGGTGTCGCTGTCTGAAACCACCTACAATGTGACGGATGGGGGAGGGGTGGGGGACCCCGGGCGGCGCACATTATCAGATCCACGTTCTGCCGCTCAGCACGGCTGTGTTTCTGCTTCAGTTTTCACACCTTTCTGACACATTCTGCAAATAATGATGAGAAGGTGTGAACGTGGGTGACGTCAGGTGACAGGTGCCGGGCGAGGACTGGAACCGGCGGGCGCCAAATAATTCATTCATCTCCAGGTTTTATTTAACTTTTCATTTATTTTAGGACTAAAACATGAAGGTTCCCGGTCCAAGTCCCAAGAACAGAGAATGTGATGACATCCTAGCAAATCTTTATATCATCACAAGACTGTCCCCTGAAGTACTCTGTGCTGCTGGTCAACCTGCGCCTTCTATTATGTAACTGTTAGTTTGCGACCTTCTACTTGTCTCCATTCCCCACCTTATAACTTTAAGTCATTGACCCAAACATAAGCACGTGATTCTCCTGAAATACTCTGTGCTATCAGGAGCCTGACCACTATGTAGCATTCAGACTGTGACAGCCCACAAGATTAGCACACTCCTCTCCTGAAATACTCTGTGCCCCTAGGGCCCCTGCTCCTTTCACTATGTAACTCTCAGACTGCATCCTCCCACAAGATCAGCACACTCTCCTGAAACACTCTGCACATCTGTGGGGGGGGGGGCCCTACTTCTTATGCTATGTAACTTTTAGTCTGCAACCTCCAACCAGATTGGCACACCCCCCTCCTGAAAAACTCTGTGCTGCTGGGGTCTCAGCTCCTTTCATCTCCTATAACTCTCAGTCTGTGAACCTCCATAAGATCAGCACACTCCTCTCCTTAAATACTCTGTACTGCTGGGATCCCTGCTCCTTCCATTATGTAACTCTCAATCTGCGACCTCCCATAATATCAGCACACTCCTCTCCTTAAATACTCTGCACTGCTGGGGACCCTGCACCTTCCACTATGTAAGGATTTTTTTCACACGCTGCGGTCACTTTAATCAGCTTAGGTGTTTTTATAATATATATGTGTCCCTGTATCGGTGATATTTTATGTTCAGCTCATGGTCATGTGATCGCACTTTTTGGCTTTCCTGCATTGTGATGTCATCATTCAGAACATTCCATGACATCATATAGGGAAGTATATGAGGTCACAGGGACTTCAGACTAGAATCCTCATAAACCAGTGGTGTAACTATAGGACAATGACAGGATGACTCTCCAGCTGCCGTGGAACTACAACTCCCAGCATACCATGACAGCCTCCCATGCTGGGAGTTGTGGTGTCAGAGTAGCTGGAACTTCACAGTTTGGAGACTACTGCTCCGGGGGATGGAGATGTTGCGGTTGCCCCTGGGCTCAGAGGTTACATTAGGGGACATCACATTGGGGGAGGTTCAGATTCTGCTCTAGGACCCGGGAGCGTGCAGCTTGTCCTCGGGATGTACGTTCTCAGTCCTACGATCTCCCTCCTATAAGTTCCTGTCGGATCTGCGGCTTTATTTGCTCTTTAACCATCTCCAGCAATTGCAACAAATCCATAATTGACCTATTAAATGTACGGCGTCCGACTTAATAGCGGTGAGGATGTGTTTTATTGGCAGCGGCGGGTAATTACTCCACTGTTCTGATATTTCCAGTGCTGTCTGCAACCACAGACTTATCATAGGTCAACAAATCTCCCCGCCGGCGGTGTAGGATCCCGCCCGCACGCCATTCATCACGTCCCTTATTTGTTGCATTCGGGAAACAGATGAACCACAGCGACTTGTTGATGGGAAGCGCTCGGACCTCGGCTTCCACCGTCATAATTAAAACCTCTTCTGTTTGCGTTTTGATTTTTACCTCCGATCTTTGGCGGAGCAGCGCGCAGACAGACATTAGAACACGCGGATGATTGTGCGGCGGTCGGACACCATCTTAATTTTATTAACCTCTCATATTCGATGCTGAGTGATTTCTAAATATATCTTAATAGGGATCGGAGCTCAGTTTCTTCTGGTACACAGCACCAAATCCCCTGCATGGATGTAGAATGATAAATTAGAATTAGATAAATAGAAGGATTCTTGCTGCCTGAAGCCACCACAAGGGGGAGCTCCGGAGTTTACTGCACTATTATAAAGGGGGTTCATTTGGATGCACGTGCAGTAAGTAGCTCCACCTAGTGGTGGCAGCAGGCGATCAGGGGGGACGTACAGGACACAGCCAGTCTCTTTTTGGTGTCATGCACCACCTCTTCCGGCAGTATATACGTTTTGCTTCAAATGTTCCTTTAAATTTGTGCCGGCGTGAAGGAAGTGCGGGGACTTGGCACTCAGTAACACCAGAAGGAGCTTTTAGTCCGATAAAGATTGATAATGAAATGAATCTGGACATCAATGTGTCTTCATAGAGGTCAGAGCTCCAAATCCACTGCGCTATAAAGTCAAATGCTAAAGCTATTTCTGCCTGCAGCCACCACAAGGGGGCGCTCATCTATACAGCTCCGATTAACCTCAATACTACACTATATGCCCAAAGTATGTGCACCCCTGACCATCCTTAAAGCTTTTTGGACATCCAATTCTACAACCATGGATGTTAATGTGGAGTTGGTCCCTTTGGTGAGTGGGACCGGCACCTGTAGGACATTTGTGGCATGTCCTGTGGAGATGCCATAAATGTCCGAGATGGGAAAACCCCTTTAAAGCACCTGCTCTCCCAAGCAAAATTTGCATCAGGGTCCCCCACCAAAACTGGTGTCTTTTAATGTGACTCAGAGTGGTATTTGGGCCACCTCAGGCACCAGGTTGGCCTGGGTGCAACGGCTTCCTCTGCACCCCTATAGCTACACCCAGGGCCGGTGTCAGCACCCGGCGAACCCGGGCAAGTGACGGGGCCCACTGCCCACTACCCACTCGGCCGCCGGGTGCTTTCTCTGCTGTCGTCACGGCATCACTATCCATATGGACAGTGATGTCAGGACAAGAGAAGGAGTCCCAGGCAGAGCGCTAACGGCTCTGCTCCGGGACTCCGTCTCTGGGGAAGCCCCTGACATCTCTGTCCATATGTGGACAGTGATGTCAGGAGCAGAGCAGTGCTAGTAGCGCTCTGCCCGGGACATTGGCTCTGGGGTTGCCCCTGACCAGGGGCGTAACTAGGAAAGACTGGGCCCCATAGCAAACTTTTGACTGGGGCCCCCCCTCTGCTGGGTATCACACAACCCCCCCCCCTTGTAGATAGTGCCTCCCTATAGATTCCACCACACAGCGCCCCCCTATAGATAGCACCATACACAGCCCCCTGTAGATAACGCCATACAGACCCCCTCTGTAGATAACACCATACAGAACCCCTCTGTAGATAACGCCATATAGCCCCCCCCCAAAAAAAAAAACGGCCTATAGTTTGTCCTACAAAAGACATGCATCCCCTCTCCACAGGATCTCCACAGGATAGGGGATACATGAGTGATCGCTGGCAGCGATAAGGAGAACGGGGGACCGAAAGTCCCCCGAAGTTCTCCATGACAAACCTCGGACTTCCGGCGTCTGCGCAGTTCAATAAAAATGAAAGGAGCGCTGGTCACGCATGCGCACAAGCACGACCGGTGCGCAAGTCATTTCTACGGAGCTGCCGACACAGACCCCGGAAGTCCGAGGTTTGTGATGGAGAACTTAGGGGGGACTTTCGGTCCCCCGTTCTCCTCATCCCAGCGATCCCACATGTATCCCCTATCCTGTGGATAGGGGATGCATGTCTTTTGTAGGAACAACCCCTTCAGTGGCGTCGCGCTGTAGCAGCCATAGCGGCTGCTAGCGGAGCCTGCGGCCATCGGAGGGGGCCGTGCCGGCGGGTGGCACGGGCCCCCTCATGCTGCAGGCCCTGTAGAAGTCGCTACGGCTGCTATAGCGGTAGTTACGCCACTGCGTATAGGTTTGTACGGCGTAAAACTACAGCTCCCAGCATGGCCGGAACAATGGTAAGGATATGCTGGGAGATGCGGTTTCACAAAAAAATCCTATCACCATCATCTCGCTGCAGATCATACAGTGACTACAATACTGATTAGAGGCAGAATAAACATTTACATTAAGTGACTCACCGGTGACGTCTCAGATTCTAGTTCTTTTCTTCTCCCTCCGGTTCAGACATCTATGATGGATTTCTCCCGCCATGACCCACTTCTGCAGTTTTCCGCTCAGATGTCTTCAGCTTCTCACTTTTAAAACATTTCTGCACCTGTAAACAAAGTTAAAATTCTAAACACATCTAAATATAACTGTCACACACACACACACACACACACACACACACACACACACACACACACACACACACACACACCGTGCCCCCTGTAGATAGTGACCTACATAGAAGCCCCTGTAGATAGTGCCCACATATGGACTCCAGAGCTGCAAGGCAATAGTGCTAACCACTGAGCCACCGTGCTGCCCTACATATAGCTTCCCCTATAGTTAGTGTTCCACGTATAGCCCACCTCTGTAGATAGTGTCTCACATATAGCTCCCCCTGTATATAGTGTCCCACATATAGCCCACCCCTTTAGACTGTGCACTACATATAGCCACCCTGTTGCTAGTGCCCCACAGGTAACCCAACCCCTGTATATAGTGTCCCACACATAGCCCACCCCTATAGAAAGCACCCTAAAAAAATAGCTCCCCTATAGATAGTGCTCTCCATATAGCCCACCCCTGTATATAGTGCCCTACATATAGACCCCCCTGTATATAATGGCCCACATATAGAGCCCCCTGTATATAATGGCACACACCCCCACATATAGACCCCCCTGTATATAATGGACCACATATAGAGCCCCCTGTATATAATGGCCCACACCCCCACATATAGACCCCCCTGTATATAATGGCCCACATATAGAGCCCCCAGTAGCTACTGGCCCACATATAGACCCCATATATATGTATATATATATATATATAATAGCCCACATAAAGACGACCCCCCCCCCTGTAGATAGACCCCCCCACTATAGATAATGCCTTTCACACTTTTATGAGGGGGGAAAAAAAAAACTTGACATACTCACATGATCCCGTTCCCACGCTGTTCACTGGCGATGCAGACATGCTCTCTTCTGAGCATGTCTGCAGGAGCTGAACGAGCATCCTCCAATGACGCTCATTGGCGGGGCAGAATGACTTGCCCCGCCAATCAGCACCTTCCAAGCATGGAAGCGGCGCGATGATGTCATCGCGCCGCTAGCCAATCAGTGTCATTGTAAGGCACTGGATGGTCAGGCACGGAACATGCCCGGCCATTCAGTGCTAATACATGTATTTGGCTGCCGCTAGCACTGGGGCCCCCTCCGGTGCTAGCGACACCTACAGGCATGTGTAAGGCTCGGCGGCGCGGGCCCCACAGTAGCGGCGCTACCGCTGTAGCAGCCATAATGGCTGCTAGCGGCGTCACCGGGCATTTGGGTGTGCGTGTCGGCTGGCGGCACGGGCCCCCTCAAGCCCCGGGCCCCGTAGCAGCCGCTACTGCTGCTACCGCGGTAGTTACGCCACTGCCCCTGACATCACTAGCCGTATATAGACATTGATGTCAGGGGCTTCCCCAGAGCCGGAGTACCAGAGCAGAGCCTTTACTAGCGCTCTGCCTGGGACTTCAGGCACTGCTGCAGACATCACTGTCCATATATGGACAGTGATGCCAGGAGCAGAACAGGAGTCCCAGCAGAGCGCTAGTAGCGCTCTGCCCGGGACTATGACTCTGGAGTTGCCCCTCACAACACTCTCAATATATGGAAAGTGATGTCAGGGGCTTCTCCTGAAGCAGAATCCTCAGCCAGAGCATCAGCAATGTTCTGGCTGGGGATTCCACTTCTAGAGGGAGCCCCAAATTCGCTGCCTACAGGGAGGGAGGCTGTGTGGTACTACCAGAGAGGGGTCTGTGTGGCACTACCAGGGAGGAGGGGGCTGTGTGGCAGTACCAGGGAGGAGGGAGGCTGTGTGGCACTACCAGGGAGGAGGGGGCTGTGTGGCACTACCAGGGAGGAGGGAGGCTGTGTGGCACTACCAGGGAGGGGGACTGTGTGGCACTACAAGGGAGGAGGGGGCTGTGTGGCTACAGAGGGCAGTAAATTTATGGGGGTACAAACTAGGGGCCTAACTTCTATATGGGGGCACAAAGTGACGTTTTCTGCCATTTGACTGCCGCCGTGAGTTCCCCCGCAATGGGGCAAACTAAGTCTGTGTCACCAAAGGGCCCACATAAACTTGGAGCCGGCCCTGGCTACGCCCCTGGACAGTGCCACATGTAAAGTCGCTGAGATCTTCAGTATGACCCATACTACTAGTAATGTTTTCTATGGAGATGACATGGCTGTGTGCTGGATTTTATGCACGTGTGGATGTTAATAAAACACCTGAACCAGTGGTGTAAGGGCATGACCACACGTAGCGGATTTGCTCTGGAATTCCGCTGCGGACACTCCGCAGCGGAAATCCGCAGCGGACCCGTTTCTCCATTGCCTTCCACAGCTTTTTAGTAGGGTTCGTTTACACGTTGCGGACAATTCCGCTGCGGAGCATAGGCTGCGGCGCGGAATTTGGTGTCCGCAGCATACAATGGATGTTGCGGACCTGTGTCGGACTGGTTGCGGACTCATTGCGGAAGTTCTCCATTGACTTCAATGGAGATTCTAAATTCCGCAATGAAGTCCGCAGATGTCATGCACATGTTATGTGTGCTGTGGAGCGTATTGGTTTTACTAACATGACATTTCTTCATTCTGGCTGGACCTATGTATTTCTAGGTCTACAGCCAGACTGAGGAAGTCAATGGGGCTCCCGTAATTACGGGAGCGTTGCTAGGCGATGTCAGTAAATAGTCACTGTCCAGGGTGCTGAAAGAGTTAAGCGATCGGCAGTAACTGTTTCTGCACCCGGGACAGTGACTACCGATCCCAATATACAGCGACCTGTAAAAAAAATAGAAGTTCATACTTACCGAGAACTCCCTGCTTCTGTCTCCAGTCCGGCTTCCCAGGATGACGTTTCAGTCTAAGTGACGGCTGCAGCCAATCACAGGCCAATCACAGGCTGCAGCCAATCACAGGCCAATCACAGGCTGCAGCCAATCACAGGTCAATCACAGGCTGCAGCCAATCACAGGCCAATAACAGGCTGCAGCCAATCACAGGTCAATCACAGGCTGCAGCGGTCACATGGACTGCCGCGTCATCCAGGGAGGTCGGGCTGGATGCCGAAAGAGGGACGCGTCACCAAGACAACGGCCGGTAAGTATGAATTTCTTTTACTTTCACTAGGGAAAGTGCTGTCCCTTCTCTCTATCCTGCACATAGAGAGAAGGGAAGCACTTTTCCCGCAGTCCGCAGCAGCTAGTCCGCATCAATTTATTGCAAATTTTGGGCAGATCCGCAACAGAATCTGCAACGCAAATTATGTGCGGCATTGATGCGGACAGTGGCGGAAGAATTCCGCTACGTGTTGCCATGCCCTTACTACCGCTGTAGCAGCCATAGCGGTTGCTACGGGGCCTGCGGTGTGAGGGGCGCGTGCCGCCCACATGCCCGGTGGCATGCTACAGCCACATTAAATAGTATCTGCGCCCTTAGCACGCAGATACTATTGAACTCTACGGCAGAGCAGGGAGGTACAAGTCATTCGTACAGTCATTGGATCCCATCGGCGTTGAGGAGGCCTGTGTAGAATCTCCGTTCGTCACGGGAACGGGTCCTATCTACAAAACAGGGGGCACTGTCTACAGGGGGGGCTGTATGGCACTATCTACAAAGGGGAGGTGGGGGCACTATCTACAGGGGGGCTGTATTGTGCTATGTACACAGGGGAGGTGGGGGCTCTTTCTACAAAGCGGGCTGAATGGCACTGTCTACATGGGGGGCACTATCTACAAGGGGGGTGTTACACTGTCTACAGGGGGCTGTATAGCACTATCTACAAGGGGGGCTGTGTTTGGTACCCAGGGGAGGGGGGGCCCAGTCAAAAGTTTGCTATGGGGCCCAGTCTTTCCTAGTTATGCCCCTGACCTGAACTCAATAACTAGCAGGGGGTGCACATACTTTTGACCATATAGTGTAGCTGTATAAATCTGTGTGCAGTGAGCGCCCTCTAGTGGTGGCTGCAGGCAGGAATAATTTTATAATTTCCCTCTATGCGTGTGGTGATCTTCAGGGGCGTAGTTTGGGGCGTGCACAGGTGGCAGTCACATCGGGGCCGCATACGAAGTCACCAGTAATATAAATGGCGCATGGCAGGCGGAGATTTTACATTGGGGCCCAGAAGCTTCAAGTTGCTCCTCTGTTCCTGCACATGAATGGCCCCTCACCCTCTTCACCCTCTTCACGTATAATCACGCTCACGTCTGCGGTCCCGTTTTGTGCACAGATAGGGGTTGTAGTGTCTGACCTTGGAGTCTATAGGGCGGCCGAGCTGCTGGCTGTGGATCCCTCGCAGCGTTTCTGAATGTGTTGCTTTACTGTACATCATTTCGGGGCGATGCTCTGCGTAAATCCTTCCCCCCTCCTGATGTATTTACATCGGGGTGCTCGTGTTGATTGCCTCTTCTATAAATACATCGGAGCAGGAAATTCGCTTCACAGCTGCGGCTCCGTTCCTCGTCTTCAGATAATCGGCAGCTTATAATAGTGAAGTCCTGCCCTGTAAGTTTCTGAGGTATTAGCGATATTGGAAGGTGAGATGGCAGCGGCCGGGTTCTCCTTAAATATCCCAGCGCCGGGTAATTGCCTGAGCCGCTGCAATCTTCAGGTCTCCTGCGCTGACAAATTCATGTGGAACAAATCCTGTTTGGTTGTAATGCGGCGATTCCAAGGAAGATGGCGGTCACCGCCGCGTTAATAGGGTCCAGCGCGGGATTCTGGGAAAGTGTCTGCGTTCTGTATAATAGTTGCCATTTATAGGCCTCAATATAGTCACATAGTAAAGGAGCAGGACCCCGCACCGATCCCCTCTAATCCGCCCGATACTCATCTAATTCTCTCATGACTGATCCTTTATTTATTGCGGGATAATACGGAGAAGAGATTTCCACAGACGAGTTCTCCTACATTCTCCAGATATAAGGGACACTTAAAGGGTAACTAAACGCTTGCCAAACTTCTGATGTGTCATGGTGACATGTCAGAAGTTTGGATTGGGGGGGTCCGAGCACTGAGACCCCCACCAATCGCTACAACGAAGCGGCAGAAGTTCTCGTGTCAGCGCTCAGCCGCTGCGTGTCTGTTCGGCCATTTCTGGATATCAATGTATCGGACTCAATACAAAGTCTATGATCCCGCACTCCGATACATCGGCTTTCCGGAAAAAGCCGAACAGACACGAAGCGGCTGATCGCTCACACGAGACCTTCAGCTGCTTCATTCTAGTGATTGGTTAGGGGATAGATAGATAGATAGATAGATAGATAGATAGATAGATAGATAGATAGATAGATAGATAGATAGATAGATAGATAGATAGATAGATAGATAGATAGATAGATAGATAGATAGATAGATATGAGATAGATAGATAGATAGATAGATAGATAGATAGATAGATAGATAGATAGATAGATAGATAGATAGATAGATAGATAGATAGATAGATAGATAGATAGATAGATATGAGATAGATAGATAGATAGATAGATAGATAGATAGATAGATAGATAGATAGATAGATAGATAGATAGATAGATAGATAGATAGATAGATAGAGATGAGATAGATAGATAGATAGATAGATAGATAGATAGATAGATAGATAGATAGATAGATAGATAGATAGATAGATAGATAGATAGATAGATATGAGATATATAGATAGATAGATAGATAGATAGATAGATAGATAGATAGAGATGAGATGAGATAGATAGATAGATAGATAGATAGATAGATAGATAGATAGATAGATAGATAGATAGATAGATAGATAGATAGATAGATAGATAGATAGATAGATAGATAGATAGATAGATATGAGATAGATAGATAGATGGGCTGACAACTCGTTCTGGGAATTATGGAAACACATGGGCAAAAATTGCAAGAAAAACAACCTTCATATTCAAAATGGCAACATCTGGCTCCAATATTTCAAGGACCTCTACAAAGATATCCCGAAAGAAGAACAAAGCCAAGAACAAAAACAAATAATATCAAAATTGAAGGCGATGGAGGAAACACTTAAAGATTCTCAAAACCCCCTGGATACACCAATAACACTGCAAGAAGTAACAGAGAGAACCTCAGACATAAGGTGTAAAAAATCCAGCGGCCTAGACAGAATCTCACCAGAAATGATAAAACACAGCCCGCCAGAAATACAGGCCGCAATAGTCAAACTATTTAATATAGTGCTGAGTGCCGGCTACTTCCCGCAAATCTGGAACCAAGGCCTTATAACACCAATCCACAAGAGTGGGGACAGGTACGACCCGGCCAACTACCGAGGGATATGTGTCAGCAGCAACCTGGGGAAACTGTTCAGCAGCATCCTGAATAAGAGAATCCTCAGCTTCCTCACCCAGCACAATGTCCTCCACCAAAGCCAAGCTGGGTTCATGCCAAACCACCGCACCACTGACCACATCTACACCCTGCGCAGCCTCATCAAGAGCCACGTCCACAATACAAAGCATGGGAAGATTTACGCCTGTTTTGTGGACTTTAAGAAGGCCTTTGACTCAGTGTGGCACCCGGGCCTATTCCTGAAACTGCTGGAGAGCGGAATAGGAGGTAAAACCTATGACGTCATCAGAAGCTCCTACACAGAGAACAGATGCAGCGTGAAGGTGAACGGGAGAAGAACGGCTGATTTCCAGCAGAGCCGAGGAGTCAGACAAGGCTGCAGCCTCAGTCCAACGCTCTTCAACATCTACATCAATGAACTGGCCACAGCTCTGGAATCCTCCTCAGCACCAGGTCTCGCCCTCCATGACACCCAGGTGAAATTCCTGCTGTATGCAGATGACCTTCTGTTACTATCACCAACCGAGAAAGGTCTCCAAGACAACCTGCAAATCCTAGAAAAATTCAGCTCCACGTGGGCACTGCCCATCAATGCAAAGAAAACCAACATCATGGTGTTCCAGAAGAGAAACTCAAAATCCCCCAGGCACCCGACCTTCACACTAAATAACGCCACAATCACAGCGACCGACCGGTACACCTACCTGGGCCTAGAAATCAACCAATCAGGAAGCTTTAAACAAGCCATAGAGATTCTGAAAGACAAGGCGTGCAAAACCTTCTATGCCATCAGAAGAAAACTCTATCATCTCAAACCACCAGTGACGGTCTGGCTGAAAATCTTTGACTCCATCATCTCCCCAATCCTCCTGTATGCCAGTGAAGTCTGGGGTCCGGACACATACCCAGACTGGTCAAGGTGGGATTCCAGCCCAACAGAAATCTTCCACCTAGAATTCTGCAAACACCTTCTCCAAGTCCATCGGAGCACCTCAAATAGTGCCTGTCGGGCAGAACTGGGCAGATTCCCACTACACCTCACAATCCAGAAGAGGGCGCTATCATTCTGGGCCCATCTACACAGCAGCAGGCAAAGTTCCTATCACCATAAAGCCCTGTTACACCAAGGGGTCCCAGGTAAACCAGGCCCCCCAGAACATCTCACCCTGACCCGGCCTGAAGAAAATGTCACCCAGCGCGGCCTCACAAAAGCCGAAATCAAGAAGACAATAAACAAAGGCCAAGAGGAATATATCAGTGACTGGAGGAACGACATAAAGACATCCCAGAAACTGACAATATACCGGAGTCTACAGCGGGAATATAAACTGGCGCCATATCTGGAGAAACTGCCAAACCCCAGAGACAGACAGATCCTGAGCCGCTACAGACTGAGCGCCCACAACCTGCTCATCGAATCCGGGCGCCACAGACAGAACTACAAGCCCAGGGAGAGCCGACTGTGCCAACAGTGCGACCAGGAGGCCGTGGAGGATGAGACCCACTTCCTGCTACACTGC